>NC_000073.6:18934054-19238220 GCF_000001635.26 Mus musculus | reverse complement strand
GTGCACACTGCCAGGCGTAGTGCCGCATGCCTTTAATCCCAGCACTTGGGAGGCAGAGGCAGGCAGATTTCTGAGTTCAAGGCCAGCCTGGTCTACAGAGTGAGTTCCAGGACAGCTAGGGCTACACAGAGAAACCCTGGCTCAAAAAAACAAAACAAAACCAAAAACAAAACCCCAAAAAACAAAAAGATGTGCACACTGCACTCCATGGTACTTTCTATTTGCGAGTATGTGTTGCTGGGGGTGGATCCAGGGCCTTGTGCATGCTAAGTAAGCACACAACTATTGGGCTACAACAGCACTAGTCTTTCTTCTCTTTTTTTCCTTCATATTTGTTTGTTGAGATGGTTTTCAGGAGTCCAGTTGGCCTGAACCAACTAAGCCTCCTGCCTCCACCTCCTAGGTGCTGGGACTACAGGTGTGAGCCACTGCAGCAGCTATTTCTTTGGTTTTTGAGATAGGATCTCACTGTAGAGCCCAGGCTTGCCTGGAACTTGAGATCTCCTGCCTGGCTCCCCAGGCTTTGGGATTACAGGCAAGTGCCACCATGTCTGGCTAAGCCTAGTTCTCTAACTGAGGGGTGACTGGTTGGGGCTGTCATTTCTAGATGTTCTAATGGTTCCATTTTTCCAGTTTCTTGGCAATCCTGAGTTTTACTTGTGTTTATTATTCTTTTTTATCTTTTTAACATATACACTTAGGTATTTTTGTTTTTTGTTTTATTTTTTGTTGTTTTGGTTTGGTTTGTTTTGGTTTTTTTTGAAGAATCTCATGTAGCTCAGGCTGACTTCAAACGATAGCCAAGGATGACCAAGAGCTTCTAATCTTCCTGCCTCACCTCCAGAGTGCTGGGTAAGGTGGTGTGTAGCCACACCCTTTATACACACTGGGCCTGGACCCCGGGGCTTCTGCATGGAGGCAAGCACTCTACCAACTGAGCCCCAGGCTCAGCTTTAACCCTGGCTATTTTAAGTTCACATCTGGTAATACTGTGACTTGCAGTGTTTACAGGTCTCTGCTTGTTAGACTCTCTTTAGGCTCCCACTCAGTGTGGTGCCCCCATTGTCTATAGGGAACACATTTTCTTTTTTTTTTTTTTTTTTTGGTTTTTCGAGACAGGGCTTCTCTGTGTAGCCCTGGCTGTCCTGGAACTCACTCTGTAGACCAGGCTGGCCTTGAACTCAGAAATCTGCCAGCCTCTGCCTTCCAAGTGCTGGGATTAAAGGGAATGCATTTTCTATTGTGGTCCCATGCATGCCGCAGTATCACTCAACTTCTCTAAACCAAATACCAAGAGGCACGACAGATACATTCCTTTTTAGCAAAATATAACTTAGGCTGTAAACCCACAGAAGGACTAGCCAGTGGCCACAAGCTCAGGGGACAACACCTCCATGTAGAGGCTGAGGGGACAGCCAGTGCTGGAGCAGGTGTATACATGGGGTTTTAGGTTCCTTGTCCACTACAAAACAATATTAAAGACAACAGTAACAAGGAGCCTGCCAACTCCACTGAGAGCCGAGGCTGTGGTCTTCCCAGGGTGTCTTGACAGGCAGCCTAGTGCCCAGCTTCCCTGCAGCATGACTCCCATCCCCCAGGCCATTAGGAGCTGGAAAGGTCCCAGACAATCTGGTGGCCTGGGTCCAGCCCTTCCCTTGCTGCAGGAGACCTAGCCTCTCTTTCTGGAAACTCAAACCCTCAGTGTATAAGAAGGTGTGCTTCAGCATGGAGCATTTGCAGGCAGACTGGGGCACTGGGTGCTTTCACAGGTGGCCCCGCCCCTCACAGCCACCTTGTGAGTTTGACTTTCTCACTTGTCTCTATTCACAGCTATTTTCCCAATATGAGCTTATATTTCCCCTGTTGTGTGCCTCTGCTGCTGAAGTGCTTTGTTTTGAGAAAGGGCCTCATGAGTCCTAGGCTGACCTATAACAGTCCAGAGCTGAGGACGAATGCCTGTGAACTCTGAGTCTCTTGCCTCTACCTCCCGAGTGCAGAAGTTACAGGTGTGTGCCACCTGCCCACTCTTGTTGGTTTTCTGAGGCAGGGCCTCACACTGGAGCCCAGTGCCATGCAGGTACCTCATGCATCAGCCTCCCATTTGCTGGGATTACAGGCGTGTGGCACCAAGCTCGGCTCTAACTGAAGCTTCTGGTCAAATAGCCACTGCCAGCAAGCTAGAATTGGAGAGAGGAGGCCCAGACTTGCGTAAGTAGTAAGCCTATGAGGGCCAACTGCAATGTAGGGCTCACAACCCATGCAAGCTGCAAGTCCTAAGTGTGAGCAAGAACAGGTGCTTACAGCACGAGAGCTGACATTACCATGATGGTGACAATAAAAAGAAAGCTGGCACCAAATTTTTATGTATTTCAACTAACATTTACAATAGCATGTAGGGATTAGGCCAGGGCTAGGGTGTGGCTCAGTGGTAGAGCCCCTGCCTAGCATACTTGAGGCTCTGAGTTCAACCCTTAATTTTATAAAGAAAAAAAATATTTTTCCTTTGTCATAATAACTTATAAAAGTGTCAGGACACTCAAAAACAGAGTACAAAACCAGGGCCCAGAAAGGTTAAATAACTTGCCCAGGTTCCTTAGGCTGGCTGTGGGCCATGCTATCGACTGGCCTCAGAGCATGCAGAGGGCACTGGTCATCAGTCATAAGTACTCTACTCTGCAGAAAGGTAATGGTGTGCCCAGGACACACCCAGAGGAAATCACAAAGCAGAGACACAAGGGCAGACAGTCCTTATCAGTGTACCAAGCCCTATTCTCACATGACAACAGACTCCATGCCCTCCCAGCCACTGAAAACAACCAGTCCACAGGCTCTAGGTCAGAGCCTTCCACTATCATACAGGAATCTTGGGGTTAAGTTTTATGACTACCTCCTTTTGTTGTTTTGACAGAATCTCATGTAGCCCAGGCTGACCTCAAACTGGCTAGTAACCAAGATGAACCTTGAACATACTTCCTCCTATCCTCAGACTCCCAGGGCTGGCATTACAGACATGCACAACAAAGGCCAGATGTTTGCCTGATTTTGAAATACAGAATAAATGCTCAGAGAGGGCAACCCGCTCTGAATATCACACAGCCAATCAGTGGTGATACCAGGATTCAAATCCAAGGGTGCCTGCACTGTGGTCAAGTATGGCAGTTTATGTTTCCTGCACTGTCTGTGGCCGGCACTCAGGGCTGATCCGACTGACAGGGCCATAGGGATAACACTGTGCACATCCAGGCCCTGCCCTTAATGGCCCATAGCACCCACTTCCTGCTGAACGGGACCGTGATGAGCAGGCTGGGAGCCTGGTGGAGAAGACTACAGGGAGAAGCCATGGGAACTAGTGGTACCAATGCTCCATGGTGGCACCTGCCACCTGTCACTCAGCTCCTGCACCCCCACAGAGGAGGTTCCCAGCAGAGCCCAGCCAGCCACAGACTAAAGAAACAAAGGGGTCGTCAGGCTGGAGAGATGGCTCAGTGGTTAAGAGCACTGACTGCTCTTCCAAAGGTCCTGAGTTGAATTCCCAGCCACCATATGGTGGCTCACAGACATCTACAATGTGATCTGATGACCTCTTTTGGTGTGTCTGAAGAGAGCAACAGTGTACTCACATACATAAAATAAATAAATACATAAATAATTTTTTTTAAAAAAGGAAAAAGAAATAAAGGGTGGGTCACTGCTGTCAGGTGTGGTGGTAGATACCTGTGATCTTATTGCTGTGGAGGCTAAGGCAGGAAAATCACATGCATTTGATTGAGGCCAGCCTGATCTCAATGTGTACGTCTGCCTCAAACACCCCCTCCCCCCAAAAAAAGAACCCTCCAGAGCTGGAGCTGGCTCTGAGGTTAAGGGCATTTCCTCCTCTTGCAGAGGACCTGAGCTTGGCTCCCAGCACCCTGTCACTCACAACCATCTGTACCCCAGCTCCAAGGGATCTGACTCCCTCTTCTGGTCTCCTAGGGTACCTGCACACATGTGGCACACACCCATACACATAAGTAAAAATATACCTTGTTTTTTCTTAATTTAAAAAAAAGAAAGAAAAGGCCGGATGTGGTGGCGCACGCCTTTAATCCCAGCACTTGGGAGGTAGAGGCAGGTGAATTTCTGAGTTCGAGTCCAGCCTGGTCTACAAAGTGAGTTCCAGGATAGGACAGCCAAGGCTATACAGAGAAACCCTGTCTCAAAAAACAAAAACAAAAATAAAAAAAAGAAAGAAAAGGAGTTAGTGGGTTGCAAGTGTGAGACACCATGCCTAACCTTCGAGTGTTTTTCCCCCTAGAGCTCCAGCAGGAGTGTAGTCCCCAGAAATTTCTGCTAGTGGTTAAGAGAGTACAGACTTAGACGGTAAAGACTCAAAAGTGGAGCCTCTAGGCCCTAAGATCACTAGGATGGAAGTCAAGGACAGAATTGCAGAATCCTGATGGCATTATAAGCAGAGACGAGCCACAGACACAGTGATGTCCCAGAACAGCAAGTAGGCCATGAAAAGAGCTGAGCCGATGCAAATGATACCCAGGCTCTGAGCTAAATAAACCTCTTTTCTTTATACAATTAGTCTGCCTCAGGTATTTGGTTACAGTGATGAGAATACAACTAATACAAAAGTGGGCATCTTTGAAGGACCACAGTCTTGCTTATTGCATGTGGCAAACTAGGAAAATGAGCAGCACACTAGAAAGAAATAAACACAAGTGAACCAGGGTCTTCCTGCCCAATGTCACCCTCAGCTCCTTGGAAGCACGTGTAACACACTTTGTAATGGAGGCCACGGGAAAAGTTGCAGTACAAGTCTAAAATCCTAGCACTCAAAAGACCTCCGAAGCAAGAGGATGGCCACAAGTTCCAGGCCAGCACCCAGAACTGTACAACACTTTGTCTTCAAAAGCCAAAAAAACAAAACAAGACATTTGCCGTCACTGCACAGTGCATCAAGGAACTGGACAGAACGTAAGGCTGTCTCTTCCTCCCAGGAGTGTGGATCACCTGAGACAGGCAGGAACTACAGGGCGGGCTTCTGCTTCATGACTACTGAAGTGCCGGGGACTTCTTCCCTGTACTCTCTCAGCTGTAGCAGCCACAATGGCCTTCCTAGCTGTGAGGATAAGGGGCAGGCAGCCAGGCACACCTTTAATCCCAGCACTGAGGAGGAGGCAGAGGTAGGGAGCTCAAGTTCAAGGCTAGCCTGGTCCACATAGTTCCAGGCCAGGCAGGGCTACAGAGTGAGGCTCTGTCTTAGAACAAAGTGAAGCACAACACAAGGGCTGAGCGCCAACATCCTCAGATGGATCAGCAGTGGGAGAGAGGCCTGACCTGGAGCGACAACTCACGGCTGAACTCGCTGAGCCACAGCCACAGCCTCTTAGCACTGTGAGGAAAGGAAGAACAGACTGAAAGAAAGCAGGACCCTGCTAGGTGGGGCTCTCCAAGCTCAGAACATCTCCAACAGCACACGAGTCTCCTCTGCCTGTTTGCCATCTATTCTCTCCCACCTGACTCCTGCCAGCTCTACCTTTGAACAAATTTCCAGACCAATCACCACTGACAGGAAAGGAAGGTTGACTTGCTAACCATGACTCATGACACCATTTCAAGACCACGGCCACACATGTACATAGCCACAAAATCTCGTGTATCCCAAACCTATCCTTCCCCAGATAGATATGGACACACTATACTTTGTGGGATCCCTGCCAAAGACACACAACTCAGAGCCAATTGGGGAAAGTTCTGCAGAACTATGTCAATGTCATGAATGACAAGGGTGGGCAGAGAGAATTCGAGAGCAGGGCACCAGACCTCAAGTGGCCCAGGTTGGCTTCAAACTCCGCTCCTCCTCTTGCCTCCACCTTCCAAGTGTTGGCGTGGTAGGCATTGTCAGCATGCCTGGCCCACCACACCTCTATACTAGAAAGCTCCCCACCACTGTGATTCAGCTTTAGCTACTTATTTCTCTTTTCCACTCTTTGGAGACAGGGTCTCAAAGGATGTTCTGGTTGTGAATGCACTCTACTCCCCAGCCTGGTCTTGAACTTTCAATTCTCCTGCCTCGGCCTCCAGAGTGGCTGGCATTACAGGCTTAGCTAGTGAACTTTTTTTAGTGCCAAGTCATACTGCAGATTAAAGGATACCGAGCTGGACTGTGTAAGCTGTCTCCTTGAGGCATCCACCCTCAGGCAATGATTACCAAAGATCTATTAAAATGTAACTCCCCAGGCCCCACCCTGCCTTAAGGAACTACTGCAGTTAACAGTTGCTGGAGGAAGGGAGACTTATTCTTCACTGATAGCTCATGCAATGGTCAGGCTACCATAACCCCTTGCCAATGCACAGCCAACCAACTCAACGGACTTAGAAATAATAATAATGCGCCATCTTGTTCTTTGTTTTTGGAGACAAGGTTTATCTGTGTAGCCCTGGCTGTCCTGGAACATTCTCTGTAGATCAGGCTGACCTCAAACTCAGAAATCTGCCTGCCTCTGCTTCCTGAGTGCTGGGATTAAAGGCACCTGCACCACCACTACCTAGCCATAAGGCACTATCTTTAATTTCAGAACTCCAGAGGCAGGGAGGTCTCTCTGAGTTCAGCATGGTCCACACAGCCAGCTGTAGACTAGCCAGGGCAACCCTGTCTCAAGGAAAGAAAGAGTCATGAAATAAAGAGGGCTGGCTGGAAAGAGGAGGGATCAGTAGAGTGGGCAAGGAAGGCTCACAGGGGAACACAAAACAGTGAAGTTGTTGAAGCCATACAGTAAGATGTATAGATTTCCATGCCTGTACACCTGCATGTGGCAGTGAGAGACGGGGATCAAAAGCCTGAGGTCATCCTCTAGTACATGGCAAGTGTGAGGCCCGCTGGGCTACGTGAGAGCCAGTCACAAAAAGTTAGTAAATTATGCCTTGAGGCTGAGCTGTGATTCAGTGGTAAGGTTCTTACCCAGTGCACACAAGACCCTGTGTTCCATCTTCAAGGCCACACACACACTCACACACACTCATCATACACACTCACACTTACACTCACCATACACACATGCAAAGCACATGCACACTCAGGCATAGGATCAGAACCTTCTAATGAGCCCTGCCCCTCAGGCAAAAAGCCCAGGTGTTTCCAGTGGTCAGGCCCGGTCCTCACGTGAGCGCTCTCCGAATTGCCTTGGTCTCCTCCATTCCATGTGCAGAGGCAGGGCGACCTTTGAAGAACCCCTGCTTACAGAGCTCCTTTCACCTCATTTCTTTTCTTCCACAAAAGTTGTTGCCACCTAACAGGCTTTTATTTTTTGGTTTTGAAACTGAGGCTTATGTTACAGTCCAGGCTGGCCTCAAACTCAAGGTACTCCTCCTGCCTCCGAGTCCCAAGTGCTGGAATGTGTCCCCATGCCTGGCTAGACTTCCTACTTTATATTTTAGGCATTGATTCTGGTTGTGGCCTATCTTCGACGATAGGAATCCCTGAGGCCTGGATTTCTTTACATCTTCATATTCCTCACAGTAAGACAGCATTTCAGGCTGCATAAATGCACAGAGGACATCCATACAGTGGGAGAGCAAGGCCACTGCAGCCACTAAGGACTAGGTGCCCTACAGGCTGGGAGAATACAGACTGGACCACAGTAGGCAGGCACTAACTGCTCCTGTCTCTCCATAGCCTCTGTACAGAACTGGAAACAGAGGCTCAGGTGGGTTATGTTCCCCTGCCCAAAGTCATCATTGAAGGGGCAGGGTAAAGCCGTTCCCTAAACCACAAAGCTAAGACTAGTCCCAGGACTTGGAAGAAAAGCAGGAAGCTGAACAGGCCAGGAGGTCCAGAGTCCACAGCTAGGCTCTGGCACAAGCCTCTACCATGATGAACTGACTGTAATGGAGTGTGATCTTGGAGAGTGACCAAATTCCTGCCTGCGATGGCTTACTTTTTTCTTCTATAAATTTAAGTTGTCATCCCTGGTTTGTGTCCTGCAGATCTTGGAACTCACTTTATAAGTAAAGATACTTCATAACTTGCACTGACTCTCCTGCCTCTGCCTTCCAAGTGCTGAGATTGACAAACATATGGGACCAGTTTGTTTGTTTGTTTTGTTTTGTAGCCAGGGTTTCTCTGTGTAACAGCCCTAGCTGTCCTATAACTCACTCTGTGGATCAGGCTGGCCTTGAACTCAGAGATCTGAGATCTACCTGCCTCTGCTTCCCAAGTGCTGGGATTAAAGGCGTACACCACCATGACAGGCTGGTTTGTCTGTTTAGTTATTTATTTATCTTTGGTTTTGAGACAAGGTCTCATGTAGCCCAGACTGAACTCAATCAGGTATCTTAAGGTAGCTGACCTGTTCCTATTGTCTCAACCTCCCAAACACTGGGATGTGAGTCTATACCATCATTTCTTGCTTCAAAATCCCAAAATTTCCACTGCAAGACCTTTGGCCCAGGCAGAAGCTCCACCAAAACCCAAAATGACCAAGAATCTTATTAAACACACATGTGGAGGAGAAAAGTCAAGGGTCCCCTTAGTGCCTATGTTCCACCCTTGGAGCCAACAATGTCCCTCAGTGGTCTGGTGAGATTCTCCTCACCCTTCAGTCTCAGTTGGAATATTCCCTCTACCCGGAAGTGCTCTTTGTACTCTATGTCAGGTCAGGTACCTAGTGGGCTCTGCCATCCCATCTAGATTGTCACTGTATGAGTCTTGGTTCGACAGACTGGTACTGGCGTAGATAGACCCTGTTGTTTTATAAGCAGGGTCAGCTCAAAACAAACACTCATCATATCATTTATAAGCTACATGGGGCGTTGGACAAACATGAACGGTAGTTCTCGGTAAATTACAAAGACTTCCCCCTCGTCTCTGCTTTACAGAGATCAGTCTTTTCTAGGAGCACACATCTGGTGCGTTTGCGAAGCAAGTGAGGTCTTTGCTCAGGAGACTCCCTTGGCTCACCCGGCTGCTCTAAACTCGAGTCTGCCTACAGTTCCTGACATAATGCGGACATATTAGGACCGTATCTTTCCCAGTGTCGGGCTAAGAAGCCTGCACGGTGCGGCTACCGAACGAAAAGGATCGGTGTGAGGAAACTCATAAATAAACGGAAGGACGCCCATTCTGGGTTCATCCTTTTGCCAGGTCGCAAGATTCCAACACTATCACGACCCTAACTCAGTGTAAAACTAACGCACAAGCTCTGTGCTCTAAACCCAGGGTGATACGCAAATCACCCACAGGGCCGAAGGGAAACTGAGGGACAAACTGGGGTTTCTGTAGTCAAGTGTCTCTCTTAAGGATGGCTCCGAAGCGGATCGCTAAGGGGACTTCTTCTCGGTCCCGCCCCTAACTTCTGACAATAAGCTCCACCCTGGTGTTTCTCACACCTCATCCTATTGGCTGGTGTAGACGTCAACCGCCAGAAGCCCTCTTCTCTATTGGCTTGCATTCCAAACTCGCGCGGTGACGCCCCTGACTGCTCTCCCTTCTTCCCTATTGGGTCAGTGACACGCCCCTCTAGCAGAAGCCATCCTCATTGGCTATAGCGTTTTGCCGGTTCGCGCCGGGATTGGTCAAGCACAGACGCCGTTCCCCTGAACTAGAAAGATCGGGAATGGAAGGGCTAGAGGCCTTGGGGTGAGACTCACGCTGGGCTGGCGGTAGGCAGATGTAGGTCTTGAAGAACTCGCTGCGGCGGGCAGCATCCTTGATACGGTTGGCCAGCGGCTTGCTAACCTGCCGGATGCCCAAGTAGAACAGCTTCGCCATGGGGAACGCGCCCACCACCATCTCGGCGGCCGCCCTGGGGCACGCGCAACCTTGCTGACTGGGCGGGGCGCCGCCGACCTCGCCGTTCCTCCCCCACCCGCCCGTGGGCCGTGCGTGCTTGCGTAAGGAAGGACTTGCCTACGTGCCTACGTAGGAGCGTGCGTTTGCACGCTCGCGGCGGAGGTGGTGGGGAGGGTGTTTGTCTGCTGGGGGGGGGGCGGGCGCTCGTGACGTCGCCGCGTCGACGCCTCGACGTCCGTACGTTGGGTATGCAAATGTGCGGCGGAAGTGAAGCGTCAGAGGGCGGTGCCGTTAAACGGCCGCTCGTGGGAGCGTGGCCGGAGCCCTAGTCCCGACGTACTGACGTCACCGCGTCTTGCGTGATGTCACGTACTGAGTCGATTTCCCTGCCCATAGGAGGCGCCTGGTGAGTCCCAATTAAGTCTAAAGAGTCGGGGTGCGCCTTCCCGGCGGTTAGTGCCCTCGCCGGGGAGGGGAGCGAGTCAGCGCGTAGTCATACAGACCTGCCGCTTTACTCACTCTCTGAAGTTGGAGGAGTGACTCAACCCTTCAGGAAATCGGTTCGTTCTTTTTTTGTTGTTGTTTTTTTTCCCCTAATTGTTTTTAAAAGCCGGTCTCGTGTAACCCAGCCTGGCTCCGAACTCAATGTGTAGCCTACGCTGTCCTTGGAACTCCTGATCCTCCTGTGTCTGTGCCGCAGTGCGGTGCTGGGATCACAGCCCTGCGCTACACGGCCCAGCATTGATGTCAGCATCCCCGTGAGCAAAATGTCACACATAACAGTACCTGTCTTGTGTTTTCTGTGTTGTGAGGCTTGTGTCTCTGAACCCCAAGGCATTTCCCATCTTAGGAGGGGGGCTCCACCACTGAGCAAAAGACTCCAGCTCCTCCCAGGGGGGAGGGGGTTAGGCGGTGACTCTATCGCTGCGCCATGCTCACTGAGTGGCTCTACTAGTCAGCTTTGTGTGTGAATCCTGAATGTAAAACACAGGAAGTAACTACATGTAGAGCATGTCCCGCAAAGCCCAAATGTGCACTACAGCTAATCCATCCTTTTCCCAAGTAACCGAGTGAAAGACTGAGGGTCCCATAAGAACGGGGTGACACGGGGCTTCTCAGCCACCACATTGCCTAATATCACTGGTTCTCAAGCAGCCTGACTTCCTCCTTTGGAGGGTAAGGGTCCCCAGGGAGCTGGCTCAGGAAGGAACTTTAAGGACATGTCCCAGACTGTCCTCCCTTACCCAGCAGGGAGCAAAATCATATAAACAAAGTCAAGACTTAGTTGAGAGAAATTCCTGGATGGTGGCGTGAGGATGGGTAGTTGGGGACGGGAAGGGACCGGAAGGCAAAGGAGCAGAGGGGTCGTGGCTATCAAGAGAAAAAACTGGTGACACATAGCCAAGGGACCCCGGACTTTCCCATCAGTGCCTTTGGTCAAGTCCTCGCATCAGGGGACCCGTGCTTCATTTATATTGGTGGCAGCTGGGCCTGGTGTCACACAGCTGTCATGGAAGCACTCAGGAAGCTGAAGCAGGAGGATGGAATGTTCTAGGTCAGCCTGGACTACATAATGAATTCAAGGTCAGCCTGGGCAACTTAGTGAGTCCTGACTCAAAATAAAATGTACAAAAATAAAATAAGATGTCCATCAAAGAGGCAAAGTGTAGCTGTGTTTGGTAAAAGCTCCTGCCTAGCTTTTATAAGACCCTGGGTTCGATGTCCACTACTGGGAAGAAATCAGGAGGGCTGGAGAGATGGCTTAGTGGTTAAGAGCACTGACTGCTCTTCTGAAGGTCCTGAGTTCAAATCCCAGCAACCACATGGTGGCTCACAACCACCCATAATGAGATCTGATGCCCCCTTCTGGTGTGTCTGAAGACAGCTACAGTGTACTTACATGTAATAATAAATAAATCTTTAAAAAAAAATCAGGAAGAGCATATGTGACCTTGACATCTAAATTATTAAGAATGTCCGGATTTTTTTAAAGATTTGTTTGTTTGTTTATTTATTTATTTATTTATTTAATGTGTGAATACATTGTCACTGTCTTCAGACACACCAGAAGAGGTCAATAGATCCCATTACAGATGGTTGTGAGCCACTATGTGGTTGCTGGGAATTGAACTCAGGACCTCTGGAAGAGCAGCTAGTGCTCTGACCGACTGAGCGATCTCTCCAGCCCTGAATGTCCCGAGTGTTGAGAACCACTTTTGCAGGAGTCCTTCTGAAGACGTGTGTCTGGTGAGCTCCATGGTTTCTTTGGACAGCACCTTCCCCTTCACTGTTCATTTTTAGTTATGTGCATATGTGTGTACCTGTGTGTGGGGTATGTGCACATGAGTACTGCCCACAGAGGACAGAAGAGGACGCTGGAGCCCCTAGACCTGGAATCACAGGTATTTGTGAGCCACCTGACATAGTGCTGGGAACAGAACTCAGGTCCTCTGGGAGAGCAGTCCATCTCTTAACCACGGAGCCATGTCTTCAGAGTCGCCACTTCCCATTCTACAGACATCCCAACTGAGGCTCAAGCTTCCACAGGACTCAGGGTGGAGATAACACTTCTTGAGTCGAAGTCCAGGGTCATCTTCTAACCCTGGTGGCCAAAGGACCTCCTAGGGAGTCTAGGATCTCTGGGAAGGCTTTAGGAAACCTCTAAACTGGTATGTAAATCTTCCTTTCTGATTGTGTCCTTAGTTCTCAGAACAGCTTCCAGCACACAGTAGGTGTTCAATACATTTTGTTTGTCTTGCTTTGTTGCAAAGACAGAATCTTGTTATACAACCCAGTTTAGCCTCAAACTTATGGTCCTCTTGCACTGGTCTTGAGGGTTCTGGGGCCTGCACCACCATGCAGAGATGCCTCCATCTCAATCTCCTTCCCAAATCAGTGCTTTCTGAAGCCCCTCCACTCCACTCACCTTTCCTACCCACAAACCTGCTTCTTTACTAAGTGCTTTTGCAGCCCCCAGTCCTCTTCACGCCTTCTCCTCAGTTCTCTGAGAAGGGTTCCATGGGACTTTTCAGATGAGAGAGAGAGAGAGACACTCTGTGTGTGTGTGTGTATGTGTGTGTGTGTGTGTGTGTTTGTGTGAGAGAGAGAGAGAGAGAGAGATTTTCCCATCTCAGCGGCCTGTTTCTACACCATAGAGACATCTGCCATTTCTTGACTCCAGGGGTGGAGCAGGCTAGCCAGAGCCAGGCACTTCCTCTCCCTCCTATTTGGTGAAAGGAGCCACCGAAGCATCTGGATCACCCATTAAGACACAAAGAGGAAGGGATATCATTAGCTACATCAGGCAGGCAGCCCTGGCCACCCTGGGCGTGGGAATAGACAGATAGGGGAGGAACAGGGAGGCCCCACCCAGCACTGTAAGACCTTCCACCCTTTGCCCTGCAGCCTCTTCAGTGACTATCCTGGACCAGGGCGTGGGCTGGTTCCCAGAGGCCCTTTCCACCCAGGCCCCTTGGGCACCCTTTTCCCAGAATGGGCTCAAGTTACACAATCCCTCAGGCTCTGTGTTTCTTCTACTGTCTTCCTTCAACATAAGTCCTAAAAACTGGTCCCTTCTCAAAAAACAAAAAACAAAAAAACCCAAACTGGTCCCACTGGCATGGTGGCGTGCCTTTAATCCCAGTACTCAAGAGGCAGAAGAAAAGGGGGTGTCTGGGTTCTAAGCCAGCCAGGGTTACACAATGAGACCTGTCCAAAAAAATCAACTTGGTCCTGATGGCATAGGCCCATCATCCTGGGTATTCAAGAGACTGAGGCAGGGAGATGACAAGTTAAAGGCCTGTATGAACTACAAAGAGTTCCGAACCAGCCTTAGCAACTAACCAAGACTAAGAGGGAATGGGTGTGTGGGCAGACCCCGGAATCAGCTTCTAGTACAAAAACAAGTGAGGGGCAATGGATGGGCCAGTAAGCTAGCTGAGCAGGTCAAGTTCCCCAGGCCTGGAGACTGAGTGACTCCCTGGACCCCTCATGGTGGATGGAGAGAACTGATTCCCTCAGCTGTCCTCTGACCACCACAGCAGTGATGTGGCAGAACACCAACCCCACAGTAAGTAAATAAATATAATTTTAAACGGAGTTGTCCCTGGGTGTGGTGCCCCTCAATCCCACCACCAAGGAGGGAGGCAGAGGCTGATGGATCTCTGCATCGAGACCAGTCTGGTCTATACAGTGAGTTCCAGGACAGCCTGGACTACACAGAAAACCCTGTCTCAGGAAAACAAAAACACTAAATTTAAAAGGGATAAGGGAATTGTCTTGCTATGTTTATTTTTTATTGTTAGTCCTACCTCCCTGATAGCAGGATCTGGTCTTCACAGACCAACCTAATCTCTGAGGCAAGATGTGATTAGACAGTGCATGAATGGATGCTCTTCCTGTCCTGGGCCTCCTTTCTAAACCAGCCCTGCTTACGATTCCTTCAGGCAGGCTGCTCAGATTGGCTCTTACCTGCTCTTGACAGTCCCTGTCCTCCTTCACCATCTGAGACTGAGAGAATGCTGTTTGTGTAGAATCTCAGAATATCTGCTTGACATAGCAGTTAACATCTGTAAGCCTAGCACTTGGGAAGCTGAGGAAGGAAGACCATAACCTCAAAGCCAGACTGTGGTAAATAGCTTTCCAAAATACAAACAAGAAGGAATTACCAGCATGCTAGGTATTACCAGAATGGATTCTAGGCAGGGGCTCTCCCACTTGGGCCACGCCCCAAGCCCCTCACTGGGAATTTTAGATAAAAACTGCTAGATTACATCCCCGGGCTTTGTTGTATTTAATATTTTGAGACAGGGCTTCACTTTGTGGTCCAAGTGGGTCTTGAACTTCCAAATCTTTCCTCGGCCTCCCAAGTAGCTGGAATCACACACTTGTAGCATCTGATCAGACTCGTCTGTCCTTATCTGCCAGAAACCAAGCAGTTGGCTTAATTATCCCCTCATCCCAAACTCTCCATGGCTGGCTCCCCATCTGGGCGCCCATGATGACAAACTCCTGGCTGTGTTGTTCCCCCTTCAGACCCTGCTGGGATTAAGTGAATCATTGGGGATCATAGTGGAAGAAGATGACAGAGAGAAAAAAAAAACCTCATTTTTTTCTTGTAATTCACATGGACATATTTACACACATTTGCATACAACCGGAAGGGTGCAGGATGACAGTTGGGCATGGGGCTCACTGTGCCGGGGGCAGCAGCACCTTCAGTGGCACCTGGTCCCCCTGGGCAGTCGGAGGCACTGCCCAGACAGCCCCGGACGACTTGCCGGTGGTGCTCCTCTTGGAGGTCAAGGGTGTCTCCAGGGTGAGGGAAGCATTGGCCATCTCCTGGGGCTTGTTGCTGGCCAGGAAGCGGAGGAGGTTGTGCAGGGCCTTGGCCACATCACTGCGGGCACCCTCGTTGACCAGGCAGTAGAGGATGGGGTCAGCCACACAATTGAGGCTGGTGAAGGCCAGGGAGCTGTGGTAGGCAGAAAAGACTCGCTCCTCGAAGCCACAGTCCCAGGGCCGGCCCAGGTAGACGGCGCTGCGAGACAGCAGGAGAGCATGGTAAGGCGCAAAGCACACCAGCACAATGGCGATGAGGCTCAGGGCCAGACGTTTGATCTTGACTTTCTCCTGGCGCTCGGTGGACACACTGCTCTGCACTGCCCTCAGGATGCCACGGTAGCACAGCAACATGAGTGCCCAGGGGAAGAGGAAGCCCACAAAGACGCGGTACAGATTCATCCAGGCCACCCAACGCTCCATGGGGAACTTCTCAAAGCAGAAGGTGTGGTTGTAGCGATCACGAAACAGCTCATCATGGAAGAGCGGTGCTGAATTGGCGCCCAGCTCCGTGGCCCAGACCACAGAGCTCACAGCCACTGCTGTCTTGACCCGGCGCAGGCGTGCAAAGCGCAGAGGATGAGCCACAGCCAGGTAGCGGTCCACGGAGATGCAGCACAGGAAGGCGATGCTGATATAGATGTTGCTGTAGAAGATGAAGCCAAAGAGCTTGCAGGAGCCAGGGCCGTGGATCCAGTTGTCATGGTGGAGGAAGTAGTCGACCCACAGCGGCAAAGTGCAGATGTACAGCAGGTCTGCAATGCTCAAGTTCATCAGGTAGACGCCCAGCTCATTGTGTTGGCGCACCTGCCGGTAGGCTGCCCACAGGGCCAGGCAGTTGGTGGGCAGCCCCACCCCGATGACGAAGATGTAGAGAGATGGTGGGAAGAGGTGGTCCACTCGAGAGTCCACATGGCAGCCCTCCCCTGTGCCCGTGCTGTTGTCCATCCTGGGCGATGGGGCTTCCCAGGAGCTTCCCCTGGCCCGCTGGGGCTACAGGGCCACGGGGGGCGGGAGGCCATCAGGCCCCCTGAGCCCCCTCTTTGGAGGCTCAGGGGAACATCACAGGAGACAGTTCACGAGGACTGAGGTCTGGGTTTGCTTTGTGGCAGGCTAAGCAAAGGGAGGACTTGAGAGGAAGAGTGTCAAGGGATGATGAAGGTAAGGATAAGAGGTGGAACTAATGTCAATGGGCTATCTACACAACCAGAGCACAAAGATGGCACCAGAAAAAAAAAGGTCAAGGCAGTGTTTACAGAGGAGATGAAGACACCAGCGGTGTCATGCTTATTGAAATCTTAGGAAGTCAATATGGACATGGTGAAGTACCAATGGGATGGAATGTTCTAGAAGACTAAGGAAAGACATGGGAGCATGGAGAGAAGTCACAGAGTTGGCAAGATGCAATTTTAAGAGTGCTGGCATCTGCTAGGACACCAGCTGGAAAGAGAACTATGTAAAGTCACCAAAGCAGGAAAAAAAATGAGGTGTCCTCTGGGGACAGACAAAGAGGAAGGACTTGTAAAGGCTGGTGACTGTGGGAAGGGATGCTAGGAAACAGGAAGGTGAGTAAGTGGTGGAGCACAGGATTGTGTGTAGGAGGGGGACTCTGAAGGGGGTTCCAGGAGACTCAGAGTTGATCCTGGTGGAGACTGAGGAGTGGAGATGAAGTTGTTCCACTCACGACTGCATTGAGAGCTGAGATTGCTAGGCCTGAGGGGAGAAAACACATTAGAGAAACTGGCATGGATGTCCATACTGACCTCCCCAGTACCTTCCGTTATTACTGTGGAAGACAGAGGAACACCCCAACAAAGCCTGCTTGAGTATCACCCCAAGGAAGAGATGTCTAAGAGCATGGGGTTGAGGGTGCCAGGCAATAGACGGGCTTTCCAAATACAAGTTAAAGATACAACGGGGGCTGGAGAGATGGCTCAGCGGTTAAGAGCACTGACTGACTGCTCTTCTGAAGGTCCTGAGTTCAAATCCCAGCAACCACATGGTGGCTCACAACCATCTGTACAGCTATAGTGTACTGGTATACATAAAATAAATAAATAAATCTTTAAAAAAAACCCAACAACAAAAACCCAACAGGTTGGCACGTGTCTTTGAACCCAGAAGGTGGAGGCTGGAGAATCAAAATCATCCTCCAGTGCACCTTGGGTTGGAAGCTGTGAAAACCTGTTTCTAAGTAAGCAATGGATGGTGAGCGGTGTGGAGATGGCTCAGTGGGGAAAGGAGCTTGCAGCCAAGCTTTACAACCTGAGTTTGATTCCAGGAGTTCACACCATGGAAGAAAGGAACCAATTCTATAGGTTGTCCCCTGACTCCTGCATGTATAACATAGTAAGCAGAAGCACTCACATGCGTGCGCGTGAACATACACACCACACTCATACATTCACATACAGAAAGAAACAGCAGATTCAGAGATTTAACAAACTGAAGCAGTGGACCACTCAGATCTGTCCAAGGTCCTGATGCCCAAGGTGGGAAATCTCTGCCCTCAGTCCCCTTTCCCAAACAGCCCATTTCCCAGAGCCCCACGGCCATAAAAGGGCCTCGGGGTTGACAGTGGGACAGAGCAGGAGCTGTTAGACTCTGAAAAGGAGCCTGGGGTTGGTGCCAGCAGTGGGAGAAGCCCTCACAGGCTTCCCTCTCCTTTCCCACTGTCCAGTGAGGTCCCAGAACCCTTATTCTGAGAAGATCTACAAGTTTAAAGCAAAGAACACCCCAAAAGATAGAGGAGGGCTGGAGAGATGGCTCAGCGGTTAAGAGCACTGACTGTTCTTCCAGAAGACCTGAGTTCAAATCCTAGCAACCACATGGTGGCGCACAACCATTTGTAATGGGACCTGATGCCCTCTTCCAATGTGTCTGAAGTCAGCTACAGTGCACTCATATACATAAAATAAATCTTTAAAAAAAAAGGTAGAGAACAATCATGCCCCAAACCCCTCACCTGATGACTGGAGGGTCTGTATATATTTAGTTTACTCGGATATAAACCAATCTTGCTCCCTCTCTCATGTAGTCCAGGCTGGCTTTGAACCTGGCATGTAATTGAGGATGACCTCAATGCTTCAGCCTTGTGAGTATTGGGATGCCAGGAGTGCTCCACCATGCACAGTTTACACAGAGCTTGGATTGTTATCCTGGGTCCCATGCATTCAAGGAAGGTGCTGTAACAACTGAGCCACATCCCCTACATATGTTGGTTGGCTTGATGAATTTTTGTGGCTGGATCTTACTATGTAGCCCAGACTTTTCTGAAACTTGTGAGCATCCTTGCTTCCTAAATGGTGAGACTATAGGCAGGCACCACTAGACCCAGCTTCAAAGCATTTTAAACTCAGGAGGCAAGCTGATATCTGCAGTTGAGGCTAGCCTGTTCACAGAGTAAGTTTCAGGACAGTCAGGACTACAAAGAGGCTTATTTTGAAGGAAAAATAAAGAGAAAGAAAGAAACCCATACAAACAAACAAGATCATACTTGGAAATCCAGTCTAAGACAATGAACAGAGAAAGTGCCACGCAGTCTGGAGAAAAGACACAGAGACTGGGAAGCCACCTCTTAAAAATCCCCAGAACACACTTAAAAGCCCAAGAAGTTGCTTGCTGCTAAGCATCACGCCCTGATTTTATTCCCAATACCCACATGCCAAAAGGAGAAAACTCACTCCCAGAAGTTGTTCTCCACACACATACCAGGGCAATAAATAAATAAATAAGTGTAATTTAAGAGAGAGAAAAGCGAGAGAGGGAGACAGACAGACAGACTGGTTAAAGCATACTAGACAAATGAGGAAATTATAGTCCAGAAAGGGGAAGGGATAAACCTGGAGTCACACAGTAAGCCTAAGAAACTCAAGTCTTTCTTCTTCCCAAGGAAAGTCCTTCCTGCTTTATCTTCAGATAGACCCTGTGTCACTAATCCCTCTCTTGCTGTATGTTACCATCACTGCTCAGGGGCTGTGACAGCATCTGCTCTATCATTCTGCCTCCCTCAATTAACTACAAACAGAGCAATCAGGAGACCTTCTAGGGGAATCTGCTCTTGTTCTTTTCTTCTTGAACTTCCAAAGGCTTCCAAGAGTCCCCCTATCTAGAATTTCCCAGTGAGGAGCTGGGGGCGTGGCTCAGTGGTAGAGCCCCTGCCTAGAATCCCCCAGTGAGGGACTGGGGGTGTGGCTCAGTGGTAGAGCCCCTGCCTAGAATCCCTCAGTGAGGGGCTTGGGGTGTGGCTCAGTGGCAGAGCCCTTGATTACCATGTGCAGGCCCTAGGTCCTTTCTGCATTATTGCAAAACAAAATGAATAGACTTGCCAGAAAATGAAAGCTCCTGGTACCCGGTGACAGGTCCCAGGCCTCTTCCCAGCTAGCCTGTGCTGATTGCCTACTCCTCCTTTCAGCAATCTCCAATCCAGTGAGCTTCTTTCAGTACTCATTCCTCCACACTCTCTCCCTGACTGGCCTATGGTGTCTTCAGCTCCTCTTCCATGTCCTTTTTCACTCCTACCCACCACTCCTACAACCATCTCACAGCACTGTGTTTGTAGCCTGTTGCCTTCTGTCTGTCTGTAACTTCTTCGGGGACAGGAACCTTGAGTGTCAAGTGGGCTGTTGTATTACTCATGTGAGGGACAGTCCTTGCATACAGTAGGTGCTTAACAAGTGCCTGGGTATAGAAGTCATTCCAGAAGCCTAGAGGCTGGGAGAGCCCGCCCAGTGCTTCTCCCACTGGCTGTCCCTTGCCTCCTCCCAGACTCTACCCCAGGCATCAACAAGCCCTGGGGAGCCTGGGGGAAGAGGCTGCAAGCTGCGAGGAGATTAAAGTGCAGGACCCATCTGCTTCCTGATTGACTTGGAAAGGTCAGGCCTGTCCTGATCCCTAAGGCCAGCACCCTGTGGGGAGTCTTTAGACACCTACCATCCCACCCCAGAGCTGGAAACTTCTGGATCCCTTGGAGATGGAATAGGAGGGACTTGTTCCTGGGTAAACCAATGGGAGCCAACCCAGCCTACCATCAATCAAAACCTCTGATCCAGACCAAGTCTTTCCCCTAGTGTCTGTTTCCTCTTTGCCCACCCCCCTCTCTGCTGGCGTGCTCTCTGCTCTCTCTCTCTCTGTCTCCCGCCCTCTTCCTCCCCCCCCCCCTTTTCCTTCAGAAGCCTTAACTTCTGCAAAAGAAGGGTATTGTCTCTACCCTAATCACATCACACATGAAAATCTTTGGTAAAATGAAGCATCTTCAGTCACATATTCAGTATCTGGGCCTGGGGATGCAGCTTACTGATAGAATGCTTACCTAGAGTCTAACAGTGGGTGCTGGGGTGTGGCTCAGCAGAAGAGTGCTTCTCTAGCAGGCACGAGGTCCTGAGTTCAATCTCTCTTACCACAAAAAGGGAACAGAAGGCTAAAAAGAGTGCCAGACACATAGCTCAGTTCATGAAGTATTCGCTTAACAAGCACGGAGCCCTGGGTTGTATCCCCAACACTTCATAAATCAGTCGCATTGGCCCAGGCCTATGATCCCAACAGGTTAGCCTGGGATAAATGAGACCCCGTCTCAAAATTTAAAGAGAAAGAAAGAAAGAAAGAAAGAAAGAAAGAAAGAAAGAAAGAAGGAAGGAAGGAAGGAAGGAAGGAAGGAAGGAAGGAAGGAAAGAAAGAAAGAAAAAGAAAGAAAGAAAGAAAGAGAAAGAAGGAAAGAAAGAAGGAAAGAAAGAAGGAAAGAAAGAAGGAAAGAAAGAAGGAAAGAAAGAAAGAAGGAAAGAAAGAAAGAAAGAAAGAAAGAAAGAAAGAAAGAAAGAAAGAAAGAAAGAAAGAAAGAAGGAAGGAAGAAAGGGTGTAATGGGCTGAGGATATGACTCAGCGTGTAAGCGACTGCTGTGCAAGGTGAGGGAGCACCTGCCTTCAGATCCTCAGCACCCACATAAAAACCCATGAGAGAGAGCTGGCTGCCCCCTGGAGCTCCCTTCTGTGGCCCCCCGGGCCCTGTTGAGACTGGAACAGGTACACAGGCAGCAAAGACATTCCTGCAGCCAACGGAAATGAACTTCCCACTGCCAATTTCCTCTCAGGGAACAGAGTCTGGCATCTACCCTGTCCTCAGCCTACCTGAGTCATGAGGATGCTAGACGTGGGGCAGAGAGGCAGTGACAGACAGACAGACAGGACATCAAACTGACCTTTCTTCTTCCTACCTGACATTTGACTACCACCACAAAACCCCCACCCCAGCCCCAGCCATCATAGAACCTCTGATTCTTAGAATTCCATGATACAGGTTTACATAGTGTGGGAACAGGAAGCTATTTTTTCCCAGGCCATATAGGGAATCTGAGGTCCAGAGAGGAAGGGCTGTTATTCACTATCTGAGATGAACAGTATCTCCTTTCCCGGTGTTTCTTTCCTTTCATTCCTGTCCTAATGTCTTTCTAGGGGCTTCAAACCCCTTTGAGAGTCTGCTAAAAATCAGAAATTGTTATTTATGTATTTTTCAAGACAGAGTTTTTCTGTGTAGTCCTGGCTGAGCTGGAACTCACCCTGTAGATCAGGCTGACCGTGAATTCTGAGATCCACCTGCTTCTGCCTCCTGAGTGCCGGGATTAAAGATGTGTGTCACCATACCTAGTTAATAAGGATTTTTAAAGAACATGCACACAGGGCTAGAGAGATGGCTCAGTGGTTAAGAGCACTGACTGCTCTTCCAGAGGTCCCAAGTTCAATTCTCAGCAACCACATGGTGGCTCACAAACATCCAATGCGTTCTTCTGGCGTGTCATATAAATAAATCTTAAAAAAAGAAGCACACAAAAGTGACCCTGGGAAGAGGTGAGCACATGCCTGACACGCATCACACACACACATACACACACATACACACACACACACACACAGACACACACATATACACACACATACACACACACACACACACACACACACACACACACACACTGACCCATCATGGCTTGGTCAGTGTTATCTTAACCCTTACGTGAGTCTTTTGGGAAGTGCATAGAAGCACAAATTCTACACCCCTGTAGGAAAAGATAAGTTAAAATATGGCACAACTTTTGGGGTGATGGGAAAGGATAGCCTGTACCCCAAGCCCCAGTTGGCCACAGCAACTAAAGCCAGAAAAATGCCTAGTCCCAGAAGCCCGCCTCTCCCAGTCCCCAATACAGCAAAATTCAAAGACATGGAGGTTGAAAAGCCAAGAGAAAGCAGTGATAGGAGCCCCCCCTTCATTCCCCCTCATCAACCCTTAGCACACTCACCACCCTCATTTCCGAAGCCACCAGGCTAGCTCCCCCTGTTTCGCTCCACCATGGGCTCCCAGTCTCCCCCATTCTGGAGGCCCCGGGGAGCAGCCAGCTCCGGTCTGCTCATTAGGGCTGAAATGTGATCAGTGTTTCTCGCTGCCCACCTGGTGCCTTGGCAGCAAGCGGAAATGGCTAGGGGGGTGCAGTCAGGCCACCTGGCTGGGCCTCAGTTTCCCCATTTCTATTAAGGAGCATCTCTGTTCCCCACCCACCCCCACCCACCCCCACCCCTGACCTCTACACCCACACCACCCAGCAGGACTGTGGAATTCTTAGAGCTACCCTGCTGACATTCTAGGATCCGGCAGTTCTCAAGTCCCGAGATTCTATGGCCAGCCCCGTTTGTGGTCGAATGTTCTAACACTCTAGAGCCTTGATTCTCTGCTTTCTGTTATTATTATCCTCGCCTTTGCCAGCACGCACACCCTTGTCAGTTTCCAATATTCCAGGCGTCTCCCGGCCCCAAGATTCTGAAGTTCTATTGTTAGAACCCTCTATGATTTCAGAAAAAAAAAGAAAAAAATAAAATAAAATAAAACACACGCTATGACTTTCATAATCTATTATTAAACCCTGGGTGATTTTTATCTTTTCCCAGCAAATGAATACACGTTTCCCTTTTCGCTCTTTGCCGAAATGAGAACGCTTTGTAAATAGGTGAACCCTACTTCCTCTTTCCCCCCACATTCCTGCTCTGACTTAAAATATTCTGAGGTGCTGAAGGTTCACAGAGTTGGGGGATCAGGATAGCTGATCGCTTGCCCCCCCAAATTATATTCTCCCCACCTCAGAAGGGACGAACCTAGAAACCCAGGCTGCTTCTGACCCCTTGCTCAGCGGTCTGGCCTCGTCCCTCCCTGTTCACACCAGCTGAGTTATTATTTGTCTAGACACAAACCAAATTATAGGCCCTGTCCCGGGGGAGCAGTGGGCTTTGAGGGGAGGGTCAGGAGACAGGGGTGGAGTTAATTCACTTGGCTTCTGTCTGTCTGTCTGTCTGTCTGAAACTCCTCCCCCTCAACCCCTCAGGCCAGGCCACCTCTGGTCCCTTTCTCTCTCCACCAGCAAGCCCTCAGAAATATCTTTTCTGCTTCGCTCTGCAAACCCTCCCTTCTGGTCTCCAGCCATTCATAC
Organism: Mus musculus; assembly: GCF_000001635.26. Classification (NCBI taxonomy): domain Eukaryota; kingdom Metazoa; phylum Chordata; class Mammalia; order Rodentia; family Muridae; genus Mus; species Mus musculus. Next base: position 19,214,634 of record NC_000073.6, on the reverse strand, counting down.
CCAAGTCTGGCACAGCTCCCTACTCACTTAGCGGACCTCATTGCCCAAATTAATCCGACTTAGTGGTAGTGCAAGAATTCAGGTCTCCAGATATGGTCAAGGGAACCTAGGTCTCCGGATATGGGCTGCGGTTAGGCAAGAGTCCTAAGCCCTGAGGCTGGCGGTAACTTACTTCTGCTCTAAGTCCTCAGTTTCCCTGTGTGTAAAATGGAAGGGGCGTGGCCTGTGTGGTTCCCACAGGTGTTTTGTAGCACACAGCTGTGGGTAGCATAAACTTTCAAGATATCAGCACGCATATGCACAGATTAAAGGGCCAGAACATCAAAAGGGCCTTGGTTCTCTGTGCTTGTCAGGGTTTCAGCATTCCAGGTCCTATCTATCATTCAAAGACAGAAATTGGCCCAGGCTGGCCTTAGACTAAGATTCTCCTGCCTCAGCCTGAGCTACAGGCCTGTGCCACTACAAGAGTCTTTTGAGACAGCGTGTCATGTAGCCCAGGCTGGCCTGCAACTCCTAACCCTCCTGCCTCTCACCTTCCTAGTGCTGGGATAACAGTCAGGTACCGGCATGCCAGCCTCCAGGGCTCCCAGGTGGTCTGCGTTGGGAACCCTTGCCCATCTGACTCAGTAGCCATTCCTAGGAGAACCCCAAACCCCAAGTTGATCAAGTTCAACCTTAGAGACATGCTGGGAAGCCCTTTTGGTAGATTTCAGGGGGTGTAGCTAGTCGGAGGGTCTAGAAGGAGCGCCAAGGTGTTCCCCATCATTTACACTAGTGTCCCCAGTACGAATCCAGCTTGAGACACACACCACCACCACCACCACCACCACCACCACCACCACCACCACCACCAAAGCTTTGGGAATTCTGGAGCTTTGTCTTAGCCCGGTTGAGAAATGCTGCCCAGGAGTTCAGTTCCAGGGAAGGGGAGTAAGACAAAGCAGGAAGGAGTTAACAGAGACCCAGCCAAAATTCTGGAAGGGAGGAAGGAAGTCCATTCCCCCCCACCCCCACCCCCAGCCAGGAATTCCTGAGACAGGAGGGTGGGGTAGGTGTGACCTCAGAAGCCATGGGTGACTACAAAGTAGGTACTAGAGTCATGGTGTCACTCAGAGTCCATTTGCTCTGGATTGCAATCCCACTGTCCCCTACCCCAATCCTAAGCAGCCCCACAACCTTGAGGAAAAGGTTCCAGGATGTCTCAGGACGTAGGGAGAGTGATGGGGGCAGAGGCACTAAGAGCCAGAGAACCAGAAAAGAGAGGGTGGGAAGAGACACACTGAGATGGATATACAAAGTTGGGGTTTGTTTGAGTTGGGGACATACAAAGAAAAAAAGGAGGGGGTCTCACATAAACAAGGGAATGGAGGCCAAGGATGAGGTAGAAGGGATCCAGAGGCAGATGGGAAGAGCAGGTAGGGGACCCCAAAAGATAAAGAAATAGAGTCCATTGGGTTTGTTGCTGAAGAACACCTACAACATTTAAGGGGCTGAGGCAGGAGGATGGCCAGCCAGTTTAAGGTAAACCTGAACTGTACAGACAGAATCTGTCTATAAAACGCCAGAGGGTGGAGAGTCGGGTGTGGTGACATATACATGTAATCCCGGTATACTCTAGGAAACTGAGGCAGGAGGATTGCCGTGAATGTTAGGTCAATGTGGGCATGAGAGTGAGTTCAAAGATAGTTTATGGTATGCAGTGAGATCGAGTGTGTGTGTGTGTGTGTGTGTGTGTGTGTGTGTGCGCGCGCGCCCGCGAGACAGACAGAGAGAGAGAGAGAGAGAGAGAGAGAGAGAGAGAGAGAGAGAGAGAAATGAGAGAGACCCGGAGGCAGGGGATCTTAGGGACCCCAGGCTCAGGAGGGAGAAGCAGAAAAGATGAGTTCTCCAGAGCCGAGTGGCGGAGAGGGGTCGCTGCGGGGAGACTGAGGCAGCGGAGCGGCCACCCAGAGTCTTGGACCTGAGAAGGGGTAGAATGGGAACGGAGGGATAGCACCCACCTGCTCCGCGGCTGGGCTGGGCGACCGGCGTCTCTGACTTGGTCCCGACTCTGCACAGCACAGGGACCCGGCGGGCGCCCCCGCGGGGCAGGACAGCAGCGACAACCCCTGGCCCGGGGCTGGAGTCGGAACCCAGGCCCCGCCCCAGCCAGGCCCGCCCCCATTAACCCCTCCTCTGCCGCTCCCCTGCACCCCACCGCGTCCTCCCCCCCCACCTCAGGAACTCAAGCCTGGAAATCTCACCTGCTGCTTCAGGGGTACAATCCATTAACTCCTTCCTTACCCTCTCTCCAATTCCACACTTCGAATTTAAGCCTTCTTCTGGGAAAGGTAGCTTAGCTTGGGACCTTCCTTCCTGTTGCTTCCTTCTTTGAAGAGCCCCCTCCCTGCAGGCCTCTGTTAATAACCTTCTCCATATCCCTCTATCCCTCTAAGGGACCCAGAACAAAGGGGTTTGTCTCAGCAGACAGGCGATTGCTACTGATGCTGAACTCAATCCCCAGGACCCACACGATGGAAGGAGAGAATGGGATTGTGCAAGTTGTCCTCTGACCTCTGCATTGTCCGGTGCCATACACCTCAGATAGATAAATGTAAAGGAAAACATGTTACATGGTGGCCTCTTAAGTATCCACCTCAAGTCGAAGGAGCCTTGGGGGTCAGAGTTTAGGCCTTGCCTCTGTTTCTTCCACAGTCAAAGTAGTCAGACACAGTCCTTTTCTCAACCTGTCTCTTGTCACTTCACAGAGAGCATAATGTAAAATCTATTTTAAAAAAGTCTCGTTCTGGGGTACCTGTGCATGCCTGCACTCTCTCAGCACTTGAGAGGCTGGGACAGGAGGATAGCTGAGAGTTTTGAGGGCAAAGTGGGCTAATGAAGTTCTATCTTTAAAACGTTTCGACTTGGCTGTCCAGGACACCCTAGTCTGCCCTCTAAAAGTCTGATGTACCCATAGATCACTTCAACACCTCACTTTGCCAGGACTGTACGTTTCTATCCTTTCCTGATCATCAGCCTCCCTGCTGGCGGGAGGGCCATTCTTGAGTTCAGGTTGATTACTCTTGTGTGTCTGTTGCCTGGAAGTGAAATTCCCATTGTTTTCAGGAAGTGTGCAAAGGTTCCAAAGAGCCGCATTGCCCTCTTTTTATCTCGGTCGGTCACTTCCTGCACAAATTAGTCCTGAGAGGTCATTTATAGACTCAGGGACTTCTGATCCAACAGGAATACAGCCCTCCAAAAACAACAGCAGTGATGGTGTTTACAATTCTAGTTTACATAGTTATTTTATCTTGGCTGAGAAGATAGAACCTATGGCCTTACACACACTAGGCAAGAGCCACACCCCAGCCCTCACTGGGGAATTCTAGGCAGGGGCTCTCTCACTGAGCCACACCCCAGTGCCTCACTGGGGGATTCTAGGCAGGGACTCTACCACTGAGCCACACCCCAGCCCTCACTGGGGGATTCTAGGAAGGGCTCTGTTATTGAGTATACCACTCAGTATTGTGTTGGTTGTTTCAGACAAGATTTTATTATGTAACCCTGGCTGATTAGAGATTCAGAGAGGTCCACTTTATTCTGTCTCCTTAGTGCTTGGTTCACCATACCCAATTCTTTCTTTGTTAGTGTGTGTATAGTAACATCAGGTGCCCTTGTGTGAACATGTACACATATGTCTGTGAGGATTTGTGTGTGCATGTATGTGTGTGTATGTGCACATAGAAGCCCTTTTAGGTAGTTCCTCTTAGATTTTTTGTCTAAGATTTTGGTTTAGTTTTGGTTTCTCTATGTAGCCCTGGCTGTCTTGGAACTCACTCTAAGAACAGGCTGACCTTGAACTCAGAAATCTGTCCCCTTCTGCCTTCCAAAGGCTGGAATTAAAGGTATGTGCCAACTCATCTAATTAAAATCCTTGTTTGGGGGCTGGAAAGGTGGCTCAGCAGTTAAGAGCACTGACTAAGTCCTGAGTTCAGTTCCCAGCAACCACATGGTGGCTCACAACCATCTGTAGTGGGATCTGATGCCCTCTTCTGGTGTGTCTGAAGACAGCTATAGTATACTCATATGCATAAAATAAATAAATAAATAAATAAATAAGTTTTAAAAAAAAATCCTTGTTTATCATTACTCTGTGTAGGGACATGGGGGAGCTGGGTGAGTATCTTGACACTCATATGGGGTGAGTGTCTTGGCACTCATGTGGGATGAGTGTCTTGGCACACATGTGGAGCCTTGTGGGGCTGGTTCTCTCCTTCCACCTTCATGTGGGTTTAAGGGGCCAAACTTAGGTTGTCCGTCCGGCTTGATAGCAAATGGTTTTACCCTCTAACTCAGCTCAACAACTACAACATGCCACACTATTTACAAATGTATATGTTTGTTCACATGTATGTCTGTGCACTCTGTGCCTGCAGTACCTGTAGGAGCCAGAAGAGGGAGTCGAGTCCCCTGGAACTGGAGCTACAGATGCTTGTGAGCTGCTATGTGGGTACTGGGAATGGAACCTGGGTCCATTGGAAGGGCAGTCAGCGTTCTTAACAGCTGAGCCATCTCTCCAGCCCCACATCCATGTCCTCATGCTTGGATGGCAAGCACTTTCCTGATAGCCGTCATCAGCCATCTTGTCAGTACCCCGTTCTTTCTTTTAACATCGCAGATTAGTTTCCACCCGGTCTACAGCTTCACACTAATCCAACGACTTAGAAGGAAAAGGGAGCTGTTGTAGCACCGCTGTGTGGCCTTGGGTAGGTGACCTCACCTCTCTGAACCAGTGAATTCTCTTCTTCCAGGGAACTTAATAGGCATAGGAAATGAGCTGGTTAACCACAAAGCAGGGACACTCACAGCATCAGAGAGTTAAAGGGCAGAGCCAAGGCAAGTGTCATGGCAACCTTACATGTAAATCCCAAGAGATGAGACATGGTTTTACCCAGCCCAGGAGGGCCTTGAACTTCACAAGCAGCTGAGGTTGACCTTGAACTCCTGATCCTCCCACCTCCATTTCAGATTGTTCGAGTTACAAGTGTGAGCCGCCACGGCCTGGTTCTGAAAAGCAAGTCAGAGTGCCCAGTGGCTTGGGTGGGGGTGGGATCGCCCTCTCCTCTAGCTAACCCTAAGTTGCCTCAATGTATTCCAAGTCATGGCAGGCAAAACACAGCTCCTCTCTGAGGATCACTGGGAAACATTCACAAAGGCTGGCGCTGACGGTTTTCAGAAGGACAGAGAGACCCTGGAGAGGACCTGCAGCTATGAGACCATCACCACCCAAGCCTTCAGGGTGCAAACACAGACCGAGGAACGAAAACTCCTTCTCATCCCCTACTCTCAGACTGGAGGGGACGGGAACTCTGGTTGGGTGCAGGCTATGCACAAGGCAGTTTCTCACGACCCAGCTCAGGGACACTGAGGGGACACTGAGGGGTGGATGGAGAATCACCAGCAATTTTTCCAACTGGCCTTTCAAGGGATAATTTTCCATGCAGATCCAAAGATGACCACAAGGGGACGGCAAAACATTAAGAGCTAACAAGCATTTGTTTCTCTATCTATAGTCTGGGTCACCTTCCCAGAACTTGGATTGTTGGAATCCATTGGGGGGCTGGGGGGAAAGAAGGCTTGACCCAAGAATGTCAGAAAACAGGCCTTTAAAAGCCTAGGGAGACTTTGTCTCAACAAAACAAAACAATAACAATAAGAAACAACTTAGAGATGTCTTGGAATGGTGGCGCACAACTGTGATCCCAGAACTCAGATGGCGGAAGCAGGAGGCTCAGGTTCAACCCCCAGCCACACTGGGATTGGCATACTGTACCCAGCTCGGCTCTTTACACGGGTGCAGGGGATCTGAACTCAGGACGTCATACTTGTATGGTGTTGCTGACTCCTTCCTGGGAGAAGACCTAGGCACAGTCTAGCCCTCCTCCCAAGAGCCCAAGACAAACCGAGGCACACGCTACTCAAGTGCGCACGGGGAAGCAATGAGGGTTTCCAACCTCTGAGGGGTCTTCCCTAGCCAGCACAGGTGAGGGATCCCCGGCGGGGATATGAGTGCTCCTCCCAACAGGCTACACCAGAAAGGCCTTTACCCAGAGGGGATGATGACAGCTCATATATGCATAGATGGAGCCCCACCCCACCCCTCTGTGCAACCACTTGCAGCTTGGACATCATTGCACACCACAGTGGCTAGGAAGTGGCTGAATACTTAGGGTCTTGTGTCCCAAGGGGGTGTAAACAGTTTTAAAGCCCAGCACAGCGGGATGGAGAGGTGGCTCAGCGGTTAAGAGCACTGACTGCTCTTCCAGAGGTCATGAGTTCAATTCCCAGCAACCACATGGTGGCTCACAACCATCTGGAGTGGAGTCCAATGCCCTCTTCTAATGTGCCTGAAGAGAGTGACAGTGTATTCATATACATAATTTTTTAAAAAAATTAAAAGTTTAAAAGCCCAGCTGGGATGTTTCTTTTGCAAGGGAACACAGGTGAAGTCCGTAAGATGGCAGGCACTTGTCTCAGAGGACAGTCACTACTGCAGCAAGCACTTTACAGACTGCACCCTTTGCACAAGCCCTTTGAGGAAGTTGAATTCAGTAGTCTTTGGATAAGACACACTCAGCTATTCAAACACACTCTAATTGCCACTCAATAAACAGTGCCCAAGTTCCTGCCTCTGACTGAACTGGGCAAGGAGACAGCTAGGAGACAGCATGGAAGTGACCAAGAATCCTGGCTCTTCCTACCCATGGTCCAGAGAAAGTGAGAGACACAGATCTGTCCCCAACAGGCAACACCCAGAGTTGTCGAGGCCTGTGACAGGGGCCAGGAGATAGCTGGAGCCACAAGAGGCTTTATTTGATTTTATTGGAAGGAGATAACACGCATCAGAACTTCCACCTGGAATGGCTCCTTCACCCTTCTGTGTTAAGGTCTTTCTGTTGCCCCTTCCATGATACCACTTTGGTCTCAGCATCTTCTGAGGCAGGTCTGCCCTTTCCATGAGGTAGTGTTGAGGTTGTCTTGGTTTTCACTGTACCCACAACCATGCACACACATTCACACACACACTTACACACACATGTATACTCACACATATTCATGCACACATACACACTTGTGCACACACACACACACGTGCACAGGCATACACATATACACAGGCATACACACATGAACACATATGCACACATGCACATACACACATATACACTCATACATGAACACTCATATACACACACATACACACATGCATGCCACATAGGAATGCTGCTTACAAAATTTGTTTGCTTGTTTGAGTAGTGGAAGGAACATTTGTATCCTGGCCAGACATTGATAGGACAATGCCTTCAGGCCAGTAGGTTGGAAGTTTGGTGGCTTCCTTTCTTTAGTGTGTTTGTGTGTGTGTGTGTGTGTGTGTGTGTGTGTAACATTGTAGACTCATTCAATCCTCCTTTGCACGGGTCCTCAAGCCACAGGCTTGCCCTGCAAGGCATCGTTAGCTACCGAGCTGCCTCACAAACCCTCTCCAACTTATGTTTTTAACTACATTTACTTGCCAGACATGGCTGTGCACACCTTTAATCCCAGCACTCAGGAGGCAGAGGGAGGTGAATCTTAGAATTTGAGGCCAGCCTAGAACATAGAGTTCTAGGACAGCGAGGGCTACACAGAGACCTTGTCTCAAAAACCAAAACCAAACAAACAACAAAACAAAAGAAAGTAAGGGAGACTGTCTTAAAGACCAAAGTAGATGGGGCTGGAAGGACGGCTCTGGGGTTCAGAGCACTTACTGCTCCAGCAGAGAACTCAGTTCTGTTCCCAGCATTTACCTTGAGCAGCTCACAACTGCTTACAACTCTAAATCCAAGAGACCTAGAGCCCTCTTCTGGCTTTCAAGGGCAGCTGAACACATGTGTAGTCATAGTCATAGATACACACACTACTACATAATGTATTTTTTAAAATTACAATAAAATCAATTAAATGTTACTGTAAATTGAAATCTCTTTTAAAAAAAATATAGCAGAGAGCAATTGAGGAAGACACCTGATTTTGATCTCTGGCCTCCATAACACACACACAAACACACACACACACACACACACACACACACACACACACACACACCCCAAATAAATAGACCAGACTCCAGACATCTCAGTGCATAAGTCTGTATTTCTGAATGATATAAAAGAATAAACTTAAAAAAAAATACCCCAAACCAAACACCAATGGCTCCCACAAGGCATGGTGGCCCATTCGTCCCACCCCGATAAATAGAGACCTCTGTCTGCTCCCGCCCGCCCCATAACCCCCTCTTCTATAGACATACTCTGGGTATATATTACTGTACTCCGCAATAGACATCTCCCAAAAATAGATCTCAACCCTGCCACAGGACGCTACCCTGGCCCCACACCCCTGCTTCAGGCCACCCGCCACTGCAGCACGCTCGTGTCTTTGCCCCCAGTGGTTAGGGCCATGCTGTCATCCCACAAGAAGGCCACATTAGTCACATGGCTGCTGTGTCCACCGTATTTGTGGCTGAGGGCCTGTTAGAAGCGAAGAAGAGGGAAAAAGAGGTCAGAAGAAAAAAACACTACCTGGAGACTACTGCTGTTTTCTTCTTTAGTGCCACACATAAACATGTGTGTGCACGTGTGAGTGTATGTGTGTGTATGTGTTTGTGCGTGTGTGCATGTGTGTGTGCGAATGTGTTACAGGTTTTTACTGTATAGTCCAGGTTGTCCTAAAGCTCATAAAGCCCTTGCTTCATTTTGATTTAATTTATTTGTTTGTTTATTTATGGTTTTGGTTTTTGGAGACAGGGTCTCCCTATGCAGCATTGGCTGGGTATCCTAGAACTTCCTTTGTATAGCAGGCTGGCTTTGAACTTAAAAAGATCTGCCTGCCTCTGCTTCCAGAGCTGAGATTGAAGGTATGCACCACTACTTGATTTAATTTTTAATTACATGTATATATGTGTGTCAGAGTATAGGTTTGTACAGTTGCCCATGGAGGCCAGAAGAATGTGTTGGATCTCCTGGAGCTGAATATAAGTCAGCCCCGTGATGTGGATGCTGGGACTTGAACTCAGGTCCTCTAGATGAACAGTGCATTCTCTTAACTGCTGAGCCATCTCTCCAGACACCCCTCCCTTCTTGTGTAGGCGTATGTGTACATGGATGTGCAAGTACCACAGAGCAAATGTGGAGGTCAGAAGATAACTCATAAGGGTTGGTTCTCTCCCTCCCTCTGCTATGAAGATCTTGAGGATTGAATTTCAGCCATTAGGTTTGGCAGTGAGCACATTTACCTGCTGAAGATATGGCGCAGTGGTAGAGCCCCTGCCTAGAATCCCCAAGTGAGGGGCTGGGGGCGTGGCTCAGTGGTAGAGCCCCTGCCTACAATCCCCAAGTGAGGGGCTGGGGGCGTGGCTCAGTGGTAGAGCCCCTGCCTAGAATCCCCCAGTGAGGGGCTGGGGGCGTGGCTCAGTGGTAGAGCCCCTGCCTAGAATCCCCCAGTGAGGGGCTGGGGGTGTGGCTCAGGGATTTGCCTAGTGCGCAAAGACTCTATTCCGTCTTCAGCGCTGAGGATAAAGGACAGATAAAACTTGTAAAACCTGGTTTCACTGAACGAATTACCATTAAAAGTGGGCTGTGGCGATCTCCCGTGGGGAGACTGTGCCCACACTCAGTATGGTTTACTTTCCTCTTTTTTTTCTTGAAGGCCACACTTAGACTCTACAGTCTTTCTTTTGAGTGCCTCTCTCTTAACCCTCATGCTTAAGTTACAGGTTAAGAACATCGACTGCTCTTTCAGAGGTCTTGAGTTCAATTCCTAGCAACAACATGGTAGCTCACAACCATCTGTAAGGGGTCTGATGCCCTCTTCTGGTGTGTCTGAAGAGAGCAATGGTATACCCATATATATAAAATCTTCATTAAATCCTAGCCCTGCATCATTAAGAAAAAACGTTGGGTGTGGTCAGGAGCAGACTCTTCCAGCCTGGGGCAACTCCTCTCAATAGCCATCTGGCTCTGTAAAAAATTGGTCTTTGTTCTGGGCCCATAGGGAAATCCTGGGTGCTGGGAATGCAAACCCTGAGCCCTATAGTCATACACCCAGCTTAGTGAGGACAGTGGCCTCTCAGATCTTATTTGTCCAGGCACACAGTAAGTGCTCATTTAATGCTTGTAAAAGGAGAGTATGCAATAACCCCAGAGCTATGGGTTTCATCTCTGAACCCTGGGAAAGACCCTGTGCCATGAAGACATCCAATAGCTGTGGGGAAACTACAGTTCCGAGAAGAGTAAGTAAGATGAACAACAGCAAAAGGCTAGGGAGGCAGCTGAGAGGGCAGAAAAGCACTGGGCTCCATCTCTGGCAACACATAAACGTGGGCTGATGGTGCACATCTATAATCCTAGCTCTGGGGAGGCAGAGGCAGGGGGGTTGGTGGGAATTGAACATCCTTGGCTATAGCGGGACTTTGAAGCAAACCTGGGCTATTTGAGACCCTCTTCCAAAAATAAAACATATATCCCCACAAAGGAGTGAATAGGCCTCCAATCCCACACCCTTAGGCTCTCCAGAGAGACTCACTCTCGGCTGACAGCAGGGGTAGCTGAACAGGTGCACTTTGCCAAAGTCGTCAGCAGAAACCAGCAACTTCCCATCATGAGAGCGGGCCACAGCATTGATGTCTGTGCCATCTGCTCCCTCGGGCCAAATCCCTGTAGACACGACAAGAGAAATGATAAAAATGTGCTTGGAAGCCAGGCATAGTGGAAGGAAAAGAAAAAAAGTTGAAGACCTCCTTGGGTAACTTATGGAGGGGTGTCTCAAAAAGTTGAAAGAAAGAAAGAAAGAAAGAAAGAAAGAAAGAAAGAAAGAAAGAAAGAAAGAAAGAAAGAAAGGAAGGAAGGAAGGAAGGAAGGAAGGAAGAAAGGAAGGAAAAAGCGGGAGTTATAGTTCAATGGCGGAGTCCCTGCCTAGAACCCCCACAGTGAGGGGCTGGGGGGTGTGGCTTGATCCTCCACACCCCAGCTTAAATAGCTCTCATTCCAGGAGGTCCTCCCTAACTTCTTCAAAGAGTTGGCCCAATACCCCTTCTCTAGTGCTACTTCACCTTTCTCAGCTACTCCCTATGTGGGTCACACTGTTTGGAGAGAGCTTACTGTCCTCACTTGACCGCGAGCTCCAGAAAAGCAGACCTGAGACTGTCATGATCACCACTATATTCCAGCACCACCTAGGCCAATGGTGCTCATGCAGCTAGTGACAATGGCTTGGGGACCTGAGGGAACAGGTAACTTAGAGGGGCTTTGGCGTGGAGCTCTCTGAGTCAGGTGCCTCCCATGAATTTAGTTTCATTTTAAGCTCTGAGGGACTTTAGAGGTAATTTCCCTCAGTTCTTCCTCTTCTGCTAGTACCATCCAAACAGTTATAGAGTGAATTCCCGGCCTGGAAGCCACCCGTATATAAGACTATGGAAATCACAAGTCAAGGTTATTTCTCAAGAGTTCTGGTCCTCAGTGGAAACTTCCCCATTCCAGAACTTACCAAACACTCCAAAACCCAACACACAAGTGGCGGTAGCCCATTCCACGTTTCTCACGGTGTCTGCACTGGTGATTTGCTTACAGGTGACGGGGTCCCCTGGGGCAGACAATCAGGAGAGGTGTTAAGGGCCTGAGGTACTACCTAACTAGCCAATCTATTTCCCAGCACTGAGGTTCAAGACATTCAAGACAGAGGGGTTGAAGGTCCCTGACTTATTTCTGTCTCCCTGGACCAGCTGAAGGCTAGATTTTGGGTGCTGACAGGCTAAAACCTGAGCTGGGTATATTTGCATAAAAGCCCTGCTGTCCATTCATCAAAGCCAAAGGGAACTAATAGGGTGCGCCAGGAAAGCAATCACATAGCTAGAGATTGCAGTTTCAAATCCAATCAGTTTGGACTAGCTCAGAGACCTGTATGCAAATCACATGCAAATAAGCGACAGAAGAAAGGAAACTGGCTAGTGTCAGAGAACTCACAGTACAGAATCTCGTAGTCTCCAGAGTTGGTGACAAAGCAGGTGCTGTCCTGGGCCCAATCCAGGTGGGTGATAAAACTGGAATGGCCCTGCAGGGGACGCAAGGGTCACTTAGAGCATAGGAGAGGGTTGAGCCAGGGAAAGGGGATGGATTAAATCAAGATTAGGAGGCAAAATACACAGAGTGGGAACACATTGGACTAGAGGGAAGGATACACAGGCCTTCGGAGGGTGGGGGCGGGGCTAGACTACCAAGGGCGGGTGAGGGTGTGGCAGACTGTGATGGGCGGGGCCGACAAAAGAGCTTAGAAGACAAAGGCAATTTAGAACAGGTGGGCAGAACTCCACACAAGGGGCGAGTTTTGAATGCGAGGGGCTGGGCTACACAGAGGTGCTCTTGGGATGGGAGGGATAGGTTTAGAATGCAGGGCCGGGGCTACAAATGGGGGCGGGGCTTGGAAGGTGAAGGTTGAGGCTACACGAAAGGGTGGCTTAGAACACAGTAAGGGATGAGGATGGGGGCCGACTGTGACGCCTTGACATAGTCAGGGCAAGAAAAAAAATCAGCTGCGTTCTAAAGCTGTGGCTGGCTCCCTTGTGGTAGAAAAAGTTAATTTTGCACCCCACTGGGCGGGGTGGTGGCGCGGGCTGGGGACCACTGCCCACTCACCGAGCACTTGCCCAGGCGGCTGACCTTGCGGCCACCCTGGTCCACCGTGTACACGTACACCAAGTTGTCGTGGGAGCCCACAGCCAGGTACGCCCCGTCTGGGGAGGGGGAGGGGCTATGAGGAAGCACCCAGACTCCGCCCCTCCCCCACAGTCCCCGCCTCCCTCCATGACTAGACCCCCCCATGGGGGGGGGGCTGTAGCCCCTCAACCCCCAGCCTGTACCGCTGAACCTCAGTCCCCAAGGCCCTGCCTCCCCAGGACCCCAGGCCTACCTGGTGAAAAGCTGACCACGGAGATCTGCTCATTGCCATCTGTGTGGATAGCCACCAGGTCATGGGTCTCTGTGTCCAGTAGCAGCCACCTTAAAGGAGAAGGCATAATGGGAGGGAAGGATGAACCGCTGCTGATGGGGTGCCTGAAGGAGTGCCTCCCAAATGCTGGATTGAGAGGACAGAGCCAGACTACCAAGGTGGTGCCACACAGTGAGGAGTGAGGCCAGGCTGTGTGACAGGCTGAGATGAACAACATCTACCCTCCACTCCTAGCCCGCTCCATCTCTCACCTCATCCAGCTTAGAAGCCTATGGCAATAAACAGGTTGGCAAAGACCCACGGGGGGGGGGGGGTTGGGGGGGAGGCCTTTGAATACAAGGGGTGGGGTGGCCTTTAGGATTGAAGCAGCAGGTTTAGAATGCTGGGGCCTCAAAGGGCAGTGAGATATTAGAAAAGTAGTACCTGCCGGTCACTGTGCCCACCGCTAGGACGGAGCCACTGGGGTGGAAGCCAGCCGAACGGGCAGGGTCCTGGGAAGGAAAGGAAAAGAGCTGGGGTCCCAAGTCCAACTAGGTACTCCCCAGCTCAGAACCAGTTCCTAGCATGGCCTGAGGTCCTCTCCGATGCCTTACAGAAACCACCAGAAGCCATCCCCATTTCTTGGGTATGCTAACCTAAGAGAAACTTATTCTGCTGGGAATTGAACTACGGACCTCTGGAAAAGAGATCAGTACTCTTAACCATTGAGCCATCTCTCCAGCCCCAAGGTACCTTTCTTTTTTTTATGTATGTGAGTGCACTGTCACTCTCTCAGTCATGCCATAAGAGGGCATCAGATCCCATTATAGAGGGTTGTTAGCTACCATGTGGTTTCTGGGATTTGAACTCAGGACCTCTGGAAGAGCAGTCAGTGCTCTCTCCAGCCCCACGAGAGCACGTGCAGCTTCCACCTGCTGTGCTGAGGCCTGAGGTGTGAAGTGCAGCCATTTCTCAGAAGCCTGCACCTGCATCGCAGCCCATACCTCGATGCTCCTGCTCCACACTGGCTGGTGGGTCTCGGAACTCCACAGATGCACCAGCTTGTCCTGCCCACAGGTCACAAACTGTGCCCTGCTAGGATGTGTGGCCAGGCCCCACAGCTCCTCCACATGTCCCTGCAGGAAGGAGAGAAGGAAGGTGATGGGAAGGACACACTCTGTAGCAACCCAGGCAAGCACCTGGGCATGTATGTGTATATATGTGTGTGAATGTTGTGTATTTGAGTGTGTATGTATGTGTGTGTGTGTATGTGTTTGCACACATGCCTGAGCACAGTAGTAAGAAGTCAGTGTTCATTATTCCTCCCCCTTGTCCCCCCCCCCCTTTTTTTTGGTTTTTCGAGACAGGGTTTCTCTGTGTGGCCCTGCCTGTCCTGGAACTCACTCTGTAGACCAGGCTGGCCTTGAACTCAGAAATCCACCTGCCTCCCAAGTGCTGGGATTAAAGGCGTGTACCACCACTGCCTGGACTGTGTTCCCTTTTTTTATTTACACTTATTCTGTGGGTGTCTGGCTGTGTGGGTGCATTGTCAAGGACTTCAATGTGGACATCAAATGACAACTGGAGAGAGTTAGGTCTCTCCTTCCACCATGTAGTTTCCAGGAGTTGAACCCTGCCATTAGGCTTGGTGGCAAGCACCTTTACCCTGAGCCATCTCACTGGTCCCTGCTCTATTATTGTTATGAGTCAGGGTCTCTCCCTACACCTAGAACACACCAGCTTGGATGGACAGGCAGGCTGCAAGCCTGTCTCAGCCTCTCCAGTTTGGGGTTCCAGGGATGCTGCTGCACACGCCCAGCTCTTACACATGGGTTCTGGGAAATCAAGCCCAGGGCCTTATGTTTCTACAGGAAGAGCTTTACCTGTTGAGCCATGTTCCTAGCCTTGATTATTTTGGGATATGGCTTCCCTTCCTTGTTAAGGTTAGACTGGAACTCATAGAAATATTCCTGCTTCAGTGTCCTGACTGCTAAGATTACAGGTATACCACGATGTCCTGCTTGGAGCCTCAGTTTTGTGTTTACAAAATGGGGCCAAATACTGCATGTTCCTCAGAGCATTGTGGTGCTCCATCAGACATGAATGGGAAGTGCTAAACACAAGGCAGGCACAGGGGCACAAACCCAGCTCTCAGGATGTGGAGGCAGGAGGATGAGGATTTCAAAGTTATCCTTAGACAGCTAGTTCAGGGCTAGTCTGAGCTACACAATACCGGTCTCAAAGGCCAAAAAAAAAAAAAAAAAGGACTAAAAGGGTTGGAAAAATAGCTCAGTGGTAGAATCCCTGCCTAGAATCCCCCAGTGAGGGGCTGGGGGCGTGGCTCAGTGGTAGAATCCTTGCCTAGGATCCCCCAGTGAGGGGCTGGGGGCGTGGCTCAATTCTCAGCATTAAACCAATAAATGAACAAACTGGTCAGTGGTGGTGCACACACTTAGTCCCAGCACAGAGGCAGGAGGATCTCTGTGAGTGTGAAGCCAGCCTGCCAGGACTACATAGAGAAACCTTGTTTTTAAAAGCCAAAAAAAAAAAAAAAAAGAAAGAAAGAAAGAAAAAAAGAAAAGAAAGCAGTGAATGGCAAACACAGGCCAGCTTAAAGAAGGTCCTCAGAGAATGACAGTCACTAGGAATCATTAGCCCTGAAAATAGTACTGTGTTGTTCATCAATAACTACAGTTACAGGCAGTAATTTATATTATGATTGATATTTGGTTATATTTGTGCTACATTAACATATATCACTAGTATAATAATACAGCTAGGTGTGGTGGCTCATGGCTGAGCGCTAGGAAAGAGTGGGGCAGGATTGTGAATTTGAAGCCAGCTTGGACTATCTAGGAAGATCCTGCCTCAAAGCAACAAAAATAAATAAATATTCATAGAGGTTATTAAGGTTCTCTCTAGCTTCAGAGAAGGAAAGTCCTGCTAGCCAAGCCAGATATGGCGCCACAGAGCTATGAGTCCCGCAGGAGACTTTGCCACATGCTCAAAGCTACGCTTGCTATACAGCAAGTACTAGCCTAGCCACAGATACACATGAGACTCTGTCTCAAGGAACCAAACAAAAACCAATAAATGATTGAAGAGAAAGCTTGGGCTGGCAGGAAGGCTTGGTGGGTAAGAGCATCGGTTGCATTGGTGGTGGTGGCACACGTCTTTAATCCCAGTACTCAGGAGGCAAAGGCAGGCAGACCTCTGAGTTCGAGGCCAGTCTGGTCTACAGAGCGAGTTCCAGGACAACCTGGGCTACACAGAGAAATCTTGTCTCAGGAAAACCAACCAACCAACCAACCAACCAACCAACCAACCAACAAACAAACCAAGAATCAAAAGAGCACAGGGTACTCTTTCAAAGACCTCTGGTTGTATTCCTGTAGGGTGGCTCTCACAACCACCTGGTGCTCCAGCTCCAAGGGACCTGACGCCCTCTTCTGGCCAATACAGGCATTGCACATGCGTGGTGCACAGGCAAAACACCCACTCATTAATTTAAGAAGAATAATAATAGATTCTGCTGGTCTTGCTTTCCTCTATCTTTTAAACTTTTAAAATAGATTTATTTACTTATTTTATTTATGTCAGTACACTGAAGCTATTTTTAGACAACCCAGAAGAGGGCACTGGATTCCATTACAGATGGTTGTAAGCCATGATGTGGTTGCTAGGATTTGAACTCAGGACCTCTGGAAGAGCAGTCAGTGCTCTTAACCACTGAACCATCTTTCCAGCCATCCTCTATCTTTTGGGGTGTGGTCACCCTCAGGTATTCATTTAAGAAGGGCTCCTTGTGTCTCTGTCTCCTCCATGCTGGGATTACAGGTACACATCACACACCCAGCTGTCAACATTGGTTCTGCACCTTAAGCTCAGGCAAATGTTTGCTAGGCAAATGCTTTACCGACTGAGCGACCTCCCCAGCCCCATCTTTTCTCTGTCTTCTTAAAGACACCAAGGCCAGAGCAGCAGCTAAATGCAACAGCACAGATTTTAGCTAGACTTGCAGAGGAAGAAAAGCAAGGTAAAGGTGCTTTCAGATAAAGAAAGGTGACCATTGAGTGGGAGGACCAAGACACTGGGAGCTACTCCACAGCCTCAGACACCAGTCTCAGTGGTATGCTATGACTAAATGACTCAGATCCTCATAAAACCTAACGCAGTCACTCTCCCTGTCTCATGGATACAGAGAGGTAACTCACGTGCCCAGTATCACACAGCTAAGGATCCACAGGGTTGAGATTTCCAAAAAGCTAGTCAAGTCTCAAACTCCAAGTTCCAAACTACTATGCTACACTGCCCACAGCTAGGTTGGTTTTTAACCGAATATGGCACACCGGTGAGGGAGGATTGGGCATTTTAGTTGCAAGGAGCAATCAGAGCCAAGTGTGGCAGTGTCCATCTGGAATCCAAGTGCTTGGGAGGTAGAGACAGGAGGATCAGGAATTCATAGCCAGTCTTGGCTCTGTTGTGGGTTTCAGAAGCAGTCTGAGTTACATGAGATCCAAATCTCAAAGAGTAAAAAAAGAAAAAGAAAGAAAAACGAAAATTCGGAAGAGGATGGGCAAGAGAGGAGCAAAGTAATAAAGTCAGCCAAGCCCATAAGGCCTTCTAAGATCGGTGGAGTTGGGGTGTAGAACTTGCAGGAGACTTGACAATTTGCAAGGACACTTACCAGCCAAATATGAGGATGCTATCCCAAATGAGATCAGCAGGGGGCAGTCTATTTGGGAGCAGGGGTGCTGGGGACTCACTTTAGTAGGCAGTAACCCTTTCAGGGAGTTACAGGCAACGTGGAAGGTCCGAAGTGAGAGAGATAACGGGAAGGATGTGGGGTTTCCCAGGCCAGGAAGAAAGGGATGGGGCAGAGATGTAAAGAGAGAAAGAATAGAGGTGTGGTAACAGGGATGACAGTGGTGATGGTGGTGGCGGTGAGGAGAAAGAGGTACATTTAGGGGTGGAATGAGAACTGAGGGCGAGGGTGGGGTGGGGGGGCGGTACTCACCTGGACAAGCAGCGAAAACCCTGTGTGCACCGAGCCTAGCAAGATGGAGTTACGGGTGGTCCCCACGTACAGTGTGTCTCCCCGGCCCTCTGCCACGGTGCGTACAGGGCCGAAGTCCTCTGGGACCTGAGTGGGTAGAGGTGTGTGTAGGATACATGTGAGGGGGGTGGGATGATGCGTGGTCGGGGAAAGGCCAGAGTTAGGAGCCCCGTAGGGTAGCGGCCTGGCCAGGATTCTACAGGGCCATCCCACAGTCCCAATCCTCACCTCCACCTCCTGCACCTTGCTGTAGTCCGAACCCCAGAGGACCACCCTACGATCGCGGCCCCCTCCAGACACCAGCGTCCCGTCCCGCAGGGCGCAGAGAGCAAACACGCCACCATCATGGGCTCCTTGAACTTCCTGGGTGATGCGGTTTCCACCTGCAAGGAGATTAGGGATGGGAGTTGGTGTGGGAGGCTGTTCCCTTTACGGAACCCTGTGAGGACCACATCCACCTGTTCATTCACCTTTCTATGTCTCTCTTGGTCTCGAACACACTACCCATCCATCACCCAGTATCCATGGACTCAGCCCTTTATCCCCTCTCCACTGAGTCGTCTGAACTCACACTGACCCACTCGTCCTTTGACTAATCCACTCATGCACGTCTCCATGGCTTCTTCCTCTCACCCATCCATCTCCCCATTCACCACTCGTCAGTTCTTCTACCATCTCTTTATTTATCTGCTCATCTTTCTACCGATCCATGTATCCATCTCTCATCCATCGACTCATTCAGCCATCTATCTATTAATCCATCAGTCGGTTCTCTCCCACTTCCTTCTGTCCACCTGCCTCCCATACATCCATCTACATTTCTCTATTTAATGATCTAAGAATGCTTCCTTTCACCTCCCCATTCATTCATCTGTTCATCTACGTATTTATCCTTAAATTAATCTACCACCTCACCCACCCACCCATCCACCCATTTATTGGCCCATCAATCCATCTTGCCACCCTTCCTTCTATCCAGATCCATCCATCCACCCATCCACCCATCCATCCATCTATTGGTCTATTAATTCATCTTGCCAGTCATCCATCCATCCTTCCATCCACCCCTCCTTTCATGCATCTATACATCCACCCACCCATCTATCTATCGGTCCATCTATCTTGCCAATCTTCCATCCATCCATCCATCCATCCATCCATCCATCCTCCCATTCATCCGTTGGTCCAGCAATCCATCTTGCCAGTCTTCCATCTATCCATCTCCAGCCATCCCTCCATCCCTCTCCCCTAATCCACTCATACAGACATTCACTCATTTCCCATCCATTCATGCATCTCTCCGTCTATCCATCCACTCATTCACAAATCCACGCATTTATTTATCCATCCTTTTACCCGCTCTTCCATTCATACATAAATCCACCCATTCTTCTATCTAGTTATTCACACAACACACTGGCTACAGTTGAGTCATTTCACACATTTATACTGAGGCCTCAGTTTCTGGTGTGAAGTTTACGGAGGACAAAGGCTGCGGGAACCAAGAATGACTACAGAGTCAGAGATGCCTGAGCTGAGGCTTCTCAAGGGTGCTGGAACTGCAAAATAAGAACTTATCTTAAGGGCGCAGTGTTAAGAGCACTTGTTGCTCTTGCAGAGGACCTGGGTTCAGACCCTAACACTAACAAGGTTGCTCACAACCATGTAGCTCTCCAGTCCCACTGGATCTGGTGCCCTCTTCTGGCCTGTGTGAGCACTGCATGCACACGGTGCACACACATACATGCAGGCACAACACTCATATGCATAAAATTAAATAAATATTTTTAGATTTCCTTTTCTTAAAACTATGTGTATATGTGCGCATGTGTATGTTTGGGCGTGTGTACATGAGTACAGGTGACTGCAGAAGCCAGAGGAGTTAGATCCCCTGGAGCAGGAGCTGCAAGTCACCTGACACAGTTGCTGGGTAGCAAACTCTCGTCCTCTGGAAGAGCAGAATGTTCTCTTAGCCACCTACCCATCTCTCTAGCCCCCAAAGTTTTAAAAAAAGGAAGAATCAGGAAAAAAAAATTTACCCTACCATGATGCCAGAAGCTCAATGGTTACAGTGCTTGACAAGCAAGTATGATAACCAGAATTCGGATCCCCAGAACACACATAAACGCCCAGCCTTGGAGGGCAGAGACAGGGTCCTTAGAGCAAGCTGGCTGGTGAGACTAATTATATCGGTAAGCTCTGGGTTTGATTGAGAGGCCTGCCACAGTGAATAAGGTGGAGCAGTAACTGTGAGCCACTTGACAGTCACTCCCAACCTTCACACAGACAGGAGTGCACACACACACACACACACACACACACACACACACACACACAAGAAAGAGAGGAGAAATTTGTCCTACAGTGACATGGATTCCACCTGAGCATGGTTACAGGAAGGGAGAGACTTGGACAGCCAAGGTGTTTGAAAAGATGGAGGTCAGAGTCCAAACTAATGTACTGATACCAACCTTTGCCCCAGACATAGAGGTTCCCCCCAGAGTCTCCAGTGACCACATCGCCACCTTCCAGGAAGGTCACACACAGCACGTACTTTGGTTTCTCGTGTTTCTATAGTACAGAAAGAGAGAGGAAGGACGGTGTCAGAGAGTGTCACTAAAGCAGGTAGCCTTGTGCAGATCATAGGCATCCAGGGCTTTTGGTCCAGGGACACCCCTGTGGTTTGGGGAGGGAGACCCCATAGAGAATATCTGCCTTTCCCCTCCCCATCCCCCTCCTAAAAGACTCAGGCCACCTGGGACAAACCTCTTGCCCCTCCTCTTGTGCCCCCACTTCTCTGCCAGTTCTGTCTTCAGTTTTCTTTGCTTCTTCCTGCCTAAGGCACATGGTTTCCAGAGTTTAAGCTACCGCTCCCTCTGTGCCTCAAGCCCTCAATGCTGCCCTTTGAGCTGAGAAGAGTAGAGAACCATCCCTAAAGGGTGCATGTGCCTGCCCTCCTGGGTCCTTTACCTCCTGTTCTGGCTCCATGGGAATGTGCATGTCTGGGTGCACACACATGTGCACTTATATGGAGGCCAGAGGACAACCATGGTGGCATTTCACGGAAGAAATCCACCTTGGGTTCTCTCTCTCTCTCTCTCTCTGACACAGGAGTCTTATTATGTATCCCAGGCTGGCCTTGAACTCACAGAGATGTGCTGCCTTGATCTCCCAAGTGCTGGGTGTGGGCCACATGTGCACCACCATGCCTGGTATGTTGATTTGTTTTGATTTTTTAAATTAGTTACACTTCTTATTTATTCTGTACACTTATGTGTTATACGTGTATGTGTGGACAGTTGTGGGAGTCAGTTCTCTCCTTCCTGTGTGTGTCCCAGGGATTGAACTCAGGTCCTCCGCCTTGGTGGCAGGCACTTTTAACTGCTGATCCATTCTGCTTACCTAAATATTGTTTGCTTTTACTTTCTTTCTTTTTTTTTTTTTTTTAAAGATTTATTTATTTATTATATGTAAGTACACTGTAGCTGTCTTCAGATACACCAGAAGAGGGCATCAGATCTCATTACGGGTGGTTGTGAGCCACCATGTGGTTGCTGGGATTTGAACTTCAGACCTTCGGAAGAGCAGTCGGGTGCTCTTACCCACTGAGCCATCTCACCAGCCCCTGCTTTTACTTTCATTGTTTAAAAAGTGTGTGCCTGTGTGTGTGTGTGTGTGTGTGTGTGTCTGTCTGTCTGTCTGTCTGTCTGTCTGTCTGTCTGTCTGTGAGTACAGGTGCCTGCAGAAGCTAGAAGTGAGTCTGGGATCCTGGGTGCTGCCTGATGTGGGTGTTGGGGACTGAACTTGGGCTCATCATCTCTGGTTCTCCTCACCTCGCTTTTGAGACAAGGTCTCACTAGGATCTGGGGCTGCCAAGTAGGCTTGGTTGGCAGGCCAACAGGCCAAGGATCTGTCTGCCTCCATCTCCCCAGTGCTGGCATGATAAGCACATGCCCTGCTCCCTGGCTTGTAGTGTGTGTGTGTGCTGTGTGTTCATGTATGTGCTATTGTGTACATGCTAAGTGTGCTTATGTGGGTGTGTTATGTGTGCTCATGTGTACGGATGGGTGTGCTATTGTGTTCATGAGTGAGCATGTATGCATGCTAAGTATGTTTGTTTGTGTGTATGCATGCTATGTGTGTTTGTTGTTATTGTGTTCATAAGCATGTATGTATGTATGCTAAGAGTGTTTGTGTGTATATGTACATGCCATGTGTGTTTGTTGTATATGGGGGTGTGCTATTGTGATCATGTGTGAGCATGTATGTGTGCTAAGTGTGTTTGTGTGTGCTTGTGTGTATGGGCATGCTAAGTGTGTTTGTTGTGTGTTATGTGTATTCATGTGCATGGGGGGTGTGCTACTATGTTCATATGTGTGCATGCATGCGCATGTGCAGTGGATATCAGATGTCTCCCTTGAATGTTCTTCACATATTTTGACTGAGGCAGGATCTCTCATTGGACCTGGAGTTTACAGAGGGTTACAGTGTCCCACCATGCTCCCTTGGTTGGTGACTGGAACTCCAGTCCTCATGCATACAGGGAAGTTCCTTATTTAGAGCCATCTCCCTGGCCCGCCTCTCCCTGCGGCCTGTCTCTGTGAATCCCCATATCATTCGGGCAATGCTGGTCACTGAGCATTCCCCATCTGCCTGGAGCTCCCGTGTGCTCACCCCCTGGATCCTCACAGGTCAGAGTTCAGCAGGATCTTCCTTCATACAGATGAGGAAGCAGGCCGGGCATTAACAGCTCGGTATTGACATACCCCCAAAGCCCTGGAGCCGTCTGGGCTGCCCACCCCCACCGGGTGTCCCTCTTTGGCCCTCAAGGTCAGTCTGTCCACAGATCTCTGGCACTCACCTCGAACAGGCCCTGCCTCTTGCTCAGACTGCCTCCCTCCAGGCTCCAGAAGTAGATGTGGGATTTGCCACAGGTTATCAGCAGGCTGGGATCAGTGGGGTGGAAGGTGGCCACTAGCACTGCCTCGTTAGAGCACTTTGAGGGGGGCAGACAGACACTGAATGAGGATTTCAAAGTCACCAGGACTACCATAGTGAACCCACCCCACACAGGACCGCCCCAAACAGCCTGCTTGCAGGAGCAGGGAGGATACCAGCGGGCCCCTTTGGGAGTTCCTAGTCTGTGTTATTCACTGTGCCGAGCACTTTATAAAACTCATTGAATCCCCATTGCCCACTGGGAGATACTAAGGTCCATTAGTGCTTTCTATCATAGATGAGGTTCAGAGAATGAAAACACTTGCCTGAAGCTACACAGCTATTTAACACCTGTGTCCAGGATCAAGTTCACAAACATCTAATTCCAGGACAGCTCCTATCCTCTTATCCTTTCCTTAAGAGGGGCCCCTGATCTAGAATCAAGTTTCTTGCTCTCAGCCTGGGCATGTGAACTTGGGCAAACCACTTATCTCATGATTGATCATGCCTCCTTCCCCACCCAACCCCTGATGACTCTTACAAATCAGCCTGACTGTGCCGGAACTCACTATGTAGACAAGACTACACCTAATTGTGCTGAGTCTGGTCCACCCACATTATACTCAACCTCTCCACCTCCCGTGAGGAGGACACCATTACTGATCTCATTTCCAACAGGAGGCAACTGAGGCTCACAGCATGGAAGCCATTTGCCCAGTCATCCAGCAGATAATGCCAAAGCCTGCATTTAAGTTCAAGTCTGGCTGCAGATTCCTAACCATACAGCATGTCCCCGGAGGACACCTGTAGGGCAGAAAGCCCACCCACCTTGCTATCCACCACTTTGCTCTCCTTGGCCCAGTCCCACACAGAGAGCACATGGTCGTTGGATTCGTCCACTGCACATAGCAGGTTGCCCCCATTCTGTGGAACACAGAGAGGTGGGTTAAGATATGTTTCCCCACATCCCATTCTAACCTATTCACCACACCTGCCTATTCACAAGCATGATATATGAAGCACATTTGATGGGTCAGTACTGATTGCCAGCTTGATCACAACCTAGAATCATCTAGGAAGCGAGGTACCATGGGCAGCACCATCCCCTAGGCAAGCAAGTGTCAATGAGGGACTGTGGGCAGCACCATCCCCTAGGCAGTGGACTGTGGGCAGCACCATCCCTTAGACAGGGGACTGTGGGCAGCACCATCCCCTAGGCAAGGAATGTGAACTGTGCAAAGATAGGAAAAGTTAACTGAGAGCTAGCATACGCCCATGTTTTAATTCATTGCTCTCCACTCCTGACTGTGGAAGTAATGTACTAGGTGCTTCAATCTCCTTGGCTTTCCATTTTTTTTTAAGTTACTTTTGTCAGGTTATTATATCATAGCATCAAAAAATAACAGGGGCTGGAGAGATGGCTCAGAGCACTCATGCTCTTGCAGAGATCCTGAGTTCAATTCCCAGCAACCACATGGTGGCTCATAGCCGTCAACAGTGAAATCTGGTGCTCTCTTCAGACCTGCAAGCATACATGCAGGTAGAACACTGTATATATAATAAATAAATAAATCTTTAATAAAAATATGAGATGAAAGTAAGCCAGGCGGTGGTGCACATCTTTGATCCCAGCGCTTGGGAAGCAGAGGCAGGCAGAGCTCTGTAAGTTTGGGTCCAGCATGGTCTACAGAGCAAATTCCAGGGCAACCAGGGTTACATGAAGAAACCCTGTCTTGAAAAACGAAAAGAATAGGGGCTGGAGAAATGGGTTAGTGGATAAGAGCACTAACTGCTCTTCCAGAGGTCCTGAGTTCAATTCCCAGCAACCACATGGTGGCTCACAACCATCTGTAATGGGATCTGATGCCCTCTTCTGGTGTGTCTGAAGACAGCAACAGTGTATTCATACATAAAAATAAACAAATGTTCCTTTAAAAAGGAAAAGAAAAGAAGAGGAGGGCTGGTGAGATGGCTCAACAGATAAGAGCACCCGACTGTTCTTCTGAAGGTCCTGAGTTCAATTCCCAGCAACCACATGGTGGCTCACAACCATCCCTAACAAGATCTGGCGCCCTCTTCTGGAGTGTCTGAAGACAGCTACAGTGTACTTACATATAATAAATAAATAAATCTTTAAAAAAAAAAAAAAAAAAAAAAAAAAAGAAAAGAAGAGGAGAGGAGAGGGGAGGGGAGGGGAAGGGAGGGGAGGGGAGGGGAGGGGAGGGGAGGGGAGGGGAGGGGAGGAGAGGAGAGGAGAGGAGAGGAGAGGAGAGGAGAGGAGAGGAGAGGAGAGGAGAGGAGAGGAAAGGAAAGGAAAGGAGAGAAAAGAAAAAAAGAAAAGCCAGCACTGGTTTAAAAAATTTTATCCTATGTAAAAAATCCTAGCCGGGTGGTGGTGGCGGCGGTGCACACCTTTAATCCCAGCACTCGGGAGGCAGAGGCAGGAGGATTTCTGAGTTTGAGGCCAGCATGGTCTACAAAGTGAGTTCCAGGACAGCCAGGGCTACACAGAGAAACCCTGTCTTGGAAAAAAAAAATCCTTTTGTGTGTGTGATATTGGGGATGGAAACTGTCATATGCTAGGCAGAGGCTCCACCACTGAGCCACACCACCAATCTCTAGCTTGTCTTTGGTTGAGAAAGGGCCTAATTTGATTGCCCAGGATATGAGCCCGAGAGATGGCCCAATAAGTGTGTTTGGTGCCAAACCTGATGATTTGAGTTCAGTCCCCAGAATTCATATGGGGGAAAGAGAAAATTGACTCCTGTGACTTGTCTTCGGACCACACATACGGTGCACATGTACGTGCACAAACACAAAGTGAATAAATAAATGTTAAAATTTCTTAGTTAAACTGCCCAGGCTGGCCTTGAACTTATTTTGTCTTCAGCCTCATCAGCACCCAGGAAATCTGGTGTACACTGCCATGCTCCTTCTCCTAAAGAGTTTTACAATGACCCAACCCTAAGAAAATTACTGCCTACACAGCTGGAGATTTTTTTTTTACTCTCCTAAGTTTATTTTATTATTTGATGTGTATGGGTGTTTTGCCTGCAAGTGTGTCTGTACACTATATGTATGCAGAGTCCATGGAAGCGAAAAGACAGCATCGGGTCCCCTGGAACTGGAGTTTTGGACATCCGTGAACCACCACGTGGGTGCTGGGACTCAAACTGGAATCCTCTGAAAGAGCAGACAGTGTTCTTAACTGCTGAGCCATCTCTCTAGCCTCCACAGTTAGGAATTCTTTTCTCTTTTTTTTCTTTTTATTCTTCTGAGACAACATCTCTCTGTGTAGTCCTGGCTGTCCTGGAACTTACTGTATAAACCAGGCTGGCCTCTAAAGGCATGCACCACGCAGGCCTAGCTCACAGTTGAGACTTTTCGTTGCTAGCGTCTACTCTGCAGTATCGTATGGAATGAGGGGTGTTGAGACAGAGTCCTGCTGCAG
Source organism: Mus musculus (assembly GCF_000001635.26). Lineage (NCBI taxonomy): Eukaryota > Metazoa > Chordata > Mammalia > Rodentia > Muridae > Mus > Mus musculus. The sequence continues at coordinate 19,188,190 of NC_000073.6, read as the reverse complement.
ATTCCTGCCTTACCTCCAATCTGCTATGTAGCACAGGCTGGCCTCAACCTGCAGTGAACCCCCTGCCTCTGCCTCCTCAGTGAGTGTTTTCTTTTTCATTTTTTCCCCTCCGCATTTAGTGTTGGAGATGGAATTCAGGGCAGTGTGCTGTTTTGGCAAGCGCTCTACCACTGGACCACGCCTCCATCCCTGGAATGGCTTTTTATGTACATGAAATCCAGCCATTATCAACATTGGACTTGGGCTGGCAAGATGGCTCAGTGGGTAATGGTGCTTGTTGCCAATCTTGGAGACCTGAGTCCTGCTCCTAGGACCACCCACATGGCAGAAGGAGAGAAGTCACAGCAAGCAGTTGTTCTTGACCTCTACAGTAGTGCTGGTGCACTTGTGTGTACATACAGGTGCAAACACACCCACAATAAATAAATCCTTAGAGATTATATAAAGTCCATTGGGAGAGGACAGCATCAGTACTGGTGATGAACATGAGCAAAGGATAGGAACCTAGATAATAACAATAGCAGCACCAAGGAGATGGAGAGATGGCTCAGAGGTTAAGAGCACCGACTGCTCTTCCAGAGGTCCTGAGTTCAATTCCCAGCAACAACATGGTGGCTCACAACCATCCGTAATGAGATCTGACACCCTCTTCTGGTGTGTCTGAAGACAGCTACAGTGTACTTATGTATAATAATAAATAAATCTTTTAAAAAAGAAAAGAAAGTCAGCCTGATGTTGTTTGTTGTTATTTTAAGAAAGAGTTTCACTATATAGCCATGGCTATTCTAAAACTGGATGTATAGATCAGGTTGGCCCCCACCACACAGTGATCCTTCTGCTAGCCAGATAGTGGTGGTGCACGCCTTTCGTGCTAGCATTCGGGAGGCAGAGGCAGGCAGATCCTCAAGGGTGGCCTGTGATTTTCAGGACTGCCAGGGCTACACAGAGAAACCCTTCCTTGAAAGACAAGACAAAACAAAAATAAAAAAACAATGCCAGTATTAAAGGCATATGCTAAGACTGAATGCTTTTGAGACAAGGTCTCAGGTAGCCAAGACTGGCCTAAAACACCTGAATTTCCTGACTTGTCCTCCCTACTGTGTGGAACCCAAGCATTTGCCTCCCACCCCCACAAGTTTGTTTCTTTCTTTCTTTTTCTTCCTTTCTTTTTTTTTTTTTCTTCTTCTCAAGACAGGGTTTCTCTGTGTAGCTCTGGCTGTCCTGGAACTCACTTTGTAGACCAGGCTGGCCTTGAACTCAGAAATTTGCCTGCCTCTGCCTCCCAAGTGCTGGGATTAAAGGCGTGAGCCACCACAGCCCGGCACAAGTTTGTTTCTCAAACTACCTTTGGGGAGTTTTTTACCACCCCCCCCCCCAATCCACTACAGATCAACACTTTCAAATAAAATTATCATTAAAAAAAAACAAGCCATCATGGGAGTGGAAAGGGAGGGCGTTTGCATCAACACTACATTGCTCCACAAATTCCAGAAAGATTATTTTAGTTTTTGTTTTGATCAGGGATTGGATGGCAGGCACGCACGAGGCACTCAGTGCTAGGGTTGAAATGCCTTGAGAGATACGGAACCTTTCAGAATGCTCAGGCAAGAATAACCCACTGGAGAAAGAAAGGTATGGCGGTCCCATCTGTGTGCTGCAATTCCAGGTGTCCTGTGCCCTGTGCTGGGGTCTGGGTCGCAGGCCTCTGAGGCCTTGAGGTCCAAGATTGAAGGAGTGCATGACTTGTGACCTCATAGTGACCACAGCCCCGCCACCCCATAGGAAGGTGCTTTCTGGAGACATTGGGACAAAGACTTACGGATTTGGAGAAGGCCACACAGCACACAGCTCTGTCAAACACCCCCAGGCCCAGGACGTGTAAGGTGGAAAGGGAAACCGAGTCCCACACACGCACATGGGGTGGCAGAGGCTGAAGAGAAGAGAGGTGCAGTTACTTTAGGGAGAAGGGGTCCCTGCTTCTGTTAGTCCCTCTGTGCCCTGCCCACTGGCCATATATACCTTGCCTTCCTTTGTGGTGCCTGCCACCTGTCCTGTGGCGATGGTGACCATATCTGGATGGACAGCCAGACTGAGGAGAGAGAGACAGAATTCAGCTGTGGGGAAGGAAGAACTCACAGGGACTAGGGGCTCTTCCTTGGCAGGTTAGAGTCGAAATGCACCACTGTTCATTCAATAAACATGAACTTTAAAAAAGCCGAGTGTGGTAGCACACCTTTAATCCAAGCACTCGGGAGGCAGGCCAGCCTGGTCTACAGAGTGAGTTCCAGGACAGCCAGAGCTACCCAGAGAAACTCTGTCTCCAAAAACAAAAACAAAAAAGTTTCTTTCATTTGCTTATTGAAACAATGTCTCATGTAGCCCAGGTCTCCAGCTGGCTTTGCAGAGGAGAATGGCACCGAGCTTCTGACCTCCTGAGTGCTGGTATTAAGGCATGCACCATTACTCCTTGCTTCTGGGCTTCTGGGAATCGAACCCAACGCTTTGTGCATGTCAGGCAAGGCAACCCACACACATGCCCATGCTTAGTCCTTTGATTGCAATGACAGGCAGTTAGAGGAAAGCCTGGATTTCTAATTCAAAATACCCACCTGGCTCAGGGATGTTCTAAAAACAGTGGTCATGGAAACAGATTAAATTCCAATATGGAAATACCTGGGACTCTAGGGGCCCGGTGTGGGGTGGGGGGCTGATAACTGTCAGGTACATCGGTGAATGTCTATAATCCCTGCCTCCGGGGGCTGAGGCAGAAGAAGCATGAGTTCAAGGCTAAGGATAGTTAAGTTCCAGGGCAGCCTGGGTTTACTGTAGAGAGACCCTGCTACAATAGGAAAAACAAAAGTTAGGGTGCTAGAGAAATGGCTCAGTTGTTAAGAATAGGGATTCAATTCCCAGCACCCACATGGTGGCTCACAACTGTCTGTAATTCCAGTTCCAGATGATCTGACACCCTAATCAGACACACATGCAAGCAAAACATCAATGCACATAAAAGGAAAAAAAAAAGATACACTATGTATGTATCAATGCTCAAATAAACAATCTCATTTTTCCACTAGTTTCCCCTTGGGATCTGGTGGTCTCATAGGTGGAGGCAGAGGTTTGGCAACAGCCCCAAACTCCATGGTGGCAGTCATGTGGAAAGAGGCCCAGGAGGCACAATTTGGCTCAATGCCCAAGCCTGAGTTCTCCCATCCCCCAAACCACCAAGGCTCACCATTTGATGTCATCGTTGTGCCCCAGGTAGTGTCGTTGTCTCTGCTCCTCCACGCTGTACAGTACGGCCACAGAGGCCACAAAGTACACCACCTCCCCAGTGGGCAGGAGGTAAAGGTTGGCCCTGCAGTCCCGGCCTCGATAGCCATAGCTGGAGAAGCCCAGGGCTGGTTAAGGAGCCTGTTCAGTCTCTCCTGGCTGAATGGGAGGGAGTCCTAAGGCTGCTGGAATGTTTTCTTGTCTCTGTCCCTGGCCCTGCAGGGGGTGTTGAACCTAGGCGTTCCAAAACTATAAATACTTTGTTTGTGTGTTTGTGTGTGTGCATGCATGTATCAAGAGCAGAGGCCTGAGGTAAACGTTGGGTGTACCCCCATTGCTCCGTATCTTTTTCCACCTACATTTTGACACAATGTCTCTCACTGAACCTGGAGCTCACAGATTCAGCTAGACTGGCTGGCTAGCAAGCCTCAGGGAATCTTCCTTTCTCTGCCCCACCCAGTGCTGGGACTGCAGCCACAAGAACCTTGGCTCCAGTGTGTGTGTGTGTGTGTGTGTGTGTGTGTGTGTGTGGATGGAAATAAGGTCTTCATGCTTGTACAGAAAGCACTTTGATAACTGAGCTCCCTCTACAACCCTGTTTTTAGACACTATATTTCAATGTAGCCCAGGCTGGCCTTCAACTGGTAGTAATCTTGATGCCTAGACATCCTTAGTGCTGCAATGACAGGCCAGTCATCATGCTTTGCTAGATGGACTATGGATTTTTACAGATGTAATTAGGATCTCAGGATGAAGTCACCCTACATGATATGCATAGGCCCTAAACCTGGTGACAAGTATCTTTATGAGAGACAAAAGAGTCAACTGTGGGGTGCACATCTGTTATTCCAGCACTTGGAAGGCCAAAGCAGGAGATAGACTTACCTAGAAATAGACTATCTTACCTAGACTCCAAGAGTGAGGGACTAGGAGGTGTGGCTCAGTGGTAGAGCCTCCATGTAGAATTGACAGTGAGGGGCTGGGGGAGTGGCTCAGTGGTAGAGCCCCTGCCTAGAATCCCCCAGTGAGGGGCTAGGGCGTGGCTCAGTGGTAGAGCACTTACCTAGCACATACAAGGCCTGTGCATGTGTGCGTACATGCTTACATGTAAGTATGCTGGCATGCATGAATGTGTGTGTACATGTATGAACATCACGTCTGGAATGAACTTCCTTAGTCACTCTCCACCTTACTCAGGCAGGCTGTCTCACTGAACCTGGAGTTCAGCCCCTGCTACCTTAGCTGGGCAACTTGCCCCGGGGACCCCGTCTCCACCTCCTAATCACAGGCTGCCCCATGCCCACCCAGCATTTATGTGTGTGCTGAGGATCGAAACTCTCCATGCTTGTGCATCCACTACTCTATCTCCCAGGGCCTGAACCCAGCACCTTTACCCAGCAGGAAATCCATTTTTCAGAGGCGACAACCGACTGAGGCACAGGGAGGAAGGACGGGGAGTTTTCCTTGGCCACAGCCAGAGGCAGAGCTGGGTTTAAAACTCAAGGCTCCAATTTATCCCCTTATGACTGTTTCCAGTATCCCAAGTAGCTCCAACTCACCGGGGCCAGTCATTTTTTTTTTTCTTTTTTTTTTTTGGTTTTTCAAGACAGGGTTTCTCTGTATAGCCTGGCTGTCCTGGAACTCACTTTGTAGACTAGACTGGCCTCGAACTCAGAAATCCTCCTGCCCCTGCCTCCTGAGTGCTGGGATTAAAGGCATGCGCCACCACGCCCGGCTCTCATTTTTTCTTAGTCCTGAGTGTTTTCCTTGAATCTTTGCTTGCTGGTCCCAGTGCCTCTTTTTGAGAAACACTATCATTCCCCAGTGTGATACACCCCCACTGAAAGTGTCTAATAAAACTATTATTGTAGCTGGGTGGTGGTGGCACATGCCTTTAGTCCCAGTGTTCAGGAGGCAGAGGCAGGGGGATCTTTATGAGTTTGAGGCCAGCCTGGTCTACAGAGTTCCAGGACAGCCAGGGCTACACAGAGACCCTGTCTTGAAAAACCAATATATATGTATGTGTATATGTATGTATGTGTATGTATTTATGTGCGTATATACATGTATGTATGAATGTATATATGCGTGTATGTGTGTGTTAACCAATGTGCCCCACCCTCCAATTCTTCATTCCTGAGCTTAGCCCTGTGAAGACCTTCCACAGATAAACAGATCACAGAGTTTACACTGTCTGACTGATATCCATGAGAGCCAGATGTGGTGGTGCACAAAATCCTGTAATCCAAGCCCTTGAAGGTGCAGGCAGGAAGACCAAGTTCTCAAGATCATCCTTGAGTTAAACATTCCGCTTCAAACATTCCCTGAATGAGTCACTCACAGCAGGTGAGTCATTCTAGCTACTCTGTTTCCCTCTGGACTCCCTTCACCTTCCGACCCCCCACTTCCCCCACTGTGGCCTGAGAAAGCCCAGCTGTAGCCCTGCCCTGCGCCTCCCTCTCCGTACCAGGACTTACCCTCTTCCAAGAGGGCAGAAAGGGAGCTAGTCAAAGGATACACCCAGTCTAGCTTTAGCCGGCTGGAGGGCAGCTCAGAACGAGTGTCCAGGCTATAGGTGGGCGCCAGTTCGTCCGGGATCAGCATGGGCACAGGGCGTCCCCGCAGAAACATCTTTACGGATCCCTCCTCTGCCAAGACACCCTCGGAGGTCAGTTTCCACACCAGCCCCTAGGCTTGTTTGCACTCCTCTCATTGTTATTATTATTATTACTAACGTCATTATTATTATTTGAGACAGCTAGCCTGGAATTTAAGACAGGCTTGGAATTCACTCTGTAGTCCAAGCTGGCATGGAACTCAAGGTGATTCTTCTGCCTCTGACTCCCAAGTGCTGGGATTGCAAGTGTGAGCCATACAGCCAGATAATTATATAGAGATAGAATCTCTTTATATAGCCCAGGCTAGCCTTCCTTCAACTTCCAAAATGTCTCATGCTCCCAAATGCTGGGTTACTAGGTTAGACCAAACCTCCTTCCATCCATCCTTTCTTCCCTCCCCTTTCCTTCTCTCTTCTTTGCTTCTCTTCCTCCCTGTTCCCCTCCATCTTCCTTTCTGAACAGGTGCATAAACTGAAGGCAGACAACCAAAGGCCCAGAAGCCAGGACCCCAAGTCTTCAGCAGGCTACCATCATTGAACTCACGCCCATCCTCCACACTTACCCATGCTGAAGATAACTTCTTTGGTTTTCCTGTCAGGAAAAGATGCAGGGGAGAGAAAGAGGGGTAGGGGAGAAGAAGAAAATAAGTGTTTTAGCAAGCATATGAGATAGGACAAGGAATACTTCCCCTAACCCCGGGGCTCTGCAGGTCTGGAACGAATAATCAGGCGAGTAAGGAGCAGAGCGCTACCTCTCTGCAGGCCCTGTGCTTTGCTCGTTGGATCTTGAAGAGCCTAAGACACAGGCCCAGAGAGGCAGAGATCGCCAAAGGGTCACACAGCACGATGTGGCAGGCACGCGATCCTGGAAGACCGGAGTCACTAGGGACCCTCCCTCCTAGGCAACAGCAACAAAACGCTCCCCGGCGCTCCTTCCCTCCCTACCCAGCAACACCCCAAACTTCAAGCAGCCAGGAAGACGATGAAAAGTTCAGAGGAAGGGGCGTGTCTCCACCTTCTCTTCCTGAGGCGAGAAGGGCAGGAGGAGGGAGGAGGGGTGCTGAAAGAGGGTCTCACCCAATTCCAAAACTACTCATGGCGGCTGCTGGCGGAGCTTCGGGTCCGGGGTGGAGCCCGGACCGGCCCCGCCGCTTCCGGCCCTGGGAGTCGCCCGCGCCACCGCCCCTGCCCCGCCCCCCGCGGCTGACCCCTGCAGGCGTCAGGTGTCACTGAGTCCCATTGCCGGGACCAAGGAATCTAGACACAAGACTCTTTGTATAGGGTGAGGGGTAGATGACGGTTGATAGCACAGACTCAGAGGTGTGCTTGCCTGAGATCAGATCTCCCCAGTTCTGCCTCTTTTTCAAAGTATGAACAAGTTGCCCAACTTCTACCTCGGGTTCCTCATTTCAAAAACTGAATAGAATAGCTACACTTCCTAGCATGATTGTGAGGTTGATAGCTGCTAATGCGGGCAATCATCTGACTGAGAATGTGATTTTATTATTTCAGGAGACTTGGGTTTTGTCTTTAGACTTACTATAGCCTACTCTTAAGTCCTTGCTCCTTCTACGTCAGTATAGTTCCACCCTTACACATTGAGCCCTGCCTCTAGATACTTGACCACGTCCACCACTGCACACACCCACACCCTCTTTCTAACTTAGTACTGGACTAGCTCTGTCTTCTTGTCTGTGTTTGTCTCTGTCTCTTAAGACAGAGTCTCAAGTAGCTAGGTTGTCTTCAAACTGTAAACAGCCAAGGACGACCTTGAACCCGTGATCTTCTCTCCACTTACCAAGTCCTGGGATCAGAGCTGTGAACCCCCATGCACCGTATGTATGTATGTATGCATGTATGTATGTATGTATAAATCTGAGACAGGGTTTCACTGTAATCAAGGCTGGACTGAAACTTAAAGTGTAATCATGTAACCCAGTCTGGCTTCAAACTCCTGGCATCCTCTTGCCTCAGCCGCCGTTGTTACAGGCTTGAGCCATGGTCACTCCTGGCTTCCCTCTTAATAAACAATGTCACATCCACCTCTTTTCTTGGGTCGTATTAAGCAATCTGACTCTATCCAATTTCACTGGACAGGGTCCCAACGTTTTCCAAGCTATCCTGTAAGATCTGACACACACACCTAAGCCACGCCCAATCTTAAGCCACACCCACTATACCAAGCAACCTCTTTTGAAGTAGGGTTCTTGAAATGATAGGTCCCCGCCCTAGGTTCTGGTTCTACCAAGTTAATTCCAGTTACACCCCCAAATTCTGACCATAATCCTACCTCTGATTCTTACATTCCCTACAGAGACTCTTGACTGTTGTGTTCTGACTCCACCAGAGTCACTCTAGGATATAACCTCGTGGCCAGGGGTCTGGCTTTAATTCCCCATACATTCCCTTGCCTGTCTAGGGTTGGGGCCCCACCCGCGAACTTACCCTTCTTTTTTGGCGCTACAATTACTACTGGAAGATGTGGTACGGCTACGGGGGTCCTCGCGACGCACAGAGGCCAGGCGCTCAGGTGATAAGTAGCGACGGCTGCTGCAGAAAGACCAGAGTGATGAAGGCTATACCGCAACGGTATAGCCCTGTTCTTCAGCAAGGTCCGAGAGGAGCCTGGGGTCCCGCTTTTCTTGCCTTACCTACGGCCAGAGCTCGCCTCTTTCTTGGGGGAAGATGGGGAGGTGGCATAGCCGCCCACGCGTCGCGGGGGTCCGGAGCCATTGAGGGGCGTCCTGGTGGGAAGGCCTTTCAGGAGCTGACACACTGGAGCAATAGGGTTAGATATGAACATGAGGTCATGCCTTTGTGCATCGTCCTCATACCCTCCACCCCGACCAAAATACCCGAGGCGGTGGTGCCCAGACGCGGGGGCGCCCGGCCCTTAGGGGTGCTCCTCGCACGCAGCGCCGCGCCTTGCTCTTCGCATGCCCGCAGGCGACGCAGCGCGTCCGCCAGCGCCGCCTTTAGGACCGCCAGTTCATCTTCTTGCAGCTGCAGCCGCTGCTCCAGCGCCGACACGCGGTCGTCCACCTCCATGCCACTGGTGCCGGACAGATTATCATCTAGAAAGCCAAGGAGATGCGGGCTGCAGGGGACCAGGAGGTGGGGGGGGGGGGGGGGGGGAGGGACGGGACGGGACGGGACGGGACGGGAGGGGTGCGGGGGAGCGCTCCAAAGACCAGGAGAGTCTCTCTGGCTTTTCGGGGTCTGTCCGGGACCAGCCCCACTCTCTGCTTTTCCTGCAACCTGGGGCCGATGAGGATGCGCGGAGATGGGCCGAAGAGGAGGGTTCCGGCAAGGAGGAAGGAAATCCCCACCTCCTCTCTCTACCACAGTGTCCTGACCATGCGACCTTGGGGGAAGTCCCTCTTTTTCATACAGATTCCACCAATTCCGGGGCCTCGCTTTGGTTTTAAGATTCTGTGACTAAGATGTGAAATATCCTTTAAGTCGTATCAGCATTTTAAAGATGACATCAAGCTATTCCCAGTGACAACGTTCTAGAACGCTCTCCCAACGTCCTCTGATGAACGACAATATTCTGTCACGGGTACCAACATTCGCTCGCTGTATCCAAGACTTTTCAAGCTCAAAAGGTCCAGTCCTGTTCATCCCTTCCCCTCGTTCTCCTCTCCAACGGGTTCGCCCCGCCAAGAAGCCCTAAGGACAGAGCTTCTATGACCCCTGGCGGCCGACATGGGGATTACAGGACAGAGATGACACCCGATCGCTTTCCCCACAGGGAGTTTCTGTCCTCTGGTCCCACTTTATGTTGCCTCTATAGCCCCACCTCAGATTTAGCTCTTTTCCTTCTCTTCCGTCTATTGATTCAGTTTTAAATGACTCCCTCATCATTTTCCTTTCCCGTCCTTCCTCCCACGGGGGTGGGGGATTCTAAGTGGCCCTCCTCCACCTCCCTTCCAGACCACTCCTACCCAGACTCATTGCTGAGACAATCTAGGAGACCCTGGCTTCCAGCCCGTGTCAAGTAAAGATGGTAGCAGGAACAGCTAGCGGGCTCGGAGGTCTCACTTGCCATCCCGAGTCCTGTGTCCGTCACTAAGCCAGCCGCGCCTGCCCGCTGGACTCACGCACTGCAGCCTCCTGTTCCACCCCCTCCCTCTCCCTCCGTGATCCAATCGCCTGCCTTGTCCTGCCACCCCGTCCTCTACCCCCACCCACCCAGTGCTCCGCAGGTTCGGTGTCTGGACCTGCAGAAGGAGGGGGGAGGGGGGCTCTCGAGGTCGGAGGGAGAAGATTGCAGAGACTTGAGACCTCTATCGGGAAGTCCCAGGGTCCTGTGAAGAAGACGGTGTCAGGGAGTTTAGAGATAAGCCAAGGACTGCACAGCCAGTAGGGGGTAGGGGAGCCAGCAACCCACCTTATTTTGAGCCCTTTTCTACCTCCGGTAAATAATGTTACCGTTGGAAATACAAGAGCTAGGCCCCACACTTAACATGTTTCCCACATCATGATATGAGCTTAATAAATCCAAAATAAGATGAACCAATAAATATGGCAGCTATCCCACCCCCACCCTCTACTCTGATGGCTGTAGAGGCCTCATCAAGGACTGTCATCCAGAAGATCCCAGCCACTTGATTCGGACACAGCTTTTCTTTCAGGACCAGAACCCATACTTGGCCTAGCCTGAGACACCCTGTGGTCCTTAACCTTTAGAAGGTAGATGGGGGATTAAATAACATTCTAGTTCCTTTGCCAACTCTAGGGGTCCCTAGCAAAGTGTTTGTGTGCCCAAGGGAGTGACCTCCAAACTCTGAGATGATCCTTTGGCAAGGCCCCCTGATTGACATGGGGGCACATTGACCCTGAACGGTCGTCAGCTTTCATCTGAGGCCTTGCTTGGCCTGATGGTCCCACCCCATGACTCAAGCTCTTGGCTTCCTCCTGGACGTTTTCCTGGCCTAGAGACCAGTGTCCACTCTCCGCGTCTCTTTACCTCTCCACTCCTCCAGCCCAGCTCCCCTCGTACTAAAATGGCCCTACTGGCGCCATACACATTTGTCTAGGGGAGAAGAGGATTCTACCTGGGGTGGGGAGAGGGGGCAGAGGCAAAGCTGAAGACAGTGCAGTGTACAGAAAGTCTTCTGCTGTTTTACTATTCCCAAGCCCAGCCCTCAATTCAGCATTTCCCCCTGCTATGCCCAAAGACAGGGAAGGGTCCCGGGGAAGGGGCTGAGGAGGTAGGGGGCAGAAAGAGTTCCACATCGAGCTGACTCCCTACCCCAACCCCAGGTCTGCCCTCTCCCTCACAGGCTCCTCTACGATCTTTACCCTTCCCTCTGTCTGGACACCTTCGGAGCAGGTGTTTGTTGGGATAGGGGGAGCAGGATCGTGACTTTGGGGATAAAGGACCTTGTTTTGGGGTCAGAATCCTGTTGATGAGGAGAAAGGGAGAATCTCTCACAAGGGAGGAGATAAGGACTTGGAAGAAAAGGGTTGGGGCAGGAGGAGGTAGGTCCACCCTGGGCGGGGCCAGGGTCTGAACTAGGAAGGGGGCTCTCACCGTTGCAGTATTGCAGCAGAGAGGACGTGTCGTAGAGGCCGCAGAAGGCCGGGCCGCGCTCCGCCATTGCCCCACCACAGCCACCGCCGGCCCCCGCAGCCCCAGCTCGGGCCCGGTCCCCCCCCCAGGCCCTGCCTCCCGTTGCCATAGCAACGCCCTTCGTTCCAGCATCCCCAGCACGGCCCACCCAGCATCAGGCGGCCGGCTCTGAGCCTGGCACAGGGGTCATCCCCTAGGATGCCCTGTAAGGGTGTCGAGAGACTGCTCTGTCCGTTCCCCCAACCCCCGCAACAGTCTTCAGGTCAGGATTGGCTGCGTCGGGGTCCCCCTAGGTACTGTCTGGTCCCTCCCACAAACCTGAGTGTATTCTCTCTACACCCTCCTCTCCCGTTAGGAACCAATGAGAGTCTGTCGCGCAGGCTCCTCCGCCAATAAGGATGCGGACGGGTTTGAAGGGGCAGGGTCCTTCCTGCTTTTCATCCTGAAGCGTCGCCCCTCAGCTCTGGAAGGAGGATGGGGTGAAAGAAGACACTCCTATTCCCGAAAGCCTCCTCTAAATCTTTTATCTGATTTCCCATAAGTCCCCTCGCACGACCAGAACTTGACATTGAAACCTTAAATATGACAGGTTATTCTATAACCTGCGCCTGTATCCTAGCCGGATCCCCGCTCCTTGTTTATTAGAGCTAGACACGCCCCCAGGGCTCTTAGCTCCACCCCCTAAATCTAGAAACAACAAAAGTTCTAATCCCGCCCCTAGAGCAAATAGCCACACCCCCTTGAACATCTCAGGACTGGAACCTTGGACCAGACGCTCTAGTAGAGTTAGCCCCGCCCTCAGAATTTAGAGCCCGCCCTCAAGTCATTAGCCCCGCCCTAACCTTCCAATCCACTTCATCCACAGAAGCTATTAGCTCCTACAATCCTCCTCTCTCAGGAAGGCGTTATCCAGTCCGTATTTTGACAGAGACCCAGTTGTGAAACCCGGGACCAGCTGGCGGTGTCAGTCAGAGCAGGCTCGGAAACTGGGGAACTAGGAGGGAAGGAGGGGGTACAGAAACTGACAATGGATTTAAAGATGGGGCCGCCTTTCCCAAGTCATGACCCAGACCACGGGGTTCATTTTGCTTTGTTTTGTTGTCTTGTATTTTTGAGTGAAGACATTACTCTATAGTCCAGCCCAGCCCACACCCTACCCTGCGCCCGCTCTGCCATACCTGGGTTTTTTGTTGTTGTTTGAATCAGGGTCTTATATAGCCTAGGCCAGTTTTGAACTCCTTACCTTCATGCTCTGTCTCCATTTCCCAAAATCTGGAGTTACAGGCCAGTGACTCCATCCCTACCTATGTTAGTTTTTTTTTCTTCTTCTTCTTCTTCTTCTTCTTCTTCTTCTTCTTCTTCTTCTTCTTCTTCTTCTTCTTCTTCTTCTTCTTCTTCTTCTTCTTCTTCTTCTTCTCTTTTTCTCTTCTCTTCTCTTCTCTTCTCTTCTCTTCTCTTCTCTCTTTCTCTCTTCTTTTCTTTCTTCCTTCCTTTCTTTCTTTTTAAAGATTGGGTCTCACTATGTAACCTTGGCTGTCCTGGAACTTGATATATAGTCCAGACTAGTCTCCAACTCAGTAGAGCCTCCTGCCTCTGCCTCAGGACTGCTGGAGTTAAGTGTCACCACAGCCAGACCTCTGGCTCTGGGTTTTTGTTTGTTTGTTTTGTTTTGTTTTTTGATGTATTCCTCTCTGTTGTCCAGTCTAGCAAAAAACTAAGTAGCCCAAGTTGCCTCAGACTTGTGATCCTTCTGCCTCAGCCTTCCAAGTACTGGGAAAACATTAGCTTCACTCCTAGTCTACCTATGGTTTGTTTTGATATAGGTCTCATGTACCTGAGGCTGGCCTCCAACTCATTACATAGCTAAGAGAATGGTGTCTGATGAGTTTCTAATATTCCTGCTCCAAACCCTCTGGTACTGGGATTAATAGGCATATACCACAAGGCCCAATTTCAGAAAATATGCTTGTTCCTGATTTGTTCTTGTTCTTTTGTTTTTTAAAAGATTTATTTATGTTATATGAGTACACAGTAGCTGTCTTCAGACATACCAATAGTCCAGAGGTCCTGAGTTCAATTCCCAGCAACCACATGGTGGCTCACAACCATCTGTAATGGGATTGGATGCCCTCTTCTGGTGTGTCTGAAGATAGCAACAGTATACTTACATACATTAAACAAACAAATATTTTTAAAAAGGAAAAAAAGAAGAAAAAAGGGAAGAAGTATTTATACCCAAAGCTGAATGGTTTCTGGGCAAAAAAAAATATATATATAAAAATATAAAAATAATAAAAAATAAAAATAAAAGGTCCCAAGATAGAGTTTGGCTTAGTCCTTAGCAAGGAGAAGGCTAGTATGGATGGAGCCCAGGAAGGAGGAGAGAGAGACATACCAGGACCTACAGAAATGGCTCAGTGGCTAAGAGCACTTGCTGCTCTTCCAGAGGACCCGAGTTTAACTCCCAGCATCCATATTAGGTACCTAACTCCATAAAGATCCCACACCTTTGGACTTTTGGGTCTCATGCACACACATTGCACATACGTGATTACACTTAAAAATAAGCCAAACAGTGGCGGCTCACGCCTTTAATCCCAGCACTTTGGAGACAGAGGCAGGCAGATCTCTGACCTCGAGGCCAGCCTAGTCCACAGAGTGAGTTCCAGGACAGCCATACACAGAGAAACCCTGTCTCGAAAAACCAATAATTAAATACCTAATCAGCTAAATATAAATTTAATAAAAACTTTAAAAACAATTATAGCAAAACATAATGGAATGTGACTGTCGTGTGCTAAGGAATACGGTTCCAATCCTGGCCTCCTTGTTGTGGGGGAAGCTAGAAAGTCGAGGGCATAGAGAATGGAGCAAGGCACATAATTGAGGCTGGTGGGTTATGGCAGAGAGAGGGAGATGACATACATAGATGTCACACTCAGTCCTCGACCTGAAACGGCTAACCCAGCGCAGGACCGGACTCAAATAGGACCCACGGGAGCCACAAGCTATGTGACTTTGGCTTTTCTCAGGACAAATGGCTTGAGGTGGGCACCCACTTCCCAGAAGAGGAGAGCAGTTTGGATGGGCGTTTGGGTGTGAAGTGTTCCCTGTTCTGGCTCTGGGTACAGCTAATGGAGTTTGTTCTCTTCTGAGTGCTTTCGCAGGAAGATGTCAAGGACCTTGAAGACAGGCATGGGAGGGGTCGCTGAGCTGGAGGAGGGAGTAGGGTAGATAGAATTCCCCCCCCCCTTTCTTTTCTCCCTTCTCCAGGTGAGCAAGCCTTTTCCACAGTCTGGAAATCACATTTTGAAACTCGCCATAAAGGGTGCTTTGAACATGAGCTATGTTTCCTGGGGCAAGTTGAGGGAATTCTCTGGGCCTCAACTTCATCTAGAATATGGGGGTTATATATCTTCACTACAAATCCTCCTGCCTGAACTTCCCTGAGGCTCGATCTGGGCTACACCCTCAGCCCAGCCTTTCACGTTCCTTGCTTAGTAAGGACCACCCAAACCAATCTACAACCACCAGGGGGCAGTCGGGGACCCCCGTAGTTGCACTCGGCCGCTGGCGTGGGGTGAAGGGAAGTTTGCAGAGGATTTGGAGGTGGAGGAAGGCTGGCGCTGTCTGCAGAGCCTCAGCCGAGAGTCGCTCTTCTGCCCTCCATCCTGGCCTCTAGAGCCCCCACCCCACCCAGTGCGACATTATGTCAACACAACCCTACGGTTGCTTCTGGCCTGAACAATATTTGCCTTGGGGATCTGGATCGGTCGCTATGGATACCGGCACCCCCCCAGGACCGGAAGAGGCTAAAGAGAGCCAACTGCATCTGCCTGATCTCCCTCGGATTTTGTCTTGGAGGCAGTTTGATACAGTCTTTTCATTCTGGACTCTGTCTCTCTCTGTCTTCCTCTCTGGGAAGAGTCATTAAGTTAGGTATCCTATCGCTCATCTCTTTCTCTGTTCTTCACTCACTGTGCGTGCTGTCTTTCTCTGTTTCTGTCTTGCCTGATCCCCATTTCCCTGGGTTTCCTGTCTCATTGAAACTCACTCAAACCTTCAATTTTTTTTCCATGAGGCTGGGTCTCAACTAGGCCAGGCTGTCTTCAAACTCTCTGTGTAGCCAAAGGTGACCTTGAACTTCCCACCCTCTTGTCTCCACCCTCCTGGTGTTGGGACTACAGGCATGTATACCACATCTGGTTTATGGGGAGGCAGAGGACCGGCCCCAGAGCTTCGTCCATGCTAGGCAAGTTCCCGCTCTTCACTGAACCACATCCCGCAGCTCTCTATATTGTTTGTGTTTGTCTTGCCAGGCCTCTTCCTTCTGACTTCCACCTTTTCCTTGTTGTGGATTCCTCCCGTGGATCCCATGTGTGCTGCTGTGTGTGCAGGCTGCCTCCTGTTTCTTTGACTCCCAGAATCTCTGTTTCTGTGAGCCTGCTTTTCTGGCTCTGACTTCCTCTCTTGGAGGCATTGCCTCTCGGGTCTCCTCAGGTTAGGGGGTCATGCTTCCCTGAGGCCCTCTCTGTGCACCTATTACTAACGAGCTCTGTTTGCCACTAGGTCTCTGTCCTTCAAGCCTCTTATCTTTGTAGCTTGACACTTAAGGGCCGTCTCTCCCTCCCATCTCTGGCCTCAGGCCCCGTGGGGCGTCTCCTTCCCCATCTCTCTCTGCCTCATTTCTTCTGTACCATCTGCTAGCGCCCCAGGCTTCTGCCCGCTCCCCTCCAGCCTTGCTTGGCTGGGCAGCCCCGTGGGAGGAGACGCAGATTTTCCAGCTCTCCTTTTCTGTGACTTCTAAAGTTGGGGCATTGTCTGACTCTGCCCTGGGCCAGAGGGTAGGAGATAAGAGCTAGGAAAAGCCAGGACCAGGAACAATGGAGAGAAGCCGACAGCCAGCCAGAGACAAGCAAGGAAAGGAGGGAGAGAAAGAAGGAAGTTAGAAGATGGGAATAGGACTGGGGTAGAGCTCAGTAGTAGAGAGCTTGCCTAGCATGTGTGGGACCCTGGGCTCCATTCCCAGGATGCAAAATTAAATAAAGCAAATTTAAAAACAGACAAATGAGTTGTGCTCATGCCAGTAATCAATCTTGTACTAGGAGAGGGGGCTGAGGAATGAGGTGATTTTGAAGTCAGTTTGGGCTAGATGTGTGTGAGGGGAGAAGGTAAGAGTTGTAGCTTATCTGAACAGTCCTTACCTAGAGTCCCCCAGTGAGGGACTGGGGGCGTGGCTCAGTGGTAGAGCCCCTGCCTAGAATCCCTCAGTGAGGGGCTGGGGGCGTGGCTCAGTGGTAGAGCCCCTGCCTAGAATCCCCCAGTGAGGGGCTGGGGGCGTGGCTCAGGGGTAGAGCCCCTGCCTAGAATCCCCCAGTGAGGGGCTGGGGGCGTGGCTCAGTGGTAGAGCCCCTGCCTAGAATCCCTCAGGGAGGGGCTGGGGGCGTGGCTCAGGGGTAGAACCCCTGCCTAGAATCCCTCAGTGAGGGGCTGGGGGCATGGCTCAGGGGTAGAGCCCCTGCCTAGAATCCCCCAGTGAGGGGCTGGGGGCGTGGCTCAGTGGTAGAATCCCTGCCTAGAATCCCCCAGTGAGGGGCTGGGGGCGTGGCTCAGGGGTAGAGCCCCTGCCTAGAATCCCTCAGTGAGGGGCTGGGGGCGTGGCTCAGTGGTAGAGCCCCTGCCTAGAATCCCCCAGTGAGGGGCTGGAAATTTAAATCAGTGGTAGAGCCCCTGCCTAGAATCCCCCAGTGAGGGGCTGGGGCGTGGCTCAGTGGTAGAGCCCTGTCTAGAACCCCCCAGTGAGGGGCTGGGGGCTTGGTCACTGTTAAGAGTGCTTGCCTACCGTGCACAAGAACCAGGGTTCCCATTCCAGCACCAAAATATTAACAAGAGCAACAATAATAGTAGTAATAAATACAATAAGAAGACAAGCAAAAAGAGACTGGCTCAAAAGAAGAGGAAGTCAGATAGGAAAGACCTGAGAAGCTGAATGAGACAGAGGAAAAGAAAAGGACCGAAGACAGAAAGACAGAAACACTGAGTGTAGGGTTAGAGAAAAGGAGTAAAGGAGAGATTTGATGGTTTTGTTGGCTTGGTCCTCCTGACAGGATCTCACTATGTCTCCCTGGCCGACCTGGAACCTGCTACGCAATCCAGGCTGGCCTTGAACTCACGGGGCTCCACTAGTCTCTGCCTCCAAGTGCTGGGATTAACACTCTGTCATGTTCTGCTAGACGGGAGAGCTTTGGAGGAGAGGGGGAAAAGAAGAGAGAGGGAGGGGAGAGAGCACGTACAAGGAGTGGGGAGACTCCACAGAGAGAAGATAGGCTGGCGGCCGGGAGAGACACGCTATATTTAGAGACCGGATGAGCCAAGTATGCTGGAAAAGCAGCCAGAGTGCTGTCAGGAGCTGAGTCTCCTGGGGTGGGTGAGGGGTGGGCTGCAGCATGGTGCAGCCTGGGAGTAGCTCAGTAGCCAGGGAGGCTCCAGTCTGCTGCTTCAGTGCCTGTCTCCAGAGACTACCAAGGACCCTAGACAGAGGGCGGGAGCCAGTCAGAGACCTAGACCGTGACCTCTCTTCTTCTGTCTTCATGTCTGTCCTACACTCCTGCCCTGTGTTCACCTAGAGTGGACTACGGCAGGGAAGGGACAAGGGTGCCTCTCTGTCTTCAGGAGCATCTTTTAAACTTTAATATACATTATATATCTATGTATTTATTGGTCCGTGTGTGCCTGTGTGCCGCTGCTGTGTACGAGTGGCGATCAGAGAGCTTCGCTGGCAAGCACCTTCACCAACTGAGCCACCTTGCAGGCCTCCTTTGAAGATTTTAATTAGCATATATGAATTATACACACCGTGTTTCACCGAGACATTTTCACATATAAATGCGTACATATATGCATGTATGCATTCTGTGTCTGGATTGTATCCACGCCCTCTTGCTCTCCGCCATCCTGTTCTTTCTCAATGCATCCTCCCTCTGCTTGCGTGTTCCTGTGGGTTTCTTTCTTGTGATTCAGTGCGTTTCCTTTGTGTTGCTCAGAGGATCATGGGTAAGGGCTGACTGGAAGGAGCATGGTTTTCACCACGGAGGAAAAGGGCTCTGCTGCCCCCAGAAACCTTTAGCTAGCCTATAGATTCCAAGGACAGGGCGGAGCCTTGTCTCCCCTTCCCCTCAAGATCATCCTTCAGGCTCACCCTCTCTCACCGTCCCCTCTCTCTCCCATCCTCTTTCCCTTCCTTCCCCTCCCCCTTCTCCATCCTTTCTCTCTTCCCCTCTCTCTGAAATTGTGTTTCACCATGGAGTGGAGGCTGCCCTCAAGCTCAGTATCTTCCTGCCTTAACCTTCCCCAACATTGGGATGACAGGCCTGAGTCTGTTCTAACTCTTCCCTTTCTGTCCCCCATCTATTCCTCTTCCTCCTCCCCCTCCCCTTCCTCTCCCTCCTCCTTCTCATCTTCTTTGTGTGTGTGTGATTTATTTTGTTTTTCTTTTTTTTTTTTAAGTTTTATTTACTTAATTTATGAGTACACGGTTGTTGTCTTCAGAATGTCTCCAAAGAGGGCATCAGATCCCATTACAGATGGTTGTGAGCCACCATGTGGTTGTTGGGAATTGAACTCAGGACCTCTGGAAGAGCAGCCAGTGCTCTTAACTGCTGAGCCATCTCTCCAGCTCCCTTATTTTGTTTTTCGAAACAGAGTTTCTGTGTAGTTCTGGCTGTTCTGGAATTCTCTCTGAAGACCAGGCTGGCCTCGAACTCACAGAGATCCATCTGCCTCTGCCTCTGCCTCTTTAGTGCTGGGATCAAAGGCACTACCATCGCCTGACCTCTCTCTGCTTCTTATCTTTCTGGGTCTCAAGTTCTTTTCCTACCCTCTTACCACCCCAGTCCCATCCCCTTCCTCCCTCTCCAGTCCAGTGACCTTCATGCCCTCTTGAAGCCCGGCAGGATCCAGCCCCAGCTGTCCACGAGGTGCTCTTCAATTTCAGACCCTCTTCAAGCTCCACTTCAGGGACAGATACTTTCCCAGGATCCACAGGACGCCAGGAATGTGGAGCAGAGAGCAGAGAGGTCCCCAGGGGCCAGGCGGTAAGGACCCTCACCCCGCCCCCCCCATTCTCTCTGCTCCCTGCTTCTGATGTGGACCTCAGGCCATTCCCTGCCCTTCCTGGGGCCTCTGGGCCTCAGCTTGTCCTCTGCAAAATGGGCAGGCTTGCCTCTGGCCCACTTATCACACAGGTCCCATGGGAGCAAGCAAGCAGCTTGAACTGGCTATGTGTATTGAGCAGGAGACACTGCTGGGCTCCAAATTTCCCCATCCTACATTCCACGGGCAGATGTTCCCTATATCTGGGGTGATGGAAGATCCTGAAAGTAGAGGTTGTAAAGATGTGGGTGATATATAGGTTCCTGTAACTATGGGACCATTTCAAGACTGGATGTTAATGTGTGACAGTAGGGTTCACAATGTGTGGACATGTGACCGTGTGACTGGCTGTGGGGCCGGGAAGGGTCATACTTAAGATGAGAGTGGTGGCCCCCAAATGTAAGTTAAACTTCTGGGAAGTGAGGCAAGAGACTCCCCCAAGTGAGCTGCTGCTGGGGGTGTGGCTCAGTGGTAGAGCCCCTGCCTAGAATCCCCCAGTGAGGGGCTGGGAGCACAGTGAACCGTTAGAGTGCTTGCCTACCATGCACAAGAACCAGGGTTTCATTCCAGCATCAAAACAGGATGATGAGTTCAAAGCTAGCTTGGGACAAATGGAGACATTAGCCGACAAGGTAGTTCAGTGGTTAAAGGTGACCGCCATCAAGTCTGAAGACCTAAATTCCATCCCTGGAATCCCTCTAGAAAGTCTGTGGCTTGTGAGTGTAGATGGAACAATGGTATGGTTGTCTGCTCATACAAAACTGGGTGTGACAATGAGAGAATGGGCATCTTGGTGTTCCCTGAGGAGTTTATGCTGTTACACACAGTATAGTCTCTGGGGGATTGTGATGTATGTCACAAGGGACAGTGTTTTCAGATGTGGCCACTCAGCACAGTGTGTGTGTGTGCGTGTGTGTTTCAGCTTGGGTTGTGAGAGGATTGAATGGGTGTGTGCATCACCACACAGCCAGGCACATTTATGTCCTGGACACTCATTGCTTGAGGCTCTGCTCTGGATGTCCAGTCCTCCTGAGGGACACAGACCAGTTGCGGCTATCGAGTGATTGATAGTGCTGCTGCCAAATGTGGAGCCAGATGTGGTCATTGCATGAGCCTGTGCCATTGAAATCTGAATCTCAGTACTTGAAAAGCTGAGGCAGGAGATCCAAGGTTGGAGATCACCTCGGTTATAGAATGAGACTCTGTTTTCTTAAAACACACACACACACACACACACACACACACCAAAACCACAAACGAAACAGGACTGGAGAAATGGCAGTTAAGAACACTTCAGGAGGATCCAGAATTCAGTTCTCAGCACCCATGGGGAGACTCACAACCATGGGTAACTCCAGTTCTAGGGGATCCAGTGCCCTCTACTGGCCTCCTCAGGCACTGCATGAATATGGTACACATGCCTCCATGCATGCACATAAAATTAAAACAAAGAAAGACAAATCAGGGATTGGAGCAATGGTTCACTTGGTAAAGTCCTTGTTATGCATGCAGCAAGATAAATTAAGCTGGGTAGTGTATGCTTGTAATCCCAGTACCAGGGAGTCGGAGGCAGGCAGATCTCTGCATTCAAGGGCAGCCAGGTTTATGTAATGAGTTCAAGGACAGCCAGGGCTACACAGAGAAATCTTGTCTTGAAAGACCAAATCAAAGGAAGTAGACAACACTTAAGAATCACATCAGAGGGGCTGGAGAGATGGCTCAGTGGGTAAGAGCATCCGACTGCCCTTTCGAAGGTCCGAAGTTCAAATCCCAGCAACCACATGGTGGCTCACAACCATCCGTAACAAGATCTGACTCCCTCTTCTGGAGTGTCTGAAGACAGCTACAGTGTACTTACATATAATAATAAAAAAAATTTTAAAAAAAGAATCACATCAGAGGTTGTCCTCTGGTCCTTCACGCATACACATGTACACGTACACACATATACAATGACATACATATACACCAAACAATGACAACAGAAAGGCAGTGGTAATTAAGATTATAGGCTGTGTTTACACATATGTGAAGTGTCCACGTCCCAGGGCACACAGCCGCTTGTCCCTGCAAGTGATTGGGAAGCTGTGGGTGAAAGACTGGCTCTCTCAGCATAGTCCTAGTTGTAGAGCTATGAATGAACTTGTTACTCACGGAGTCTCACTCTGTGAGTCTCTGTCGCTCTCCTGCTCAGCATTTGGGATCCTGTGTGAGGCAGCGTGAGAGGCTGTGTAAGTGGCTGGCTGGCATAGTGTGTTCTGTGGCCTGGGGGAGGGGGGAACCATAACTGTGTGACTGTTCCCTCTACGTGACACAATGGCTGTGATAAACGTGCCTGCTCCACGGTTCCCACTCTTCCCCAGAGCTCCCCCTCCTGTTCTCTGGTCCGCCCTGGCCCCGCCCCCTCCCAACACCCCAGGCTGCCAGCGCCTGTCACCTCTTCCAGAGCTCTCTGGCAGGCGAGGCAGGGCAGCTGTGTCAGTGGAGATTGCGAACAGGACTCCGTGCAGGTAAGGGGTCTCCATCAAGCCCTTGCCCTGGGCCCATCTCTCCCTTGACTGTCCCCCTATCTCAATCTTTGTCTCTTTCTGCCTCTCTGACCTGTCATCTCTTCACCTCTTTTAATCTCTAAATGGGCTTTTTCTACTCTTTCCCCTTCTCTGTCTCTTCCCTAGTCACTTCCTCTGTCTCTGAGCCACAGTTTTGTCTTTATCTCCTTTTTTGCCCTTTAGGCTCTGATCTCTCGCTTGTGTCTCATTGTCCCCAAGTCTTTCTGTTCTTATACCTTATAACTGAGTCCGTGATTTTTTGTTTGTTTGTTTTGGTTTTTTGGTTTTTGGTGTTTTTGTTTGTTTGTTTGTCTTATATTTTTTCTTTTCTGTAGCTCTGAGATTCCCTTTTGAAACTCTGCATTCACATTGTCTGGGCGGGGGTGATAGTTGGGTTAGAAGGATTTTCAGAGCATCTAACGTCCAAAAGTCAGAAACCCAGGGTCTAATATCTCTCTGTTCCCTAAATATTTAGATGCTGGGAGAGCGCTGTCCCTCTGACTTCTTGAAGCCAGGGAAGTTTTAGAAGATTGGGCTTTTATCTTCTATATAAATTGATGCGAACTCAAATGATCGGTTCAAATTCCCTTCAGGGCTTGACTGACAGTTTCTAGTCTCTCCTCTCTAAGGAGGTCTCAGGTTCCCAAGAGTCCCTCCGGTCTAGCCTCTCGGTGACACTGACGCTTCTGCCTGTCACAGCTCTAGGGCAACAGGCCCCTCAGCAAACACCCCTCCCTTCCACCTTGGCTGCCTCAGCAACACTTAGGAGGACCTGGGAATCGCTTAGCTGATCCCAGCCTCACTTATCTACTGGAGGCCGCGCCTAGTCCTGCTCCGCCCCAAATCCTCACGTGCGGAAATGGGGGGCGTGGCCTCAGACGCCATGTGCTTCTGGCAGGTGAGCACTGACTTGGACTGAAGCCCAAGAGTTGGTTCTGCCTTGGGACCCTCCAGCCCAACTGCCTCCGAGTGGCCAGAGTTTCCATCACCTTTCAAGGATGCCCCTGCGGTTGCTGCTTCTGCTGCTGTGGTTGTGGGGACTCCAGTGGGCGGAGGTGAGGACCTCGAGAGATAATAGGCGCTCTGGGGTGGTTTTAAGCCTTTCCCTACATTAGGGAGAGTTTTAAGGCTGCTCGCCCCCCTCCCTGTATAAACTGGTAGTTTCTCTTCACACAGTTTCCCTCACAAGTCCTCCAGGTGGGGACAAGCTACCCCTTCCTTTGGGCGATTTTCTAGGCACCCCAATTCCATCTAAGAGGTTTCTGAGCCACCCAGAACTCCTGCGTAAAAAAATGGACAGCTCCTCCATATCTCTAAGGGTTCTTCTGGCCTTTCCCAGCTGAGCTTGCTGCCTGGGAGGAGGTTACCCTGCGGGGCTCCTCCCTTCTTTCTTCTCTTAGACAGACTCTGAGGGGCAGACCACCACGGGGGAGCTGTACCAGCGCTGGGAGCACTACGGCCAGGAGTGCCAAAAGATGTTGGAGACCACAGAACCTCCCTCAGGTGTGATTGGAGGGCTTGGGAGATGTGGGTGGGGCTTGGTTCGGGTAGGCTGTGAGGACCAGGGTTGGAGTCTGAAGACAGAAGAATCCTGGAAGGTAGCAGAGGAGGTGGGAGGAGTTCTGGGCGGGACCTGACCTGCAGTGGGCGGGTTTGGGGAGGTGGAGCTTGATAATTGAACTTTCTAGAGAGTAATAAGGATTTGGGATTTACTTGGTGGGAGGGACCTGCAGTGGGGCTAGGACGATGAATGGGTGGGATCTTGAGGTTTGATGGGAGAAGCTTGTGGCCAATAAGGAGCTAGTGCAACTTGGAGGTGTGAAAGAATGAAAAGCCAGACCGCCCCTCTCCTTCAGCTCTGTTTCCCTCTCCCTTAGGCCTGGCCTGTAACGGTTCCTTCGATATGTATGCCTGCTGGAACTACACGGCCGCCAACACCACTGCTCGGGTGTCTTGCCCCTGGTATCTGCCCTGGTTCCGTCAGGGTGAGGTGCTCCCCGCACCCCTCATCCGGGACTCCATCCTCACTTAGCCCCTCCTGCTCAGCTGACCCTGTCTGTCAAGCTAGGTGTCTCCCAATGCCTGTGTCCCCTGGGCTCTGTCACATGATTTACTTATTCTTGTCTTTATTTATTGCGTGTATGTGTGGATGAATGAGCTATGGCAGGGGTGTGGCGATCAGAGGTCAACTTACAGGAATCCTTTCACCATGTGGGTCTCGGGGGATCTCTTTGGCTTGGCTGCCAGCGTCTCTGCCTGTTGAGCCACATGGGGGCCCAGACTGGCCTTGAGCTCATGGCAATCCTTTTGCCTCGGCCCCCCAAATGTGTACAACAGTTTACAGTGGTGAACTGCTACACCTCTGACACCCTCTCCCCCACCCCCACCCCATCCCTTATGCTCTCATAGTGTCTGCAGGCTTTGTCTTCCGCCAGTGTGGCAGTGATGGCCAGTGGGGATCTTGGAGAGACCACACTCAGTGTGAGAATCCAGAGAAGAATGGGGCTTTTCAGGTGAGGGGGGGGTGAAGGATTCAGGCTAGGGTATCTGGGGAGAGTTTCAAAAAAAGACCTCACGAGTTTCAGGCCCAACTGACACCCATTGTACAGGGAGTAGAACTCTGGGTTGTAGGTAATTAAAATCCAACTCAGGCAACGTGATGGTGGCTGCAGTGGTGGCACACGTCTTAATCCCAGCACTTGGGAGGCAGAGGCAGGCAGATCTCTTGAGTTTGAGGTCAGCCTGGTCTCCAGAATGAGTTCCAGGAGAGCCAGGACTGTACAATGAAATCCTGTCTTGAAAAAACAAAGCATATATATATTCATATGAATATATGAATGTGCCCACACAGCTTGGAGGTGAAGGGCACTTAAAGAAGTACAAGTGGAGCTTCAAGGAGAAAACAGGCAATTTTTAGCGCCTGTTTGGAGAGAAGGAACATTTTTCCCAGAAGAGACCGGGGTGTGAGGGGAGGGGTGGTGGACAGCCCCGCCCCTCCTCCGGACCAGCTAAAAGAGTCATGTCTTCTCTTGCTTTCCTTGTCTCCACCAGGACCAGACGCTGATCCTGGAGCGCCTGCAGATCATGTATACCGTGGGCTACTCCCTGTCCCTGACGACTCTGCTGCTAGCCCTACTCATCTTAAGTTTGTTCAGGTGCGACCCACCAGTTCTGTGTGGTGTGGTGGAGACTGGGCCTGGGTTTATACACTAAGATGGGAGATGGTGTGGCTCTAGGGGAAAGGATGGGGGGCTGTTTCAAGGGACGTTGGATGCCTGAGGACAGCTTTTCAGTGGTTCCCAGCCCTTTTCGTCTCTCAAATCCCCCAGGCGGCTGCACTGCACTCGTAATTACATTCACATGAACCTGTTCACGTCTTTCATGCTGCGGGCAGCAGCCATCCTCACCCGAGATCAGCTGCTGCCTCCACTGGGTCCCTACACTGGAGACCAGGCCCCTACCCCGTGGAACCAGGTACTCCACCGCCTCCTTCCCGGTGGGACCAAGACGTTTCCCATCTATTTCCGTACCTTTCCTCATCACTGACAGTGAAAGCGTGGGGACAGGATGGGAGGAAGAAACCAATAGGGATTTGGAAGGAACCAGTTCGTTCCTTGAGGCAGGGAGATGAAACTCAGGACTGTGAACAGAGGACTTTATATAATAATTGTGTGTGTGAGGTGATGGTCTTGGGGTGAAGTTCACTAATAGAGTACCTGATTCAGTACTGGGGAAATGAAAAGAAAGATTAAGAAGCCACCCAGGCTGAAGAGATGGCTCAGTGGTTAAGAGCACTGGCTGCTCTTGCAGAGGACCCTGGATTGATTCCCAGCATGCACACAGCAGCTCACAGCCATCTGTGACTCCAGTTCTGGGGGTCTGGTGCTCTCCTCTGACCTGCATGCGATGCACAGACATGCAGGCAGGCAAAATGTCTCTACACAAAATAGAGGGGGAAAAGATGGCTCAGTACTTAGAGGCATTGGTTTACAATCCTGATGATTTGCATTCAACCCCAGAACCCGCATGGTGGCACACTCCTGAAAGGTCTCTGACCTTCACACTGCTGGGCGCGTAGCTTGGCATTTACTTTTTATAAATTTGTATTTCATGTGTGAGTATTTGCCTGTATGTATGTATGTATGTATGTATGTATGTATGTATGATGTATTCCATGTCCATGCCTGGTGCCCTCAGAGGTCAGAAGAGGGTATCAGATCCCCTGGAGCCAGAGTTACAATTGTGAGCTGCAATATGCATGCTGGGAATTGAACTCAGGACCTCTGGAAGAGCAGCCAGTGCTCTTAACCTCTGAGCCATCTCTCCGGCCCAGTACATGCATTTAATCCTAGCACTCAAGAGGCAGAGGCAGGCTGGGCATGGTGGCGCATGCCTTTAATCCCAGCACTTGGGAGGCAGAGGCAGGCAGATTTCTGAGTTCTAGGCCAGCCTGGTCTACAGAGTGAGTTCCAGGACAGCCAGGGATACACAGCAAAGCAAAACAAAACAAGAACAACCCCTACAAAATATAAGATTTAAAAAAAAAAAGAGGGGCTGGTGAGATGGCTCAGTGGGTAAGAGCACCCGACTGCTCTTCCGAAGGTCAGGAGTTCAAATCCCAGCAACCACATGGTGGCTCACAACCATCCGATCACGAGATCTGACTCCCTCTTCTGGAGTGTCTGAGGACAGCTACAGTGTACTTACATATAATAAATAAATAAATAAATCTAAAAAAAAAAAAAAAAAAAAGAGCTAGTGTGGCAAAGGCTACATAGTGGGATTCTAAGGGTACTTCACTGTGGTAACAGAATAGAAAATGCCAAGGTTGTTAAGGGTGTCAATGTGGAAGAGTCCTCAAGTGAAGGTGGGTAAGTTGAGATAAGATAAGCCATTTACTGGAAACCCAGAGTAAAACAGGGCAAGAGATGGAGATGAGCCCTGTTTGGCCAGGAAGTCCCATAGTCCCAGTTAGGTGGTAAGTTGAGCACAACTGATATATTAAAACCGGCTTGGGCTGCAGAGCAAGTTCAAGGACAGCCTGTACAATTTATTGAGACCCTGACTCAAAGAGAAGAGAAATGGAATGTAACTCAATGGTAGAGCCCCTGCCTAGACTCCCCAGTGAGGGGCTGGGGGCGTGGCTCAGTGGTAGAGCACCTGCCTCACAAGCAGGAAGTCCTGGGTTCAAGACTTACTACCACATACACAAAGGAATACATACAAATAATAAAACAAAGAGACTACCCTTGTCTGATGGCTTCATAGGCCCTAGCTGCCTGCCGCACGGCCCAGATCATGACCCAATATTGTGTGGGAGCCAATTACACCTGGCTACTGGTGGAGGGTGTTTATCTGCACCATCTGCTGGTGATCGTGGGACGCTCAGAAAAGGGCCACTTCCGCTGCTACCTGCTTCTTGGCTGGGGTGAGCCCTGACTCTGTGACCCCCACTCCCCACCCCTCCGCCCAGCCCAGCGCATCTTGGCTCCCACCACCACCCAGCCGATCCGCCTTTCCTCCCCTCCCACTCCCTTGCTGAAGAATTCCGCGGGTCTTGGGCCTGGAAGGGGCTCGTGTGCACACTGACAGCTGCGGCGTGGTGGGGGGCGGGGATCGGGGTCTGCACAGGGGCCCCCGCGCTTTTCGTCATTCCCTGGGTGATCGTCAGGTACCTGCGCGAGAACACACAGTGAGTTGCAGGGTCTGGGGGGCGGGGCCGGGCTGGGGGCGGGGCTACATGGCACAGGAGGCGGGGAAGGGTGGAAAAGAGGTGGTGCGCAGAGGGTGGGCGGGGTATAAAGGAATTATGGGCTGGGAAAGGTGGAGGAGTAGGAGACTTTCTGAAAAGCAGGATGGGATGGGTCTTAAATGAATGTAGGTGGGCTTTAAAGAGGGTGGGCAGGCCCTGGTGAGAGAACGTGCCTGATTAGGGGGTAACTGGAGGTTTGCCGGGGCATTTCGCGTCTCAGTTCTACTTTGCCTCCTCTAGGTGCTGGGAGCGCAACGAAGTCAAAGCCATTTGGTGGATCATTCGCACTCCCATCCTAATAACCATCTTGGTAGGGCCAGTCTCGCCTCCTCCAGGCTGTACTCAGGGATTTCTCATTCTGGGGAAGAGGAGCGCCAACCCCCTGTCCCACCCCAGAAACCGAATGGCTTCTGGCTCAGTCTCTCTCTCCTCACAGATCAATTTCCTCATCTTCATCCGCATCCTTGGCATCCTTGTTTCAAAGCTGAGGACACGGCAGATGCGCTGCCCCGACTACCGACTAAGGTGAGGGCAGGCTCAGGACCCAATGTGGGAAGCAGATGGAGCCGGAATCAGGGGCGAGGACATGCGGGCCACTGACATCCGTCTCTTCCCAGGCTGGCTCGCTCCACGCTGACACTGGTGCCCCTGCTGGGTGTCCACGAGGTGGTGTTTGCGCCTGTGACGGAGGAACAGGTTGAAGGCTCCCTGCGCTTCGCCAAACTGGCCTTTGAAATCTTCCTAAGTTCCTTCCAGGTGCTCAGACTGGGTGCAGGGGCTCCGCCCTCCTACCTTAGACCTTTCTCTCCATTGGTACACAGCGATATCGTCATTCCCCAGAGTAGCCACTATTGACTGGAGTGTACCCAGGGATTTCATTCATTCGTTCATCATGCATGCACAAGGAAAATACCTAACTGAGGCTATCCTGAGCTGTGGGCGTGGGGGTGGGGATAGATGTAGAGGACCACACAGTCTTTCCTAGCATTGCCCCCGGACGAGGAGGAAGGGCTGTGGGGTGGACTGAGTTAGGGCTTAGTTTCTGGTTTCCTTTACCCTCAAGGTACAGATTTTTTCTTTTAAATATTTATTTATTTATTTATTGTATATGAGTACACTGTAGCTATCTTCACACACACCAGAAGAGGATCCCATTACAGATGGTTGTGAGCCACTATATGGTTGCTGGGAATTGAACTCAGGACCTCTGGAAGAGCAGTCTGAGCTCTTAAGCGCTGAGCCATCTCTCTAGCCCAAGGTGCAGAATTGAAGGACGTAGAAAGTTCCAAAACGTGAGGCCAACGCTGATGTGCTTGCCTTCCCTAGTCCCTACCCTGCTGGACCCAACTGAGCCTCAGTCTTCTCCCTAAAGTGGGGATAGCACCAGTCTCCCCGGTGAGACTGTGCATTCGTTAAAGGAAGCAAGAACAGATGGAGCACATATGCACCTAGCAACAGCCAGGAGCCAAATGGTCGGCCCCCTATTCTGTGAGAGACGGAGGGAACACTCTATGTAAACAGCCAGTCACACAACTAGGGGAACGTCCCAGAATGAAGATCCCTGAGGCAAGAGGGTAGCTAGTGTGCTGGAGGGTGGTGAGGGTGCCTGCAACTCCAGAGCAATTGGGGCGAGCGAGAGGCAAGAGCTAAACAACAGGGGCAGAAAAGCGAGAGAGGGGCCAGGACTCCAAGCGCAACTTCAATTTTGTCTTTTTTCCTCTTCTGGAAAGGGAGATGTGTGATCTGAATTCGATATTAATGGGATTGTAGAAGATCCTAGGAATATCTTGATAATAGCCCATGTTCATATCTGACTTCATGAATCAATTTAAGCCAGGTATTGGGGCTCACACCTGTATTCTGTCTCTAGCTCGCTAAGCATGTGCTCCAATACTGAGAAGACCTCAAGCTCCATAATTAATTAATAATTATTATTTTAAAAGATTTATTTATTTAATATAAGTACACTGTCATTGTCTTCAGACACACCAGCAGAGGGCATCAGATCCCATTACAGATGGTTGTGAGCCACCATGTGGTTGCTGAGAATTGAACTCAAGACCTCTGGAAGAGCAGCCAGTGCTCTTAACTCCTGAGGTACCTCTCCAGCCCTAATTATTATTTTTGAGGTTGAGTCTCACCATGCAGTTCTGGTTGGACATAGAAGTCTGTGTGGACAAGGATATACTCCAACTCATAGAGAACTGTCTCCCTCTGCCACCAGAGTGCTGGAATTAAAGGCATGTGCCACCACACACAGCTAAGTACTACGTCGTTTTACACATTAATTCTGCACCTCTTCCAACCACCGCCTTCATTTTTCCAGGCGAGGAAAGGGAGGCACAGAGTGGTTTGACTGCTTGCCTCAAATGTGGAAAGCAGGGAATAGCGTTCTACACTCAGGACGTTCAACTTCCAACACTTGTTCTCGGCCTTTGGGGGTCCGAGGAGCATTACAGAGAGTTGGTAGCCAGTGAGCAGGTGCCCTCAGTACCTAGGACTAGGCCTGTAACAGCCACAGTACTTTGAGGCTGGAAACAATGAGTCCACAGCAGCGATCTGATCTCGCTCCTCCTCTGACAGGGTTTCCTGGTGAGCGTGCTCTACTGCTTCATCAACAAAGAGGTAGGAGAGGCTGGCCCGCCCGTGCCCCCTGGCGGCCACCCTGGGAACAGCGTCACCCTGAGCGCCCGGCGTTGCAGGTGCAGTCGGAGATCCGCCAGGGTTGGCGCCACCGCCGCCTGCGTCTCAGTCTTCAAGAGCAGCGTCCACGTCCGCACCAGGAACTCGCCCCCCGGGCTGTGCCTTTGAGCTCTGCGTGCCGAGAAGCTGCCGTTGGCAACGCCTTGCCCTCTGGGATGCTGCATGTGCCTGGGGATGAGGTCTTGGAAAGTTACTGCTAGGTAAAGGGACCCCCGTGTCTGTACAGTTAGCATGTATTCAGAGCCTACTGTGTACCAGCCCCAAGTGGAGCAATGCTGGGGAAATGGAGGCGAAGGAACCGGAAAACAAGGTCCCCACGTGTATATATTTGTGGAGGAATCGTTTATGAAAAGAATTGAGGTGTCTAGGACAATCAACTGGAAGGCAATTGGGATAGACATGATGCTTAGGTCATGGGTCATGTTTGAAAGAAGTGACTGGAGACCTCTTGAAGAGTTGGAGGACAAGATTGCTGGCAGATGGAACAGCATTCAAAAAGGTCTTGGGAACAGGAAGAATGGAGAAAGGCTTCCGTGGCTCCACTGGAAAAAGCGAGGGCCTCCAGATGGGAAGAAGTGGGCAGGGGGTGCAGAAACTGGAATTTCATCCCAGGCTCACTGAAGATTTGATTATTTTTACTTTACGTGTACGATTGTTTTGTCTGTGTGTACGGATGTACACCGCAGGCATGCAGCCCCTGCATATGCTTGAAGGGCAGAAGACCCCTGGGACTGGATGGTTGTCAGCCTCCATGTAGGTTAACAGAACTCCATCTCTCCAGCCCTCCACCCCCAAGATTCTTAGCAGCAGTGTCTCCTGGGCTGTTTTCCATGGTTCTCTGTTCGTTATTAGGGGCAGTGAGTTGGGAGCCCAGTGAGAGGAATGTAGGTGGCTGGACCAGAACGGAGGCCACAGAGAGGTGGGAAGGATTTGTTGAGGGATCCCAGGATCAAAGGAGACTGCCATGACCAAAGGAGAGAGGTTCAAAGGCTCTGGGGTGGGAGGCTCTTTGCCTGTGTTAGGCTGTGGGAGAAGCCGAGCAGCAGGACACAGAGCTATATGAGTGAGAGCTGGCAGCCAAGCAAGAGGGCCTGGGGTCAGTGAGGTAGACAGATCCTTCCGCCTCCCAGACACACCCACCCCCACCCCACAGCCATTCACACCACACCCCTCCTTTATTAGTAGCGGCTGCTGGATTTTTCCCCAAGGTTCCCAGAAAGATGTGTCTCATAGCTGACTCACACTCCACGATTTAAGACTTTGGCTTCTGGTGGAGTGGAGACTGTAGTAAATCAAGCTTCTTTACGGAGTGGGAGGAGGCCAGGCTAGAAAGGGAGATGACTAGGGTGTGTGTGAGGTCGTCTGCTGTAGATGAGTGAGGCTCAACTGGAGCAATGTGTTGGCGCAAAAACCCCACGAACACCACACTGCTACTGTACCCTGCCCTGAGCTAATCTCTATTGAAATCTAAGACATATGTACAATTAAAGTCGTGCATGTGAGCATGCTGCTTGTTTGGAAGGCAACACAGAAATATCAGACCCAGACAAGGGGTGGCGCTGTAACCCCAGCATCTGGGAGGCTTAGCTGAAAGAACACAGGTTGGCTATCTGAACCTCGGAGATCGTCTCAAACAGCAAAAGCAGCGGGAACCAGCCTTGCTCAGTTCTTAATTGGGCTACTGCATTAGCTGTCACTAAACTCCGTCTGAGGACCTCCACTTTGGCTTTTATCTCTGGAAAGGATTATCTGAAGGCAATCAAAGGCGGAGGCTGAACTGTTGCATGTTCAAAACCAGCCTTATTTACTTGCCTAGTCTCAGACCAGTTAGAGCTAGCCTTTTCCCCAATCCCATCATCCAAGAAGCTGAGGCAGAAGTGTTGCTCCAATCTGAGGCCAGCCTAGGCTATATAACAAGACCCTGTCAAAACAGAAAGGGCCAGGGGAGATGGCTCACTCAGTGGGCAAAGTGCTGGCCACAACAGTCTTGGGACCAGAACTCTGGCCCATAGTGCCCACATACGGGGAAGAGTGAAGATTTCCCATGTGACCCCAGGTCTCCATAACATACAAATGTGTGCACATGTACCCATTTACATGTGAACACACATATGCACACATACAAACTACCCCTGTCACATGCAATTAAGAAAAAAAAAAAAGGTAGATAAAAGCACCGTTTGGACAGCCAGGTATCCTGGACTGTAACCCTGACATTCAGAGAGGCAAGCGAAGTTTCCATGTCTGGTGAGGAGTGTTCAGGGTGACAGACAGGGCAGGAACTACAGCTTTGAGCCTGTGACCTGAAGACTCAGTCCAGTCCTGCTCCTGGGTGAAATAAGTGGGCTTCACTGGACTGACATTGCCCACCAGCTTGGCTGCAAAGCTTACAATTTTACTTTTATTATTTACTTGGGCTTTTTGAGACAGGGTGTCTCAGTGTAGTCCTGGCCATCCAGAATACATAGCTCTAAAGGCCCAGCAGCCACACTGGCACTCTGTAGGTCACCACACGGAGTGGCCGGCTGTCTTCCTCCATGGCAGTCGCCAACTTCCCTGGCAAGAGACCAACTCCCTTTCTTTTCCTTCCCAGAATGCAGAGGGAGGTTGCAGGTTTTGTGAGCCAGGAGGCTCCGATCCTAGGTTCTCAGTGCAAACTGACGAAGCCCAGTGGGGAGCAGAGGCCTCCCTGCCTGGCCCTGCTTCTCCTCAGCACTCGAGAGCCTCAGGAGCAGGGGAGGGCAGGTGCCCAACTTTACCGGCTTGGCATCGTGGGAGACCATTAAGTGGGAGGAGAT
This sequence comes from Mus musculus, assembly GCF_000001635.26. NCBI lineage: Eukaryota > Metazoa > Chordata > Mammalia > Rodentia > Muridae > Mus > Mus musculus. The sequence goes on along the minus strand of NC_000073.6, from coordinate 19,154,769 downwards.
GGAGGGGGCGCCCAGACCCCAGCCTGTACTTTTCCAAATGTATTTTCAATGGAGTCTTTTCTTTTTGAAAGGAACTCACTATGCCTGGCTCACCAGGAATTTACCATGTAGACCCAGGCTAGCCTTGAACTTGCAGCCAATTCTGCCTCAGCCTCTTAAGCTGTAGGGATGGATCACGGGTACACTCATGTTTGCTTTCATTTTACTTGTTTTTTTTGTTTTGTTTTTGTTTTTGGAGTCAGGGTTTCTCTGTGTAGCCCTGGCTGTCCTGGAACTCACTCTGTAGACCAGCCTGGCCTCGAACTCAGAAATCCACCTGCCTCTGCCTCCTGAGTGCTGGGATTTTACTTGTTTTTGAGGCGGGGTTTCTCTGTGTGGCTCTGGCTGTACTGGAACTTGCTCTGTAGATCAGACTGGCCTCACAAAGATTTCCCTGCCTCTGACCAGGCTATCCTGGAACTCAGAAATCTGCCTATCTGCCTGCTTCTGCCTCCTAAGTGCTAGGATTAAAGGCATATGCCACCACTGTCTGGCCTGTTTTTGTATCTAATTTTAATCCATGTGTATTTGTGTGCAGGTGCCCAAGGAAGGTAGAATGTTGGATCCCTCAGGTTCTGTTACAGGTGGTTTGGAGTTGCCACATATGGGTGCTAGGCATTAAACTTGGTAGCCACTGAGCCATTTCACCAGCCCTGGCTGCCTATCAGGATGTAGCTTCATTATCTCTTACATGGGTGACTTTGGGACATGTCAATGCTTTTCCTGAATCTCAGTGGTTTCAACTGAATGAGCTTAGGATAGCTGTGGTGACGTAGGTCTGTTATCCTAGTTGCTTGGAAGATTATGGCTGGGGGATTACAAGCTCAAGGCCAGCCTGGGAAACTTCCTAAGAAGTTTCCTGTCTTAATGGAAGGACTGGGGAGATGGTTCAGTGGTTAGAAGCATTTGCGATATAAGCATGAGACCCTCAATTAGAATCTGTAGCATGGGGTGGAGACAGAATTGCTGGAGTTTGCTGGGCATCAGCCTGGTTCTGTTCAATGAGAGACTCTGTCTCAAGGGAATTAAGGGCAGTGTTAGAGGACACCTAATATTGTACTTGGGCACATATATATATATGTAAGTGAATGGAGGGCTGGGGATTTAGCTCATGGGGGAGAGCTTGCTAAGCATATGAGACCCTAGGTCCAATTCTCAGGACCACAAAAGAACAAAAGAGAGAGCTCTAAAGTACACAACAAAGCTGTTCTTTCTGGCAGCAGCTCAGGGAACACATGCAAGTTTTCTTGGCTGCAGGCTTCGAAGTTCTGTACAGGGACGCACAGGATAACGTTAGCTGTGACTTCCACAGTTCAGGAGGACAGCTAGGCTGAATGGTGGTAGCTCATACCTTTAATCCCAGGACTCATGAGGCAGAAGCAGGGGGAATCTGAGTTTGAGGACAGCCTGGTCTACAAAGTGAGTTCCAAGACTGCCAGGACTATAGAGAGAAATTCTGTCTTGAAAAGAAAAAAGAAAGAGGACAGCTAAAGGGCCAGAGAGATGGCTTAACAGTTAAGAGCACTTGTTGCTCTTGTAGAAGACCCAGGTTTTTTTCCCAGCACCCACATGGCTGCCTCACCACCACATGTAACTACCTCTAGGGGCATCCAACTCTCCTTTTCTGGCTCCTATGGGTACCAAGAACAGACACATCCAGGCAAAACACCCATACATGTTTTATATACATGTAAAGAGGGCAGAGACTCCTGACCTCCAGCCCATGATCGCCTGGGAGGACACAGACAGAGATACCAGATAGACAGAGTTGTGGGTAGAGCAGAAGGCCCTGGGTCCTCCACGAGCCTCTTAAATAGGCTTCCCTTTCCCACTTGCACATTGTCAGAGAATCCCTCTGTCCACAATACACAAAAGTCCAATTAAACTGTCTCCTTTGCAGACAGGGCTGTTATATACCGCAGCACCCACAGGCCCTGTCCTAGTGCTCAGCCCAACACACTCTTTTAAGACCCAAGAGCAGAGAAGACCACTGGAAAACATAAAAACCAAAAAGCACAGGGTTTTATTTCTCGCCCACTGGGCAGGGTTCTGCAGGCCTTCGCAGGGCAGGGAGCAGGCTCTACTTGCCAGCGATGAGTGGGTTCCGCAGCACCACGATGACCGAGTCCCCGCGCAGGAACATCTTGGAGATGTAGCGGTCCTTGTTGACAGGCTTGGATTTCTTCTTGCCCTTGCCGCTCTTGGGAACCTCAGTCCACATCTCCTTCACATTTTCCAGCACCATGTTGCAGTGCCTGATGGGGTAGGGGTGGGGGGGGAAGCTGGAGTAAGGGGGGGCATTCCGAGTGCCCACCTTTGCCTGGCACTGTGTGAACTCTCCAGCAGCAGGCATAAGGAAAGCCCAGGCTCCACAGTGGGGATGGGCAGGCTGCAAAGTGATTTCACTTTATAGTGTCCCTTCTGTGCCTCAGTTTCCCCCTTCATGAAATGGAGACAGTCTATTTCATAGGGCTGGTGTGAAGATTGGATGAATAAAGAACTCAGGACCCAGCAGAGTAAAGCCCACCAAAATGGCCCTGGCTCTGGCGTTAACTCTAACTCTGAGAGAAACAGCAGGAGAGAAGCACTTGCTCCCTCCAGAGGGTCTTAGGGTGCTGGGGTTAGACACGGCTCCCAACACGCGCACTCCAGTGCTGCACAGTCCTGTCCTCATGGGGCCGGGTGGCCATTGTTCACACTTGGATCAGTTCTTTCCACAAATGCTTGCTTGAGGACAGTGAATAAGAGCAAAGTACAGTGCCAGATGTGTATGGCTAAGTCACAAGGCAAGTCCCATGCTAACTAAAACAATAAAGCAGGACGGCATGCTTCATGCAATCCTGTAATCCCAGCGCTCGGGAGATGGGAGCAGGAGGATTAGAAGTGTAAGGTTAGCCTCTGCCACATCTGTAGCCAGTTCGAGCTACATAGTAAAGACCCTGTCTCAAAACAAACTACAAAGCAATACAAGATATTTGACACTGATGTCTGGTCTACAGATAAACAAATCAAATATCGAAATTCCAGTCCAATTTCCTGCCAGGGGATTCTGATAACTACTAGACATGTCCATAGCATACAGACTCATATGCAGACAAAACACCTAAACACGTAAGATATGTATTATAAAAAGGTTAAGCATCGCCACTTTCTACATTTTTGAGCTAGGTCGTGCCATGAGACACTGGCTGGCCTCCAACTCATAGTGATTCCCCGAGTGCTGAGATTAAAGGTGCTTTGTCACCGTGTGTGCCCACCTTATTATCCTTCTGGAATGACCTTTCCTTCAGGCCCCTCGGACCCAGACCCAGCCCTCCCCAAGACAGCACTCACCTGTCAAAGGCCTTCACCCGGCCCAGCAGCTTCTTGTTGTTGCGACAGTTAATGAGCACTTGCGTGTTGTTCTTGACCGACTGCGTGAGCACTGAGAGGGGACCTGTGTTGAATTCCTCCTCCTCCCGCTTCTGCAGCTCCTCTGGGGTCATCTCACTCTTGGGTTTATTGAGGAGACTCCTGGATAGAGAACCCAGGGGTGAGATGGGTTCAAGTTGGAAATGTACGTGATCAAAGCCACACTGTCCAGTGTCTCCCCAGCCCCCTTTCTGGTGCAGTCTTTTCTGGAGGCAGGAGAGACATTTCCATGGTAGCCTGCCCCGGCTCATCTACCTAACCTCTTCCACCCACCGCTGACCTTGAATTCTCAATTCTCCTGACTCCACTGCCTAAGGTCTGAGATGACAGAGGCTCACCATCATGCCTGGCAGTTGATTCTTCTTTCAAACCTTACTCTATCCTTATATCTTGTCATCTGCCACCATGGTACATCCAAACCTTGGCCCTTTCTATCCGCAACCTAAACTTCAATCATCTCTCTCCATGAACCTCCGCCCCACCCCACAACATCTCACTGTAGAAGCCTGGCTGCCCCAGAACTCAGACTTGTCTCTGCCTCCTGAGTATTGGGAGTACAGGCACGTGCCACTATGTCTAGTTTGTGTGTGGTTAAGGACCAAACCCAGTACCCACAGTAGGTAAGTACTCTGTCCACTGAGCTAAATCTGCATCCCAAGAACTGGGCTTTCAATGCATCCTACTGTGCTACCTACTGGCATTATATCTTTCCTGCTCAATTCTCCATCCAAACCTGATTATCTAAGGTGTATGTACCTATTTATTACTCTATGGCTTTCCTACTCCACTCTTTTTACAAGCACCAGGGAGATTCCCCCACCCCCTTGGAGGCAAGGACCTTTTATTTACCATGTGTCTTAACTTACAAGCAGTCTACATAGTATATGCTCAATGAATAAACACGCACCAAACCACTGTAGTACCCTGCTACTCTGACAGTCTCTAGTTAGGTTCTCTAATTTATCCTGGTTACGTCCCATACTTTTCACTATTTCTAACAGTTCTTCCTTCCCCGCCAAGCTCTTTATTCATAAGACCACTTCCATTTAAAATTACTATTACTTTTGGAAGCGGTCTCGCTATGAAGCTGGCCAAGGCCAACTAGCGAACCTCCTGCATCAGCCTCTCGAGGCCTGGGATTCCAGGCATGTGCCATCAGACTCAGCTTTCCCTTTATGGTTCCTTTCCACAAGACTCAGGACCTCGGAGAGTCTCATGCCCGTTATGGAATAAAGCTGTCCCCTCTCCGGAACTCAAGATCCGAGCGAGGCCCCAAGCCCGATCTCAAATACCCCAGAAGGAAAAACATTACTTTTGCCCGAGGAACTCTACCCTCAGCTATAAAAACACCCCATTTCGACCGTTATTCAGCTAAACTGTCCACCTCCATCTCCACGGCCCCGCCAAAGCCCAGCCCGGCCTCACATGGTGTAGGTTTCGCTCGCAGATCACTCCCGCCTCCAAGCGCGTTGCTCCAGCCTTTGGCGTACAGGGCGAGAAGGGCGGGACTTCCGTCTCCTGCGGCTCACTTCCGTCGGCGCCTGCGCAACCAAATACCAGCGGCTGTGGGCGTGGCCTGTTACCATAGCGACCCTTCAGGCTGCACTCTCCTGTAGAAAATGCCTATAAGGAGGATTTGAAGCTTCTGAGGATCACAATAGGGTGTCTGCTCATGAGGAAAATAATACGGGGTCTGACTAGAATTATTTTCCCGTCAAACCGTCCAGTTGGAAGATGGAAAACACAACCCCATTTCCAAATACCCTCGGACACTTTTCTTGAGGGCATGGCTTCAGGTAAACCAATCGGCTCCTTGTTTTAGGGATGGATGCCGCCCCTTTTTTCCTTGAACGACAGTTTCTTGATCGACTTCCGTGAGGGGCGTGACCCCGCGCCTTGGAAGGTTTCGCACATTCGGACGCAGCCCATTGACTGGTCCTCTTCCGTGGAGGCGGGCCTTAAGGTTTCCGCCCTCCTTTTTGGGTGGGGCGGCGCTTAGGACAGCCAATCGCAATCGTCTCAGGGAAGGACGCAGTTACTCTGCTTCTTTATTGGGTTTTGTAACCTCAGCGAGGCGGATCTTGGCCTAAAACTCAAACCACCATACCGGGATTGGTTTCAGAGCAAAGCTACCATGAGTCCCGGGAGCCGCGGGCGGCCCCGGCAGCGGCTCGAGGATCGTGGCCTCATGAAACCACCCTCACTTTCCAAGCGCCGTCTTCTGCCGCGAGTGCAGTTCCTGCCCCTGCTGCTGCTGGCGCTGGCTATGGGCTTGGCTTTCTATATCGTCTGGAACAGCTGGCACCCTGGGGTTGAGGAGATGTCACGGAGCCGGGATCTGCGGGTGAGCCCTGGCTGGTGCCCAGCCAGCGTCATTTCCCTCTTTCCCTTCGTATTGAGTCTCAGGTTACCGTGGTCTTATCATTTGGCTTTTGCCGCCTGTGCCATTTATCCATGACTTGAGCGCGTGCCCCTACCCAACAAAATAAGGCTTCAGGCTTGTTTTGTGATAGACCCCACTGAAGATGACGAGTCCTCATAGCAACACTGGTAGAACTGAGTTCTATGCCCAAGCCATCTATTTAGAAATTTCCATCACCCGATTGCAATTTCCTCGTTAGGACTGCGGTAGGCTGGACCAGATTTGCTTTGAAGATTTCTCCCAGTCTAGGAAATCTTTGATGCTGGAGATTTGCATTACCAGGAAGAGCCAGGACTCCTAGTAGGCAACGGCGCCCAGGATAAGGTGGGAATGGGGTTGTTTTCATTTTTCTTTTTCCCATCCCATTTCCCAACCAAGGTCCCGCTGATCGGAAGCCTTTCAGAAGCCAAGCTGCGGCTGGTGGTAGGGCAGCTGGATCCGCAGCGTCTCTGGGGAACTTTCCTGCGTCCCTTATTGATTGTGCGACCCCCGGGTAGTTCTGGCAATCTCCAAGTGAGAAAGGTAAAGGGTTTTATTGTCAACCCCCAACTTCCTTTCCCCAGTTTGTCAGGAAATGGAACTCAGGCTCCGAAGATCCCAAAACAGCCAGGAGGCAGAAGTGATCTGATGGGGGTCGGGGGACAGAGATGGGGAGTAGGCGGGTAGGGGAGTGGTGGTGGTGGTGGCTGCAGCGGCAGGTGAACCTGACTAGATTCTCTTGGTGGTACACAAATCCCGCACTATACGACCCCCACTAAATATTATCCTATATTAGGCAGAAGCAGTGTACTCTCTGGTGAGGTCTGAACTAATATAATCTCCACTATACAGATGAGGAAACTGAAGTTTTTACATTTTGTCCAAGTCCCACAGCTAATTAGAATTAAAATCCAAGAAGGTTGGCTTCAGAATTAGTGGTGTGGTGCCATTCAGATACTGTGTTTAGGATCCACTTTAGTTGGACTAACTTCTTAACCTCTTTGGGACTCAGCTTCCTCATCTTCAAAATGGGGACAGTCACTGATATCGTTGATTTCATAGGGATCCTAAAACAGGCTTGGCAGATAGTGAGAACGTTTTAAGAGGAACTTAGAGCATGTCCCCACATGCTTAGAATCATGCAATGTGAGGATGGGGGTGTGGCTCAATGGTAGAAAGTTTGCCGAGTATTCACCAGTGGGGGCTGTGGCTGTGGCTGTAAAAGCATCATTCAGGAAACCCGGGACCGACCCTCAGCACCATGGAGAGAGACAGGAAGAGGGAAAGGGTGGATGTGAGTTCCTTGAAAGCTGGCCTACATGTGATTTTGGAAGCATCAACATGAGGGGAGAGAGGGAGAGAGAAGCGGGGGAAGAGAGAGGGAGAGGGGGAGAAAAAGAGAAGGTGGGGAGAGAAACTCACTCCCCACACCTGGGTGTAGTGGTGGTCTGGGTCTATAATCCTATCATTCTGGAAGCAGAAGCATTATCTGGAGTTCCAGCCTAGGCTACACAGCAAGCTGGAGGCTAGCCTGGACTACACAGTGAGATTCTGTCTCAAAATAAGCCATGGCAAGTTTTGTTGCTACCGAGAAGTATGGTGGTTCTACATCTGGCTCCCAGCAGAAGTCAGTGTCGAGGGAACAACATAAACCAGAGTGGGACTTTCTAGTCACCCCGACTGCTCTGCGTGGCTCCAGTCACAAGGCCCTTCTCCCCACCTCCTCCCCAGTCCCTGTCCACCCTCCTACCTCTCTCTTGCCACTAGTTCCTGGAGGCTACGTTGCAGTCCCTGTCGGCAGGCTGGCATGTTGAACTGGACCCATTCACGGCCTCAACCCCCTTGGGGCCACTGGACTTCGGGAACGTGGTGGCCACACTTGACCCAGGAGCTGCCCGTCACCTCACCCTCGCCTGCCATTATGACTCTAAGTTCTTCCCTCCGGGGTTGCCCCCCTTTGTGGGGGCCACAGATTCAGCTGTGCCCTGTGCCCTGCTTCTGGAGTTGGTCCAGGCCCTTGATGCCATGCTGAGCAGAATCAAGCAGCAGGTGAGGAGAAGGGGCGGGTAGTCTATCTCTGGCCCACATCCTCGTTTCTGTCTGCTATGCTTTCCCTTTTTGATAGAGGGTTTCACTAGTATGTAGCCCAAGCTAGCCTTGAACTCAGTCATTCTGCACCACCCTTCCAAGCCGTGACACGGCAGGTCTGGGCCACCAGACCTACTGTCATCCTTGCTTTCTTCAAGTCCCAGCTGTGTCTCAGGTGGGCCGTACTAACATCAAACTCAAGAATGCATTTGAACTAGTGACCCTCTTGCTTCCATCTCCCAAGTGCTATCATCACAGTCGTACATGTACCACCGCGCCTTATTTATGCTGTTCTGGACACCGAGCCCAGGGCGTCACGCATGTCCAGTAAGGTTTTGTCAGCTGCGCTACATCCGCAGTCTTCCACAGGGATCTACATCCTAAATGGCACATCCTGCCTTCCTGTGTCTGGAGACTTCTCCCATGGACCCCCGTCCCATCCTAACCCTAAGCCAGAGTCCTGAGGCTAGACCTGAGGTGCACTCTACTCTAGCCACACCCCTTTCAGTGTCCCTCCAATCCAGAGGCTTCATTTCCACCTCATTAGCATTTACTATTTGCCTTGTAAAGCTCACTTCTCACTATGGGTCATCCGCCCCCCCCTCAACCCCCCTCCTGGCAGGCTCTCCTTCCCCCCCCGCCCCCCACCCCAAGTAACTTTCCGGTCACTGCCCATTCCTTATGGTGCCAATGACTTTTCTCTAAGCTCAGTATGTTCCATGATACAGACCTGGCTTCTCCTTCCTGTTATGTCTCCCTGAGTGAGAGAGAATAAAGTCCGACATTAGTAGAAATCTGTGGAATGAAAACACACATTTCATCAAGTCTCTGTCCTCCTCAGACCCTTCCTCTGGTTCCCCAGTGCTTCTGTTACAAACCAAGCCTGAAAACTTGATATTCCTAACGCCTCTCCTTCCTCGCACAGCCCCCTGGCCCCGGCTCTGGTCCAGGCCGTCCCCTTGCCTGGGAATACTGTTTGCTCTTTGCTAGGTCAAGTCCCATCAACTCACTCTCAGTGCAAACGCTCCTGTCCAGTGACCCAGTGGCCTCTGCTGGCCAGATCAACCTGCAGCCTCCTGGACCCTCAGAAGCTGGTGATCTGGGGAGCATTTGCCCTAATTGTGTTTTGCTGTTTGTGCAGTGGGTCTGTCTGTCAGTCTGTCTGTCCCAGCTAGACTTAAGTAATAATAACTGGAGCTGACTCGTTTTCAGTTCTTACAGACCTGGATTCAAATGTGATCCTGTGAACAGAGCTGTTGCTAACCCCATTCATAGATGAAGAAATTGAGCCAACCCTGGTGGCTAAGGCCTGTAATCCCAGCTCCTCCAGACATGGAGGCCTGAGGAGCAGAGAAGTTCAAGGCCAGCCTGGGCTACAGAGTGAGCTCAAGGGTAGCTTGGGCAATTGGATGAAACCCTGCATGTCTAGCATATGGGCATCCCTAGAGCATTCTCCAGCAGCACAAAAATAGAAACAAGACAAAACAAAATAAAATGGGCATTATGCTGCACACCTGTGATCCCAGGAGGGCTGGAAAGGTGCAGTCCAGCTTGGGCTGTTCTAACTTTATCTCAAGACAAAACAACAACAACAAAAAGGTAGCTACTTTGTCTAACAACCACCTACAGCGTGGACTTGAACCCAGGCCTCTGGCTCAACCTGTGACTTCTGTCACCACACTGCATGAATGAGGACACTTGGTTTGTCCCACCCCAGATGTGCAAATAAATAGGCAAGGCCACGGGTGGGCCGATGCCAAGGGTTGGTGCTGATTTGGTAGCTTGCTCCTATAGGCAGCACCGGTGACCCTGCAGCTGCTTTTCTTGGATGGGGAGGAGGCACTGAAGGAGTGGGGACCAAAGGACTCCCTCTATGGCTCCCGGCACCTAGCTCAGATCATGGAGTCTATACCACACAGCCCTGGCCCCACCAGGATCCAGGCTATTGTAAGATTCATTCCTCTGGGCTCTGGAGCAGGAGGGGGGCGGGGGAAGGTGGGGTGGGTCAGTAGCAGGAGGCGGGGGCGGGGGAAGGTGGGGTGGGTCAGTAGCACTGGACTCCTTCCCCCAGGAGCTCTTTGTCCTCCTCGACCTTCTGGGAGCATCCAGTCCGATCTTCTTCAGTCACTTCCCTCGCACAGCCCGCTGGTTCCAGCGACTGAGGAGCATTGGTAAGGAGGGCAGGCCAAGGCTGGGGTGGACAGGCACCTGACCCCTGTGTATCCTCTAGCCTTCCCTCCCATCCCTGGGCTAAGAAACTAGGACAGAAACAAGCTGACCCTATGAAGGTCAAGTGTAGTGATTCTGAGAATTCTTTTTTTTTAAAATTATTTATTTATTATATGTAAATACAATGTAGCTGTCTTCAGGCACACCAGAAGAGGGCATCTGACCTTATTACAGATGGTTGTGAGCCACCATGTGGTTGCTGGAACTCGCTCTATAGACCCGGCTGGACTTAAACTCAGAGATCCACCTGCCTCTGCTTTCTAAGTGCTAGGATTAAAGGTGTGCGCTGCCACAGCTGGGCAACAGTAGAATTCTTATGTGAGACTGACCTGATTTCAAACCCTGGGTCTGCCTGGACAAGACACTGGTCTCTCAAACCTCTATTTCTTTTATGGAAAACAAGCATGGTGACGATGCTAAGGGGCCATTGCTGTGAACTAGTCATCATGGTGTGCATGCCTGTAATACCAACACTCAGGAAGCTGAGGCACAGAGATTGCAGGTTCAAGGCTATTCTGGGCTACATAATGAGTTTCAGTCTAGGATAAGCTGCCTGGTAGTGTTCACCTATATCCCAGAACTTTCGAGGCTGAGGCAAGAGGAGTGTGAATTCTAGGCAAGTCTGGGCTATGAAGCAAGGTCTTATCTCAAATAATAACTGATATTGGTGGTGCACTCCTGTAACACAGCACTTGGGAGGTAGTTGTAGGGCAGGAGGATTAAGGAGGGCTCGTGGTCATCCTCAGCCACATATAGAGTATGAGGCTGGCTGCAGCACCTGAAGATCCTGTCGCTGAAAATGTCTAAATAAATAGATAGACTAGAAGAGGGACATGGGGGTCAGCGGCATGGCTTAGTGAGTAAAGGTGCTTGCCTCAAAAGCCTGGCAGCCTGTCAATTCCCAGAACCCTTGTAAAGTTGGAGGGAGAAAACTGAGTCCACTCCCCCAACCACACAAGGACGAGTAGGAAAAAGAAATGGAGGCATCCACCTCCTCCTACACAGAGAAGGAGTACATGGGACCAGGAGTAGGCAACATGCAAAAAAAAAAAAAAAAAAAAAAAGAAACACATGGAGCTGGAGAGCTGTCTCAGTGGGGAAGAGCATTGGCTGCCCTTTCAGAGGATCTGGGTTCGAGTCCCAGCACCCATGTATAACTCCAGTTCTGGAGGACCTGATGCACTCTCCTTTGGCCCCGCGGCACTGTATGCACATGGAGCACATATACATGCACTGGTATTGGGGTGGCATATCTGACTGCTGACTATAATCTTGCTCTCTAATCCCACTCCTCTCCAGAGAAGCGCCTTCACCGGCTGAACCTACTGCAGTCTCACCCCCAGGAAGTGATGTACTTCCAACCCGGGGAGCCCCCCGGCCCTGTGGAAGATGACCACATCCCCTTCCTTCGCAGAGGTACTTGCTGGGGTGAGGGGTACAAGGAAGCCTCCTTCCCAAGGCTAGGGACTGCTGGCAAGTGGCTCAGTCCTGATCTCTTCATCTGTAAAATGGGGAGCATGGAGGGCATTAAATATGCAAATATGGGTCAAGATTTGACTTGGAGCTGAGCCCAGTATACAGAAAGCGCACAGTGCCGCCTCTTGCATGCCAGGAGAGCATCCTTTTCCTCACTGCTTCCTTCAGTGAGTGCCTCTCCAGGTGGGTGAGGAATGAGGTGTCAGAGCTACTCTAACGGTTCCCAGGCCAGCTGCCTCTGTGAACACACAAGGAAGGGAGGACTTTGGGTTCAAATCTTACTGTATTGTTTACTAGGGCTAGGACTCAGGCAAATCAGTGTGTCTGTTTCTCTGCTTCAATTTCCATAGCTGTAACATGGGAGTAGAAGACAGTAGTACTGGACAGGACTAGTCTTAGCAGGAGAATTATATAAGCCTATAAAATTTGAGAGTATAGTTCAATGGTAGGGCCTCTGCCTAGAATCCCCTAGTGAGGGGTCAGGGCGAGGCTCAGTGGTAGAGCCTCTGCCTAAATTATCTTAGCACCACCCAACCAACACCATCCCATCCCCATCCCCACATCTGTTAAACCCCATCCCCCTGGCCAACAACAGAAAGCCATCCTAAAACCTGCAAAGAAAATGAGACCAGCCTGGACATCTTACTATAGTGAGGCCCTGTTTCTAACCAAATAGTTAAGCATGATTAATTAAATAAGGGTAATGGCAGTAGATGCCTACCTTAGATGAACCTAGGAGATGTGGCTCCTTTGGTAAAGCTCTTGCTTCTTGTGCATGAATCCTGGGCTGCATCCTCAGCAGTCAGTAGCCTGGTTTTGGTGGTGTAGATCTGTAGTCCCAGCATTGGGGAGGTGGAGCCAAGTAGGTGAGATGGTCATGGTCACTGCAGCCCCATAGCATCAGATATGTCCAGTGAGGAACAAGGGCCTCCTTCTCTGCCTCTACAGGTCCTTCAGTTTCGAGGTTCTTGGATTTGTTATGTAAACAACAGTCCTTATTTATTTATTTATTTATTTTTAAGACTGGGCTTTATTATGTAGTATGGGCTGTTCTGGAACTCACTTATGTAGACCAGGCTAGCCTCTTTAAACTCACCCCGACCTACATGTTCTGCCTCCCAACTACTGGGATTAAAGGAAGGCATGCACCACCACCATCCAGCAATTAAAACATTATTGTGAGCATGCAGGTGCATGGATGTGCCAGTGGAGGTCAGAGGTTAGAGGTCAGCTCTTGGGAACCAGTTGTTTTCTTTTACAGTGTGCCAGATTGAACTCTGGTCAACAGGCTCGGTGGTAGCCTGCTGCATCACTAACTTTTCTTTTTATTTATTTATTTATTTATTTATTTAATTTATTTATTGTATGCAAGTACACTGTAGCTGTACAGATGGTTGTAAGCCTTCATGTAGTTGTTGGGAATGGACTTTTTAGGACCTCTGCTCGCTCTGACCCAAAGATTTATTTATTATTATACATAAGTACACTGTATTGTAGCTGACTTCAGACACACCAGAAGAGGGAGTCAGATCTCATTACGGGTGGTTGTGAGCCACCATGTAGTTGCTGGGATTTGAACTCAGGACCTTCGGAAGAGCAGTCAGAGCTCTTACTTGCTGAGCCATCTCACCAGGCCCATCACTAACTTTTCTTAAACAGCATGTACCTTCTTATATTTAAAATCTTTCCTCAGGGTTTGGGGATGTAACTCAGAGGTAGCATGTTTGCTTAGCATACCCAAGGTCTTGGGTTGAGAGGTTAGAAAGCACTCGTTTCTTGACTGTCTTCGGGTTGCATCTGATGGATGAAATATTCTGTCCCCTCAGGGGTCCCGGTGCTCCACCTCATTGCCACGCCCTTCCCTGCTGTGTGGCACACACCTGCTGACACCGAGGCCAACCTCCACCCACCCACTGTGCATAACCTGAGCCGCATCCTTGCTGTGTTCCTGGCCGAGTACCTGGGACTCTAGCCTGCAGCCTGATACCTTGAAGGAATCTTATACACTTAGCTGTGGACTGGACAGGGGCACCTTGAGCCAGTGCAGGGTGGCCAGTCTCACCTCAGATGTATGCTACAACCATGTGAAGTCACCGTGTTTCAAGGATGCAAGGAACACTGAGGCACGAAAGAGCCAAAGGAAATAAGGAATCCTTTGGCTTCTGTCCTGAAGTAAATAACTGGAAGGTTCCAGGGACCAAATGATGTGTCACGGGCTGGCACGTGGACCAGCACCACCAACCAAATGAATCCATTGCGGCTAATGTTTGATGTCAGTTCATTTGCTACCGTACTCCACATGGGCATGGGCTCATAACTTAGGACAGAGACGAAGCCTAGTTCGATGGTCTACGGTCTGCTTGGCTCAGGGGTGCCAACCTCGAGGGTAAAGGGGAACGGAAGGCCACAGCGCTCATGAAAAGTGTCACTAAATGAACTTCCTCACTGCAAAGGTGAGATCTTCCAGAGTAAGAGGATGAAATGGTTCTCAAAGTACTCCACAGTGGGACCTCTTTGCAGGAAGGTATTTCAAGTGAAGCTGCCTCCAGGATTCTTTGGGAAATACTGCCTTTGGCAGGTTGAGAGTGGGAATGGACTGAATAGACAGAGGTCCACCTGGATGGAGTTAACCCGAACCTACCCTTTCCTTTTGTTGTGTGTGCAACTCTAGTCAAGTTTCTTTTTTCTTGAGACTTTGTTTCTCTGTGTAGCCCTGCCTGATTTGAAACTCAATCTATAGACCAGCTGGCCTCAAATTTAGAGATTCACCTTCCTCTACCTCCAGACTTGCTGGGATTAAAGGCGTGTGCCCCCACTGCCTGGCTGGCCTGGAACTTTCTATGTAGATCTTGAACACAAGAGCCGTGACTCCACCGTCACTGGAATTGAAAGGAAAAGCCACCACACCCAGCCCTACTGCTTTCTTTTTTTTTTTTTTTTTATAATTTTATTTCATGTGCAGTTGTGTTTTGTGAGAGTGTTAGATCCTCTAGAACTGGCATTAAAGCCACGTGTGTACTGCCATATACAGACACTGGGAATTGAACCTGGATCCTCTGGAAGGGTAGCCATTGCTCTTAACCACTGAGCCATCTCTCCAAATGAGGTCTATATAGCCCTGACTTCTCTGGAGTTATGGTGTCCAGATTAGCCACAAGCTCAGAATCTTCCTACTCAGTCCTGAGTGCTGGGATAACAGGTTTATACCTTGCCATAGCCAGCCAGAGGTTCTCAAGCCCAACAAACAAACAAAAACAAGCCAGGCTCCCTAGCTGGGTGGTGGTGGCGCACGCTTTTAATCCCAGCACTCAGGCAGTAGAGGCAGGTGGATCTCTGAGTTCCATGCCAGCCTGGTCTACAGAGTAAGTTTCAGGACAGCCAGGGCCAACACAGAAACCCTGCTTCAAAAAGCTAAAACAAAACCAAAAAATTAAAAACCAAAAATATCCCTTCTAACCAACCAAAAATAAAAAAATAAAATGAAAATAAAACAGGCTTCCAAGATTCACCCCAAACCTACTACAGTACCAACAGGGCATCATCACATCATAGTGGGTCATGACTGCACCTTCAATCTCAGTACCCGAGAGACAGAAGCAAGTAGATTTCGGGGACAGCCAGGGTTACACAATGAATCCTGTCTCAATTAGACCAACTTACTCTTAAGGCCAGTTTGGTGAATGCACAGTTGCTTAGGAAACACACTCCAGGAAAACCACAGGTGGTGGGAACCAGGATGAGCCCAGTCGGTCACCTAGGATTTGCTTAGTGTGTGCAAAACCATCCATCTAAGTAAGATGAAGTGCTAATAATGAGGGAGTCCACTAGTTCTAGTCAACTTCAGCACAGTTCCTGGGAACCTGAGCCATAACTCACAGAAGAGCCAGGAATGATGACACAGGTCTGTTCATCTTTGCTCATTAAGTTCAAGGCCTGCCTGGGATAGAATGAATTCCAAACCTGCTTGGCAATTTAGTGAGGCCCTATCTAAAGTGGGCTGAAAATGTAGCTCAGTGCCTAGAATCCCTCAGTGAGGGGCTGGGGGCATGGCTCAGTGGTAGAGCGGTTGCCTAGCACGTGTGGCTCTGGGTTCCATTCTCAGCGACACACACACACACACACACACACACACACACACTCACCATCTGGTTATTTGTATATGGGATAGGAAACGAATTTTTTGGGTCTGTGAAAAAGTTTCAGTGGATAGAAATGCTGTTGCCTAAGCCTGATGATTTTAGTTTGATTCCTGGAACCTACTGTGGGAAGAGACCTATACACACGTGCAGTCCCACATGTGCACCTGTGCTACTCATACATCACACGCACAAAAGGATATGAACTCAGAGATCTGCCTGCCTCTGCCTTCCAAATGCTGGGACGAAAGTCGTGGGCCACCACTGCCTGGCACCTGCCCCCAGCGTGTCTCATGTATATAAAAATGAGAGGCTGTGGAGACAGTTCAGTAGTGGAGTGGCTGCATGCAAGCATGAAGATCTGAAATCCAAACCTCACCCTCCACATAAGCTGAGCATGACAGCGCACATCTGAGTTCTGATGGATGAGAGGTATTCACAGTGTGTGGAGCTCCTCTGCCACCAAGGGACTTCCCTTTCTGTCACAGGAGGACTCCCTTGCAGTCACAGACCACAGAGATGAGGGCCCCCAGGGATGGGTTCTTGAGAGAAATAAAAAATGACCCTGTTGAAGCTACCACTGTTGTGAGACATTTAAAACAACTAAGTCTTTCTGAGGCTTAGGGATTCGGCTAGGGATGGGTGCCTTCTCCCTTTCCAGTCCACTCTGCTAAGCAGACCTATGGGTCTCTCCGTTACCTCCCTTCTTAACATCACACACGCCAGGCTGGGCACAGCGTTATAAATATTGATTTTATAGAAACGACCAATTCAAAATTGGTCAGACGCCACACACGAGACGCTCCCGGAGCCACAATGAAGGAGAAAAGAAAATGAAACCCCCAAACGAGGAAAAACCCCAAACAAAAATATTTTGGACCAAACTGCCTCAAAATTAAGGTCCCAGTTAACCAAGAGATTCTAAAGAAACTTGTGGCTGGGGTGGGGTAGTTGCAGAGACCCTAATGCCTCAGAGAGGACCCCAAAGTGGAAGAAGAATCCTGGCGAAATTCAGACCCACTGGCCTGTCCCTCTGGCTTGCTTGTCATCCAGGAGTGAGGCAAGGGGCTTCACAGCTTTACTGAGGAAAGAGTCAGTGACAAGAGCCTAAGGGGTTCTCCTACGCTTGAGGGGACTTCAACCCTCCTTTCCCTAGAGACTCTGGTAGTTTGAGGTTCAGAAGAAAACTTTTTTTTTATTTAATGAGGAAACATCTAGAAATGCTGGGCTGCCTCAAAAAAGTGCCGACTTGAGTTGTGAGCTAAGGGCCTGGATGAGCCACCCTCAGAGCATGCAGCGCCTTGGTAAGCACAGCTCCAAAGACAACTGGGGGAGGCACAGAACGAAGGGCCAGCTTGAGGAAAGCCTCAGGTGGTACCAAAATTAGCTGCCGTCTGCCCCCTGCTGGTGGGTCCCTGGGGTGGAGAGACTCGATGGAGGTGAAATTGAGATGCTGATTTAAAAAAAAAAAAAAAAAAAAAAAGCAAAAAACCACACCCCTCTCTGAGGGTCCATGGCCCTGGCTCTGAAGAATAAAAAACCAACAGAGGTCAAGCAAGGTATTTGCCCTGTTGATCCCCAAACCTGGTCCCAGTTCTGGTGGGAGATGGATGCTGCCGCATGGACTGGTAGGTGTCGGCTGGTGACTCAGTCCTGGTCCCCAGCTCCCGGCAAAGCGGGGAGGGGCTAGGTATCGCAGGTGTCCCCTCATCCACGGGCTTCACCTCCCCTCTTCCCGGCCAGCACGGCCTCCACCCACTCCATTGCACGGCAGTACCCAGTTGTTGTCATGCAAGCCCAGGCGACAGCCTGGTGTCTCACGATCGGCTCTGCGGCAGCACATCCAGTAGGAACGTCCGTAAGGCAGGTCATGGTGGTAGGGTTTGGGGTGCCAGCGGCAGAGTGACACATCACCCTTCTCGTATCTCTTGCGGCACTGCTTACAAGGGTCGTCTCGGTAGAGCGGGTCCCGGCTCCAGCGAGAGTCCGTGGCACGCACACCGAAAGCCTCGATGATCCCCTTGAAGTGGTGGCAGGTGCACTTGAGGGCTGCCAAGGCCCGCGTGGGCAGGAAGCTGAATATCTTGACGAGCACGTGCTCAGGCAGCAGCAGCATGTACTGCCGTGGCTCCAGAAGACGCTGGATTTTAAAGCGAATCTCCAGGAAGTCGTGTGACACATGCCGGTACAGGCGGCAGAGGGAGGTGTCCGTTGTGCCCTCAGAATCATCGGGGCCTGGCACTGTGCTTGGTATATCAGCTGGGGGTGGCTCAGGAGGCCCTTCTGGACCACGGGACTGCAAGAAGAAGAGCTGGCCAGGTGGGGGTGGCTCCTCAGGGCTCACTGTCAGGCACACAGTCTCTTCCTTCACGTTCTTGGTGCCATCTTTGCCAAAGAAGATGCACGCATCCACTACACCTGTTACCACCACATCTACATGGAATCCTGATGCACCACAGTCCCGGGCAGGGGGTGGAGGCGGTGCTGGTGGAGTGTCCTCAGGCCTGGTGGGGGCTGGTGTCTCACCCTCACTGGCTTCATCAGCCCTGGCCAATAGGAACTCCACATTGCTGGGAAGGGCATCCCTGGAGGGGCTGATAAGCTGGTACAAGTCGCAGGTGATTTTGTCTTTGGCTCGAGTCCCAGGTCCAGGACTACCAGGGTAGGCACAACCAGGCCGGCCTCCACCCCCATTGGGTAAGTTGCCATCTGGTGAATGGGGCTCTCGGACATTGGAGATTCGGAAAGCTATACGCACCTCGCCGGGCCCAGGGCCTGGCCGTTCCTCCTTGCGGAGACCCTTGGTAGGAGGGCTGTCCCGCTGGGCCTCAAAGTGGGCCACTGCCTCAGCAACTCGGCTGCAGTCACCACCACCAGACCGCCTTTCCGACCCTAGCCCCTTGGCTGGTCCCCCCTGATCAGCTGACACAAAGACCACGGGAGCTGGGGTACTGGGGCGCGGATAACTCTGCAGGGCCAGGGCAGCTCTCTGTTCAACCAGGGCCACCATTTCTGCTACAGAGACCAGGTCTACATCATCCCCAGATGATGTGGGGGTCACCTCAGTGGCAGGGGTTCCTTCTCGGCCCCCTTGGTCTGGAGGAGCCTTGGTGGGCTCAAGGCAGCGCCTCCTCCTCTTAGCTTTGGAGCTGTCACTGCCCCAGTGCCCTTTGACCTTCATAGAGCTGGCCCGGCTACTTCCACCACACTGGTGGGCCACAAAGAAGGCCACCTTCTCCTTTGTATTTCCAGGCTTGATAACATACCACGTGTCCAGCAGGACCCGACCTTCATCACCGGAAGCTGCTGTAGAGAGGAGTGGAGCAGGCTGGGAGGTGGGGGCTTCTGCAGCCACGGCAGGTGGTGTGCTCTCCAAGTGCGCAGGCCTGTGGTCGGGCTCAGTCCCGCTGCTTGTGTCAGGACAGACTGGCGGCTTGAGGGCTGTGGAAGGTGGGCGCGGCTGGTTCTGGGAATACTTGCTGAAGGGCCGGGGGCACCAGAGTTGGAAGGGCAGGAGGCTGCCCCTGTCCATGCTGGGCAGCAATGACAAGCAGCAGCAGGTAGTCACTCAGCCTCAGGGCCAGGATGGTAGTGGGGAGCTCTCCAGGCCACCTGCAGACACAGAAGGCTGCAACAGTGAGCTCATGGCCTTTCTTACCAACACCACCCACACTTAAACTTCTGCCCAGGGGACAGGCCAACTTAAGGCACTGAGAACTGTGTGTCCCAGAGAGTGGAGGGGTGCAAGCCTAACCACTGCATGTAGGAGGAGGAATGAGACCACACACACATACACACACTTTCTAACTCTCTTTGGCTAGGGACGTGGCTCACTGGTAAGAGCCACTGTCTGGAATCCCCCAGAAAAGAGCTGGGAGTGTGGTTCTGTGGTACAGCAACAGCACTCGCATGACTTTACCCAGTGAGGGACTTGGGCTGTGGCTCAGTGGTAGCCTACTTACTAGGCTGGATTGTGTCTCTAGCATGGCCAAGAGAACAAAACTCTTCTAGCCCCACATCAGGTAAGCAGAGGGATGCCCCCAAATTTCCTGGTCTCCTATAACTGGTTTTTGTTTTTGTTTTTGTTTTTTTTTGAGACAGGGTCTCTCTGTGTGTAGCCCTGGCTGTCCTAAAACTCATTACATAGACCTGGCTGTCCTTCAACTCAGAGACCCACCTGCTTCTGTCTCCCAAGTACCAGAATTAAAGGAGTGAAATACCACACCTGGCTTGACCTTTAAGGGAAAGTACCAGGCTGACCAGGCTCCTCCTTCTTACATGTGCCCTCCAGCAGCCAGGTCCAGCCTTCTCCATAGTCTCGGCTGCTGGAGCACACACAGGGATGAAGTGATTAGACAGGGGAGAAAAATATGAAGCTAGATCTAGACAGGCCCTTAAGAAATTCACTCTTAGGATTGGAGAGATGGCTCTGCGGTTAAGAGCACTGTCTGCTCTTTCAGAGGTCCTAAGTTCAATTCCCAGCATCCACATGGTGGCTCATGACCATCTAAAAGGGATTTGATGCCCTCTTCTGGCATGCAGCTGTACATGCAGCCGAGCACTCATAGACATAAAGTAAATAAAAATAGAAAGAAAAAAAAAAGGACTTCACTCTCCACTTGTTTGTATATGTATATGTATATGTATATGTATATATATATGTATATATATATATGTATATGTATGTATATATACACACATACATACACATACACAGTAGCTGTATTCAGACACACTGGAGGGCATCAGACCTCATTACAGATGGTTGTGAGCCATCATGTGGTTGCTGGGATTAGAACTCAGGACCTCTGGAAGAGAAGTTAGTGCTATTAACTGTAGAGCCATTTCTCCAGCCTGGCCATGGGGTACTTAAATACGATGGCGATGGGTCTTTCTGTCCTTTTGAGGACAGGGCCTCATGGTAGCTCAGGCTAGTCTTGAACTCACAGCAACCCAATCCTCTGGGATTCCTCATTCTGGGGTTACAAAGGTAAAACACTATACTCATGGTTTTTTTGAGATTGTTTATTTTTGGAGACATGATCTCACTCTTTAGCCCCCAGCTGCCTTGAAACTCACTAGGTAAGACAGGCTCTCACCAGGTTCCTAGCAGTCACCTTGCCTCAGCCTCCCAGGTATGTGGGACCACAGGCCCCAGTCACAGCATCTATTGAGGGTATCCTTAATAATGATTCTTTTCTGTTTTTCCATGACTTTGCATGCATCAACTAATCTGGAAGCAGTTTTGTTAACGAGTCCGATGGCAACATTTTCTGTTCCACTTTCTACTTACCAGTGAGTAGCAGACCCCTTGTCTCCATCTTTGGCCCATCCCTTCCAGACATCTCAACATGCAAATAACCCTCCAGCAGGGCATGGTAATTTATGCCTGTAATCTCAGAACTGGAGAGGCTGAGGCAAAAAGATGCAGCGGTCCAGATCAACCTGGGCTACATTGTCAGACCGTGTCTAAAAATAAACCACCAAACAAACAAACAAACAAAAATGAAGAGAATAACCCTTCATACTTTTAAGCCCTGATCATGCCAATGAAACAGAACTAAAGTAAAACTACATGCCGAGAATTAGGTCCAGTCCACTGTGTGTCTTTGTAAATTAAGTTTTATGGAAACAAATTATGGCTGCTTTCATGCAAAAAGAACAGGGCTGCATCAATAACTGTTTGGCTGGAAATAGTTCATTACCTAGTCCGTCACAGAAAAAGTTAGCTGATGCTGTGGGATAGACTGCCCACTCTAAGTCCAGACAATTCTGGTAAACTAGCACTTCACGGTCCTGCAGGTGCCATTCAAAACTCAGCCTCCACACACCATCACCAGTGACAGGACCCCAGTCTTAAGAATTCTCACCCAAACCTCCTACCCTCATTTCCAGTACCTTAATGTCCCACCAAATGTCCAGACTTTTTCAAATTCTCCTTTAAAAACTCAATCTCCTCCCCCACAGCCTGGTGGAACATGCCTGTAGTCCCAGCACTTGGGAGGATATGACATCAGACAGGAGGCTAAGGAGTTCCAGACCCTGTCGAAACAAACCAACCAACCCAAAGTGGTGCACACCTTCAATTCCAGCACTTGGGAGGTAGAAGCTAGTGGATCTCTGTGAGCTTAAGGCCAGCCTGTTCTATATATCTAGTCCTAGGCCAACTAGTGCTACCGAGAGACCTTGTCTCATAAATAAATAAAATAAGACTAGAGGGCTGAAGAGATGGCTCAGCAGTTAAAAGCACTTGTTGCTCTTATAGAGGGCCCAAGTTTGGTTCCCAGCACCCACAGGGAGGCTCTCTATAACTCCAGTTCCAGAAGATCTGGTTTCCAACAGCACCAGGTACGTATGTGATGCATACACATGCATGCAAAACAACCATATACATTAAAATTAAAAAAAAAAATAGCCGGGCGGTGGTGGCGCACACCTTTAATCCCAGCACTCAGGAGGCAGAGGCAGGCGGATTTCTAAATTCGAGGCCAGCCTGGTCTACAAAGTGAGTTCCAGGACAGCCAGGGCTACACAGAGAAACCCTGTCTCGAAAAACAAAACAAAACAAACCAGTATGTTGTCCAGCACAGAAAAGTCCAACCATCAATAACTTTCCATATATCTGAAGACATACAAAATACCTGAATCTCAAGTATTTGAGATCACAAGTGACTCAGTGGGCCTTAGCTCATTCCAGACACCAATCCTGACTCTCTACCCCTTCATTCCCCCGAAGTTCAGGAACCTTGAAAGAACCCAGACATAATAAAACCCTATTTAAAACGAATCCCAAACCAAATACATTTCAATAGCCCCCAGTGCTACCAGGAGAGGTACAATAGCAGACATGTGTCCCGAATCCCGCAGCTGTTTGCAGATGAGCCATGAAAGGAAAGTGTCCTCCTGCCCTTGGTGACAAAGGTAGGAAGTATTCAAGCCCAAGGATTCTGGCCCCGAAATATTCTCATCTTGTGCCCACCATACACCCCCAGCCACAGCCACAAAGGCCACTCATAAAATGCAACCAAGCCTTCCACATTACAAAATAACGTGAACCCAAGGTTTCTTAAGCCCCAGGGAACCCTAAAGTACCCCTTCCACATCCACAACTTCCCCCAATAGCTCAAATATCGCTTAGAAGCAAACGAATCCCCCAGATCTTGGACCCGCCTCCTTTGGAGCCCCTCCGGTGACCCCCGCCAAACACCCGGACACGCCCCCCAGGCGCCCTCACCCGCAGCGCCTCCTCCAGGCGGTAGGGAGAAGGGCGACCTACAAGCATGCGCACTCTAGCCTTGTGGGCCCGCCCCCCTCGCGCGGGCAGGCACGCTGCGCACTCCGATCCGCCCCTTTGTTGACAGACGCGCGCGTGACGGCCCGAGCCAATGAGCGACCGGGGTTCAGAGCCGTGCCCAAATAAGGAAGGCCCTGGCAAAGGGGCCAGGACAGCAAGTAGGCGGGAGGTTACTGGGAGGAGGTGGGCGGGATGGAAACAGTATTACGGGAGTAGGGACAAATTCCCAGAGCCCAACACTGCCGAACCGGAAACCTGGTAACCCGGTCCGGACACAGGCAGATGCACTCAAAGGGAGGTATATTACTCGATGTTCCCTTAAAACCAGAGCCCTGATTGACGTTAAAGATTTAAAGGGACACTGCGCCAGGAGATTGAGGACTGGTGCAGAAAGAAGAGTATGGGAGAGAGGTCAGAGACTCTAGCTTTGTTTACCAGTTGTGGTGGGGATAGAGAAATTTCTCGGTGGGACACCCAGAGCCTTAGTCACCTTGCCTTTAAATCAAATAGGCAAGCAGGAATGGCATCTCATGCCTGTAATTCCAGTAGTCTGGGAGGCTGAAGGAGGAAGAGTTTTAAGCCAATCTGGGTTATATAGTGTGAGACTGTTGTAATATAAAAATTAAAATCATAAAAATGGAATGAGCAAAACTACAACGACCCCCCCCCCCCCACACACACACAAACACACAAACAGGCAAACGAGGGGCTAAAGTGATGGCTCAGCGTTAAAAGTTCTGGCTGCTCTTGCAGAGGACCCAGGTTCAGCTTCAGCACCTATATGGCAGGCAGATCACAATCGACTGTAAATCCAGTTCCAGAGGACTGACACCCTCTTTTGACCACTATGGGCACTGCATGCATGGGGTACACAGACTAAGTGTGGGCAAAATATATTTAAAATATTGAATATAAAGAAGGTGGGAATTAGGAAACAAAGTAGGAGGGTCAGGAGTTCAAGGCCAGCCTAGACTACATCAGATCTCATTTGAACAGCCAAAATCAATTACTAACCCTGTACTGGTCCCCACAGTCATGGCCTTGGCCTTGAAGGACATGTCCATTCTTTTCTGTCTTACGCTCCCTATAGGGGAACAACAGGAAATCACTCAATAATGACTTTTACTTTATCCTAAAATTAAAACACCTTGTGTTGTTTCTGGCCTATGTCAGGCTGATTCAAGTGAAACTCAACGGTGGCTTTCAGTGCAGTGCTGGTGGCTGGAGAGATGGTTTATCAGCTAAAGATGTGTATGGCTTTTCCACAGGAGCCAAGAATTCCACAAACCTACAGTTTTAAGGATTTGTTTTTATTACCGTTCAAGTGTGTGTATGGGCCTCTTGTGTGTCTGAGTGTGGGTAAGTACATGTGAATCTAGGTGCCCATACACACACTTGAAAGGTAATAAAAACAAACGATGAGGGCACCTGATGTGGCGCTGGGAAACCGGCTCCGGCCCTCTGAAAGAGCAGCAAATGCTCTTCACTGCGAAGCCATTTCTCCAGACCTGTCATCCACAGTTTTAATGAGAACCATTAACTCAGCGATCCCAGACTGCTTGAGAGGGAAGCTGATAGGAGCAGGGCTACACGCTCCACACCCTCATCAAGTGCTCCTCGTAATTAGAGGATGCACATTCCCGCACCCTGAGATACACACACTGTGGGCCCCTCCTGAATGCATGCACTGATGACACTGGGCTCCCCAGTAATAGCTCACAGGAAGGGGAAAGACATCCACTCACAGGCAGCGTAAACATGTTAGTCACAATAGCAGTTAGCAGCAAAGCACTTCAAATTAACTCACCTAGGGCAGGAGAGGTGGCTCAGAGGTTAAGAGCACTGACTGCTCTTCCAGAGGTCCTGAGTTCAAATCCCAGCAACCACATGGTGGCTCAGAACCATCTGATACCCTCTTCTGGTGTGTCTGAAGACAGTGATAGTGTACTCATATACACATAATAAATAAATCATAAAAAAATAATCCCTACATCTCTCTCTAGGGTCTCAGTGTGTACTCCAGCCTGGCCTCAAACTCTTGATCCTGCCTCGGAGCACTGGGAGCCCACGCATGCTCCTCAACTGACGTGTTTCATTTTCATGTCTCTATTTCCTGTCTACGTATGGCATACGAATGAGCTTGGATGGGAGTATATAAGAGCCTGTGAATGCACATGAGTGTGTGGTGGCCAGAGGGCAACACCAAGTGTCTTCCTCAATCACTTGGCATGTCTGTTGTTTTTTTCTTTTGAGACAGGTCTCATCTATGTAGCCCTGGCTGGCCTAGAGCTTGCCTTGAATTCATAGATCTGCCAGCCTCTGCCTCCCCAGTGGTGGGATTAAAGTCGAGTGTACCACCATGACAGACTGCACATGGTTTGTCCCCCACCTCTGGTAGTGGCTTGACTAGGTGGCCAATAAGCAGCAGGAATTCAAGTGTCTCTGCCCACTGCCCTCTAGGTTCTGGTTCCAGGCGCACAGCCCTGCCTGGCTTCTGAGGTGGGCGCTGGGGATCTGAGCTCAGGTCGGCATGTTTGCAGAGCAGGCATTTTGCCAACTAAACCAGCAGTTCCCAACCTGCGGGTCACAGCCCCTTGGGGTCTTATAACAGATATCCTGCTTATCAGATATTTACATTATGATTCATAACAGTAACAAAATTAGAGTTATGAAGTAGCAAGGAAATCATTTCATGGTTGGGGGTCACCACAACATGACGAACTGTATTAAAGGGTCTCAGCATTAGGAACCACTGGACTAAGCCATCTTCCTATAGTGTTCTTGTTATTATTATTATTTTTTAAATTTTAAAGTCTGTGTGTCTATGTGTATGTGCAGAGCTAAAGGAGTTGGAGGCTAGGAAAGGGTGTTGGAGGCCAGGAAAGGGTGTCAGATTCCCTGGAGCTACAGTCACAGATGGTTGTGAGTCACTTGACATGGGAGATGGGAACCAAAGTCAGGCCCTTTGCAAGAGCAGCAAGCGCTCTTAATGTTTGAGCCATCCCTCCAGCCGGTCCGAGTCATGTCAAAGACTAGGAAGGAAGCTCAGGCAGGGACGGGCTAGGCAGGGCTAGGCAGCAGCCTTTGCTCACACTGAACTGAGGCAATTCTGTCCAGATTACCCATGCTTGCTGGGCATGGATTACACCACTCAGTTGTCCGAGCCATCACAGTCACTGCTGGCTGCCTAAACTACTGTCCCCCACCTACCTCCAGGACTCACCCTTTATCTCCTTCAGGTTTGGCTCAGAAATTGCCTCTAGGAAGCCTTTGATCCAAGCCCATAGCTTCTACCCAACAGAACACAAACTCTCAACCCTCATTAGTTTTTCTCCTTAGCATGTATCGCACTGCCCACTGTACTAACCATTTTGCTTATTAAGTGTGCCGTCTGCCTCTCCTTATTGACGTGAAAGCTTGAAGGCAGACATTTCCCTGTGTCTCACTGTGTAGTACAAGCTTGCCTCAAACTGGGGAACCTCCTGCCTCAGTCTTCTCAGGACGGCAAATGACAGATGTGCACTACCATGGCTAGCTTGGCTGGCATGCATGTCTGTTCTTTGTCTTGAGTTTGCCTTCTTGAGACACGGTACCCACGCATCAGCCCCTGGGAACAAGCACAGGTTCTAGGTCCCTACCTAAGGGTGGTTGAACCCAAATGTGCATTTCTTTAAATAGCCCAGGTTACTATGCCCACTGAAAGCTGGAGAAGCAGCCCCTAGCATGTGGGAGGTGTGTAATACATGTGGTCTGAACGAGTGAATGAGCAGGTGGCCTGACTGCTGGCCAACTTTTGCACATCTACTGTTGGAGACATCTGCATAGCTGGCCACTGCAGCCAGCTGCCCAAGAAAATCCCAGCACTTCCCTCCTGGGTGGCCCCTACTACCTTCCCGGGCTATCCTTGACCTCTTCCTCACCTCGATTCTGCTTGGAACACCTGTCCTCTGTCACTGCTCAGTGGCAGTAAGTTGGGTAGGTGAGAGGCTCTCTCCCCCCCTGGCTATTTGTTTCAAGGGGTCTCTCCTTGTAGCTACTCTGGATCCTTGAGTGGCTCAGATGCCTCGGGGGTCCACAAGCCCTTGCTCATCCATGGCTCCCCTAAGCCACCCATGGCTATTTAATTTAACCTGGGCATCAGATTATCTCGCTCTCTAAAGTTCAGCTACTATACCATCCTCAATCTTGTTCTACAATGTTAAGAACTAAGGTATGGAGGGTTAAGCAGCTTGTTTGACAGCCTAAGGTGGGAAAACTGGGACACAGGGAAGAAACCTTGCCTGGTTTCTGTCTGCTTTCAGGATCTTTAGATGTCCAAATGTTTAGATGGCTCTGCCCTGAGGATTATAGGTCAGAAACAACTTCAAAGCAAGCCTGATGGCCACATCTGTAATTCTAGCTCTGTGGGAGGCTGAGGATGGAGGATCACAGGTTCAAAGCCAGCCTGAGCAACTTTCAGGGAGCTCTGGCTCCTAAGAGGAGTCTGAGGGCGTGGCTCAGGAGTACAGCGTGTGTCTCGAATCCACCAACGAGGAGCTGCAGGTGCTGCTCAATGCTCAGTGTTTGAGTGCTCACCTGGCGAGCAGAGGGCCCTGAACTCTCTCCCAGATACAGAAGCAAATAATAGGGAGGCTGGAGAGACGGCTCAGCAATTAAGAAGCACTGGCTGCTCTTGAAGAGGAGTCAGGCTGTTTCCAGCACCCACATGATCGTTCACAACTGTCCGTAACTCCAGTTCCAGAGGATCTAATGTCCTCTTCTGGCCTCCGAGGGCACTGTACACATATAGTCCACAGACATGCATGCAGGCAAAATATCCATACACATAAAATTACATGTATTTGGAAAAAAAAAAACCCATCAACAAAAACAAGGCCAAGCATGGCAGTGCTCAACTTTATAATCCCAGCACTTGGGATGCAGAGGCAGACAGACCTCTGTGAGTTCAAGGCCAGCATGGTCTAAAAAATGAGTACCAGGACAGCCAGGGGTATATTATACAGAGTAACCCTATCTTGGAAAAAAACAAACCAAACAAACTATAAAGCCACAAACCTATTCTGTAGCTAGCTGTGGTGGTGTATCCTTTAATCCTGGTACTTTGGGCCAGACTGAGGTGGGCAGATCTCTGCATTCAGGGCCAGCCTGGTCTACATAAATTCAGGGCAGCCAGGGCTACCCAGTGAGACCCTGCCAAAGGCAAAACAAAAGAAAAACCTATACTGTGACAAGTGTAGTTCCAGGCATTGGGGACACACAGGGAACAGGAGACAGAAATCCTTGTCCTCAAGGGGCTGACATACTAATTGGATAAAGGGAAAATAAACTTGCTAGCAGTTTCCAGGCAGAAATAAACAAATACACAGGTGAGAGGCTGGGCTGTATGGAAGTTGACTTTATGATTTCAAATTAAGGAGTCAGTAAGGATACAGAGAGGCCATGCCCTTTTCTGTAAGAAGGCAGGTGCCAGAGGCAAACTCTTCAGAAAAGCTGTGCTTTGAGAAAGGGTCAGGGCTGGAGAACTGGCTCAGGGGTTACAGCACTGGCAGCTCTTGCAGAGGATCCCCATCAATTCCCAGCACCCACGTGGTGGCTCACAACTGTCTGTTCCAGGGGATCGGATGCTCTCTTCTGGCCTTCACAGGCACGGCATGCACATGGTACAGACATAGATACATACAACACTCAAAACATAGGTAACGTCAATCTGCATAAAAAGTGCTAGCCAGGCAAGCATGAGGACCAGGGCTTCATCAGACCACCATGTAAAAAGCAGAGTAAGGTGGCATACAGAAATAGGAAGATCCCTGGAGCTTGCAGACACACATACACACACACACACACACACACACACACACAGACAGACACATACGCACACTATATGATCAAGCCTCAGCTAAGCAGACTGAAATCCAATTTCAGTTTTTTGGGTTTTTTAAAATAAAAGTTAAAAGAGCACGGTACTTGGAGTCTGTGATCCCAGAACTTGGGAAGTGGAAGCAGGAGAGTCAAGGTCATTGTTGGCTACACTGTGAGTTCAACACCAGTCTGTGCTATATGTAAGACTCCTCCTCTTAGAAGAGGAAAGAAAAACAACACTTCCCTGTGGTGGCACAGACTTATACTTCCAGCAGCATATAGTTGGGACAAAATGACCAAAAGTTTGGGGCCAGCCTACACTACATAGTGAAGCAAACATTTGGTGGCTCCTACCTTTTAATTTCAACACTCAGTGGGTAGAGGTAGGCAGATCTCTGTGAGTCCTGGGCTAGCCTGGCATACTTAATACATTGCGTCTCGAGCATTGAAGCTACACAGTTAGAATGTGCAACACACAAAACAGACACAACGGAGACACAAAGGAGAGTGAGTGCAGAATAATCTGGAAATCTGATTCCTCTTTCTTTCTCCCTAAGACAAACAAATGGAGGGGACGGGGGGGTGGGGGGGATGAGGGGGGTGGGGGGGATGGGGGCCGTGTCAGCTCACCCAGCTGTGACACACAGGGACAAGTGAGAGATGTTCCGCTTTACCTTAAACCAATAGGTGTTTAGGTAATTTAAGATAGAGTGAAGAGACAATGTTAAAAGTTCTCAGGGGGTGGGGTGGGAGGACAGGGGCCACATCCCTGTGTTGCCACAACAATGCGGCACAGGCAGGGCAACGTGGGCACGAAGGGAGCCTGAAAACTGAACGCAAAGCTGCTTGTGCCAGAGAACAGTAATCTGGCATCTTGCAAACAGGGAGCCCCAGAGGGCAGAGGCCAGTCTGCCTGCAGTCCAGGCCCTGGCACCTAGCAGAGGCTCTGGTCACTTAGGAAGTGAATCCCAGCCAGTAAGGTGACTTGTGGCGCTTGCTGCCAAGCCTAACCAACCCGAATCCACAGGGTGGAAGGAGAAACTGGCTCCTGCTGACCTCCACAGGCACCCCATAC
This sequence comes from Mus musculus, assembly GCF_000001635.26. NCBI lineage: Eukaryota > Metazoa > Chordata > Mammalia > Rodentia > Muridae > Mus > Mus musculus. The sequence continues at coordinate 19,124,761 of NC_000073.6, read as the reverse complement.
AACATGCTATTCAATAGATAGATGAAGGGTTTTTAAGTGAAACCCCATTTTTCAGATGCCAACCTTTCTTGCCCCTTCCCTCCCCGCCCCCATTCTCTCTCTCTTTCTAGAAAACATGAAGCCCAGGCTAGCCTTGAACTCCAGCTCTTCCTATTTCCACCTCCATTGTGCTGTGATGACAGGCTTGTGTCACCACAAACAGCTTTAGTGTTATTTTCTTGAAAGAATGAAAACCCCAGAAGGCTGTCATCCTTACTGAGAGCATTTTAAATACATGGCCTTATTATCAAGTCCTTAGGAGGACATCATGGGCTAAGTATGGCCCATCTTAAAAATGGTAGAGCATGCCTTCAACCCCCACACTTGGAAGGCAGGTGGATCTTTGTGAGTTCAAGGCCAGCCTGGTCCACATAGAGTTCCAGATTAGACAGGGCTACATAGAGAAACCCTGTTCTGAAAAAGAAACAAAGAAGAAAGACTCCAAGCAAGTGACCTAAAAGACCCATACTGGGTTGCTGAAACGGCTGAGTAGTTAAGAATGCTACTCTCCTTCCTGAGGTTGCAGGATCGGGCCCAGCACACACACACCAGGCTGTCCTCAGCCTCCAGCTCCTGATCTAACTGCCTTCTCCAGGGAAGCATGTGTTCAAACAATCTACACCATACACACAATTACATGTCAGGAGCCATGATGGGACAAGCTAATAACTAGCAGGTGATCATCCTGAGATGGCCTGCTTCGGATTATTATATAATCTGTGATAGGCTCGCCCTTATTAAGCAAGGCTGTAAGGGAATTCATTTTAGGAAAGACTCCTGCTATTAATATGCTTTTCCTGTTATTATTAAACATAACAAGCACTAAGTAGTAACACACCCCTTTGGAGCAGATCTCTGCAGATCCACAAAGATGTACTGTCTTGTAGTGATGCTATATAGACAAATAGACGATTTAAGTCTTAATGATGTGAGAATTCTTAAAGTTTTGGGTTTTTGTTGTTGTTGTTGTTGTTTTTCGAGACAGGGTTTCTCTGTATAGCCCTGGCTGTCCTGGAACTCACTCTGTAGACCAGACTGGCCTTGAACTCAGAAATCTGCCTGCCTCTGCCTCCCGAGTGCTGGGATTAAAGGCATGCACCACCACGCCCGTCGAGAATTCTTAAAGTTAAATCTATGATTATTAAGCTCTTTTGTAGTGGGACTGCTATTAGGTCCTTTTCTGATAGTCAAAACTGCAAGGAGAACTCTGTCAGTCTTCCAGATGTCACCAGTTAATTGTTCTTAGATGGTAACCAGACTTTCTCCTACTCTGAGCACATTCCAAAAGGTTGTAAAACAATTAACCAAAGGTCATAAATAGGAAACTAACAATTTATTACAGGTGTTAGGACAGAAGATAAAATATTGACTGGGTTTATCTATACAAAACTTCACGAATAACTTAGTTATGGTTTTAAACCTTCAGTGAACCTGTGGAACTGAGACAGGTGATAGATGTTTAGCCAGATAACTACTACTAATGTATATGCAATGTAAACTTTCTCTGTTGTAAACTTCTATTTCAGGGCTGACGAGATGGCTCAGCAGGTAAGAGCACCCACTGCTCTTCCGAAAATCCTGAGTTCAAATCCCAGCAACCACCTGGTGGCTCACAACCATCCATAACGAGATCTGAGGCCCTCTTCTGGTGTGTCTGAAGACAGCTACAGTGTACTTATAAAATCTTTGGGCCAGAGAGAGCGGGGCCGACCAGAGTGAGCAAAGGTCCTAAAAATTCAATTCTCAACAACCACATAAAGGCTCACAACCATCTTGTACAGCTACAGTGTACTCATATACATAAAATAAATAAATAAATCTTTAAATAAAATTTTAAAAAATCCAACTTCTATTTCAATTCATGATTTGATTTTTTGTGTGAACTTGTGATGAACTTTGTAACATGTGAGCATGTATTCTGAAAGATGTATAAGTACTGAGGACAAAGTGATGAGAAGGAGAGAGAGAAGAATTTTTTGCCTTTCCCCATTTTGAGTAGAAATTTTTTCCCATTCCCCACTTAGAGAATTTTTCCCCTTCCCCGCTTAGGATCTTTCTGCCTTTCCCCTTAGTTAGCTTTCATAGGTAACTTTTTTGTTTTTGTTTTTGTTTGTTTTGTTTTTTGTTTTTTCGAGACAGGGTTTCTCTGTGTAGCCCTGGCTAGTCCTGGAACTCACTTTGTAGACCAGGCTGGTCTCGAACTCAGAAATTTGCCTGCCTCTGCCTCCCGAGTGCTGGGATTAAAGGCGTGGGCCACCAAGCCCAGCTCATAGGAAACTTTTTACAACTTAGTAACAAATGCTATAATCATTTTTCAAAGCGTCCCTTTTTCTTCCTTTAACTCCCGACTTTGAGCTGAGCAGCTCCTGTTGAGATAGTACAAAGGCTATTCACTTAACCCTTTGCTGTTTGAGGAAGATGTGCTAAGTGCATCACAGAAGGCAGGGCAGCCTCAGTTAGCAGAGTATCTTAGACTTAGATAAGTGAACTTCTGGTTATACAGAGACCCTAAACATCACCAATACCAAGTCTTACCCCGGAATCCTACACAGTCTTACCCTCTGCTGACCCTCTCCCTCCTCCACTGCCTCAAGAAGAACCCACAAGAAGAACCCCATGCCAATTATATACTAAGACCAAATTGTTTCAAAGTGAATTACAAAGTTGCTAAACTTCCCAGAGAAGACGTCCCCTGCCTGCCCTGACCAAAATGTTAGAGGGTACACTTATACACACATACCACAACAACATCAAGAAAACCAAAAGTCAAAATAACCAAACAAAACCCCAACTCACTTGCCAGCGGCAGTATTTCTAACTCACTGGAAGACTTGGGCAATGGGCCAGACTGGGACAAGTGAATTATTAATATTTGGCTGGAGACAGATTAAGTTTCTGAGCACCTTCCTAGGAGTTTTGCTTAGACTTAGGAACTCAGGAATGGGGAGGACAGGAAAGATAGAACTAGAAAACTCAGGAGAAAGGGGGAGGCAACTTGAGAGCAAGGGACAGCACGTCCCGTGCCCCCTCACTGGGTCCTCTCCTACCTCCTTTATCTGGTTTTGCCCATTCACTTCAGAAACAAAAACATGACCCAGTGATGTAGTTTAGCTGGTAGATCGCTTGCCTAGCATGCACAACACCCCGAGTTTGATCCCCAGTACAGCATAAACCAGGCATGGTAGTGCACATCTATAATCCCTGAAATCAGGATATGGAGACAGGAGGATCAGAAGTTCAAGGCCACCCTCAGCTACACAGTTTTTAGTTGAGTCCCTGTCTCAAAACAACAACAAATAATATCTGGGCACCAGTAGTGATAAACCTCAGCACTCTGGCTCCTGAGGCGGGAAGTTCAAGAGTTAAGAGGCCAGCCTGAGCTACACAGCAAGTCCCAAGACAACACATGTGTACTATATGCACTTAGTCTAAGCACTTTCCAAACATTATCTCCCTAAACTCTCTAGCCTACCAAGGTTATGGATCTCATTTAATAGCTGGACAGATTTCCAAGCTCAGGTCACAGAAAAGACTTAAATCCTATCTGACAGTTGTTCTGGCCGGGTGTCTCCACCAAAGCAGATTCTGACCCAAATTGCAATTGTACATTTACCATTTAATGTTGGCTGACATGGAGAAGATTGCTTAAACTCTCCGTGCCTCTACTTGCTTCCTGTGAAATGAAGATCTACACTTAAGGCACCGCCTGAATCCAGTGAGTTAATACACACACAGCTGAAACCGAACCTGGGCATTTCTTAGAAAAAGATGCTAGCAATAAAGGGGTAGGGCTGGGGACGGGGGTGTCCCCTGCATAAACTGTGGTGTACATAGGCTATTGTCAGGTTTTGAGAAAATGTCTGGGGGGCTGGACTGAAGAATAGGAAATCTTTTAACAACTTGAATCCAGTCAACATTCCTGGGACGGGAGCTTTCCACCAACAGCTTTGACGCTGGGACTTAACTTTCCTAACAAAAATATCAATTTTTATGGAACCTCCCTTTAGCTATCTTCAGAATGGCCTGCTTGTTCTCACCATACATATAAGGTCACAAGAGGGTTACAGAGAGACCTGTGCAGGTCACAAAAGAGAATAAGGAACCTGAAAGCTGGACTGCCCACACAAACCACTATATCTAGATACGACCGGGGCTAGAAGGGTGCTAAAGGTTGTCTCTATGGACCCCATCTGGTCATATCAACCCAGAGTTCTGTGGCTGTCCAGTTTATTGGTAGTTTTTGGTTAGATTAAGACACGATATTGACAGCCACGCTCCTAACTCACGCACCCTACAACGCCTCCTGGTCCTAGAAGCTAACCTGGACCATCGATGACTTCTACCTCCCATCTCTTCAACTGGCCTTGCCGCCCCACCTCGCAATCCCGCAACCCAACCCAATGCATCCGTGGTTAGCCTCTCCCTTCACTCATTTATCCCGGACTCCTATGCCTTTCCATATAACCAGGCTAACTAACCTCCCTCGAAATTACCCACTCAGGGTCTCTGATCTATTCAGCCAGGACTCCAACTCCGCGCCTCACTCCTCCAGCTCCCAATCCCCTTGATAGCTGATTCCAAAGCTCGACTCTCTCCACCTCCAAGACCCCTCCCTAGCCCCCATTCTTCTACTTCCTCGGGCTCCCGTTCCTCTCAATCCCCACCCACAGTGATCTCCCCACACCCAGCCCTTTCTTTAGCCTCAGTTTGCTTCCTCTCGAACCCAAGTCCTGAACACCCCGCTCATACTCTCAAGCACCCGCAGGACCCAGCTTGGGGCTCTCACCATCTCCCCGCGCTGCAGCTCTCCCGACTACGCGGGTTTCCCCCACTCGCTCCTCTCCAGCCTCCCCTTCCGGGTTCTGGCCCCGAAGCCCACTGGGAATTAGAGTACGGGCGGCCATGGACTACAGCTCCCAAGATGCAATACGGTAACTTGGAGGTGGAGTAGGAAACAAACTAGGCGGGCTGAGAGACAGAAACTCTAATTACCAGGAGGCTAAGGGCACACTAAAATACGCAGGCGCAGAAAATTCTCCCGCGAGGGTATCTGGGAAATAGAGTCCAGCCGCCTCCATTTTGGCCCGAGGCCCTTGAAAAGAGAATCGAGGCTACTTCAAAGGGACGTTAGCGAGGGATGAAGAGTTTAGGAAGAACAACTTTATTGATTTATCATGTTAGTTGACAAATAATTAATAATATATGAGTTTTCCCAAACTTTCTCTCCCATTTCTCACCTTCATCTCACTCCCCACACTTGCCTACCACCACCTCCTAATTGGCAAATAAAGAAAACAAGATATCGAAGTGAGGAAAAGCCCAGGCACTATGTTCACATCACAGGTAGAACAGAGCCTCCAGAAGGGCAGGAATCTTGGCAGCATTTCCAAAATGTACGGTTTGAATCTGCCGTGGTGGCACACACTTTTAATCGCACCATTTTGGACGCCGAGGTTAGTGTACCTCTGTGAGTTTGAGACTAGCCTGGTCAAGGGTATGAGACGCTGTGTCAAAAAATAAAGATGAAGCTGGAAAGACTACTCAGAGGTTAGGAAGACATCGCTCTTGCAGAGAATTTGCATTTGCCCCTGAAGATGCCCCTAGAAGCCCCTGTCTAAAACTCCAGCTCTAGGGGCATCTGATGCCTCTGGCATCTGGGGACACCTGCGTGCAGTATTCCTCCCCCCCACCCCCCCAACATGTATACCTAGTTAAAACTAAAATGCTTTTTAAAAATAAATTGTGTAGTTTGTAACCTGAGTTACAAGGTAGTGCATTCCTTGCGTTCCAGACAGACCTGAGACAAAACGGTTACAAGTAGTAGGCAAGCCTGGGCTATATAGCAAGACTGGATCCACACTCAGACACTAAAGGTTACTTTGTTTGCAGCTACAGGAACTGGCATTTCCATGGGGTCTACAAAGCCTCGTTTCAGGGAAAGGTGGCGAAGTTAGCCGCCTGAACAAGGTACTTGACACACAGTGGTCTTTAAGCAGATGCGCCCTAAAGCGAAAGGGTCGGATGGGGACACAGGAGGGCCAGCAGGGGGAGTACAGACACCTCGCGCTTGCGGACACCTGGCAAATCCTGCTGGGGTCTGAGGTAAATAGGTCAGGGGGCGGGGCAAAACAGAGGGCGTGGCCTGAGGAAAGGGCGGGTAATGGAGCAAGAGCTGATTGGCTGATGCTGCGAGCGCGGGAGCGGGAGCACGTGTCGGAGCTGTGGCCCGTGCCCTGCCCCGGGTGCGCGTGCGCACTCGCCGCACTGCCCTTTTCCAACGCTCCTCTGCTCGTGCCTGGCACCGCGTGGCGGGAACGTGGAGGGGGCGTGGCCTCGCCTCAGGCGCTCTGGTGCCTTCGCGCCACAGCCTCGCGCCCTGCCATTCTTCGCTCGGTCTGCGCGTCGGGAGGCACGCGGTCTGCATCCCTGGGACCCCGCGAGCCGCGGGAGCCGCGCGAGCCGCTGCCGGAGCCTTCAGACTGTCGAAGCGTGAGCCCAGTGCCAAAGCAGAAGTCGAGGCTTAACGCCATATTGCAAATCTTGAGGTGAGTGCTGGTGACCAACGGGTGTGGGGCGGCAGACGCCCTGGCTCTAGCTGGCTTGAGGTAGCGGGGAGATGGTGAGGAGTCGTCAGAGTCACACCCTGCGGCCGTGACCCCCTAGGGAGCTCTAGGTCGGATGGAGAGGGACCCCAGAGCTCGAGACCGGTTTGAGGGTAGACTTTGTGTTTGAGGGAATCCAGGCTGGGTTTCTGGAAAGTTATTAGTGGCGTTTGAGACATGGGGTCTCCTGTTCGAGGCTCGGCTTTTGGAAGCTGAAGACGGGAGATCTGGAAATCTTAGTTTGGGGTTCCAGGGGTTACGTTCGGAGGGTCAGAGGTCTAATTTGACAGGGTTGGGGCTTTTCAGTATCAGTGGAGACCATCAAAGCAGGAAAATAGGCTCTGGAGTGGGCACGGCTTGGGTCTTTGAGAATTAATTTTAAAGCCTGGAGTCGTCGTGCTACTCATTGCGTATAGGTGTCAATTTAGGGTTCCAGGTCTCAGTGGGATGCATGCGTGAGGTCTAAGTTTTCTAAGAAGGAAATCACAATGTGAGGATCTGAAGGGACAGTTTTAGAGTTTAGAGATATTTATTGTAGGACATGAAACACATTTTTAAAAATTATTTTTTCGAGGCTGGAGAGATGGCTCAGTGGTTAAGAGCATTCACTGCTCTAATGAAGGTCCTGAGTTCAAATCCCAGCAACCACATGGTGGCTCACAACCATTTGTAGTGAGATCTGGTGTCCTCTTCTGGGGTGCCTGAAGACAGCTACAGTGTACTTACATATAATAAATAAATAAATCTTTTTAAAATTTTTTTTTCACTTTACATCCCAATATCAGCCCTCCTCTCCTCTCAGTCCCTCCTACCCCTCTGGTAGGTCCTCCCCCAGTGCCCCTCTCCTTCTCTTCTGAGAAGGGGAAGCACCCCTTGGGTATTCCCACTACATTTGGGGTGGTGAGGGTTTTTCTTTTTTCTTTTTTTTTTATACCCTGGATATCCTTCCTCTAGGATTTGGGGTTTTCAGTGTTAAGGCTTGTGGTCTGAGCTGGCTGTGGTAATTCACACATATAACCTTTTATGATTTGGAGTCCAGCCTGACTACATAAACCTGAGCTGGTATAAGGTGAGACTGTGTGGGGGTTGGGGGGCAGTTAGTGGTTTGTGATCTTGATATTAGGAGTGTAATCCTATTTGAGGTTCAATAGTCAACATTTTGCACATCCATGACTTTTGGTTTGTTTTTGTTTTTGTTTTTTGAGACAAAGTTTCTCTGTATAGCCCTGGCTGTCCTGGAACTCACTTTGTAGACCAGGCTGGCCTCGAACTCAGAAATCTGCCTGCCTCTGCCTCTCGAGTGCTGGGATTAAAGGCATATGCCACCATGCCCAGCTTTTTTGTTTGGTTGTTTTGTTTTGTTTTGTTTCATCCAGGACTTTTTATTTATCTGTTAGTTTGTTTAGTGGTGGCATAGGATTTTGTTTGCTTTTGTCTGATTTTTTTTTTTTTTTTTAAATGAGACAGGGTTTTACTCTATAGCCCTGGCTGGCCAGGAACTCACAGAAATCTGGCTGCCTCTGCTTCCAGAGTCCTGAGATTAAAGGGATAGGCCACCAGTCCGGGTTAGATTTTTTTTCTTTTTTTTTTCTTTTTAGTTTTTCAAGTCATGGTTTCTCTGTGTAGCCCTGGCTGTCCTCAAACTCAGAAATCAGCCTGCCTCTGCCTCCCAAGTGCTGGGATTAAAGGCATGTGCCACCACTGCCCGGCTGCCACGGACCGGGCCTAATTGGGCCCCCTCAATCCGTGGGAATCAGGGGCAGCTAGATTTTTTTTCTAAGATTTACTTATTTCTTATATGTAAGTACACTGTAGTGTGTGTCTTCAGACACACCAGAGGAGGGCATCAGATCTCATTACAGATGGTTGTGAGCCACCATGTGGATGCTAGGATTTGAACTCAGGACCTCTGGAAGAGCAGTCAGTGTTCTTAACCGTTGAGCCAATCTCTCCAGCCCTAGATTTTTTTTTTAAACAAATCTGAAATTCCAGTTTCCCATTTTTCTTTTTATTGTGATCTATTTTTTAACCCCTTGATTGTGTGAGGGAGTGAGATAAGGCTCTGCCTCACGTTGTTTACTACGTTAGATAGGGCGGCCAGTTCTGTCAGAGGGAACCGATTTTTTTTTTTTATTATTTTATGTGTGAGTGTTTTGCCTGCATGTATGTATGTGTACTACATGCATGGAATTTCTGGGGTAAATCAGAAGAGGGCATCAATTCTCTGCAACTTGAGTTAGAGACAATTGTGAACCACCATGTGGAATTAAATCCAAGTCCCCTGGAAAAGCAGTCAGTGCTCTTAACCTAGAGCCATTTATTCAGCTCTTACTTTAGGCTTTTTAAAGAAATATTTATTTATTTTATGTGGATTGGCATTTTGTCTGCATGTATGTTTGTGAAGGTGCCAGATCTTGTGGAATTGGAGCTACAAACTGTTGTGAGTGGCCATATGGGTGCTGGGAATTGAACCTGGGACCTCTGGAAGAGCAGCCACTGCTCTTAATCTCTGAGCCATTGCTTTTTTGTTTGTTTTGGAGGGTTTTTTTGGGAGGGGGCGTTCAAGATAGGATTTCTCTATGTAGCCTTGGCTGTCCTAGTACTCACTCTGGAGATCAGGCTGGCCTTAAACTCAGAGCTCTGTCTGCCTCTGCCTCCAGAGTGCTGGGAGGCATCAGCTTCTGTGCCCAGTTCTCACTTGGGATTTTTTAAAATATTTATTTATTTATTTATTTATTTATTTATTTAATATAAGTGCACAGTAGTTGTCTTCAGACACACCACAAGAGGGCATCAGATCCCATCACAAATGGTTGCGAGCCACCATGTGGTTGCTGGGAATTGAACTCAGGACCTCTGGAAGAACAGTCAGTGTTTGTAACTGCTGAGCCATCTCTCTCCAGCCCTCACTTGGAATTTTTAAAGTCACTTTTCATCTATTAATATCATCATCTACTGCGTGTGGTGACACATTCCTTTAATTCCAGCACTAGCGAGGCAGTGCCGGGTGAATTCTCTGAGTTCAAGTGCAGTCCGATCTACATAGTGAGTTCTAGGACAGCCAGAGCTATACAGAGAGACCCTGTCTCAAACACCCCCATACTCCTTTCTAGAGGTCTTAAGCCACACTTTTCAAGCTAGACAGTCTGTTTTTCAGCCTTTGGCATCTTTTAAGATTTATTTATTTATTATATGTAAGTACACTGTAGCTGTCTTTAGACATTCCAGAAGAGGGCGCTAGATCTCATTATAGATGATTGTGAGCCACTATGTGGTTGCTGGGATTTGAACTCAGGACCTTTGGGAAGAGCAGTCAGTGCTCTTAACCACTGAGCCATCTCTCCAGCCCACTAGCATCCCCTTATTGATATCTGAATTCTGAGATCAATGTCTGGAAATTTGCTGATTTTTTTTTTTTGATTCAATTATTAGGAGCTTAAATTTACCATTTGGGATTTATGATTTTCTATTTAGAGTTTAGGGTTTTAATTTAGGTTCCTGAACCCATATTTATGTCCTATTTTAGGAACTCTAGGTGCTTTTTAAAATGTACCATGGGGGTAGGGAAGGTCGTACATTACTTGGCTGATTCACTTTGGAGTCCCAAAGGTCACTAATAATTTTTTTCCCTCTTTGCAGATGTTGGGTTCAGACAAATTCTCATGTTTCTCTGATCAGCACAGAGCTAGATCTCCAAGTCCTACTGACAGGTAATTGTTCTCTACCTTCAGTGCAGCTCTACCCACTCTGAACAATAGTAGCAACAAGGTGTTACTAAACACTGTTTCTAGACTGTTTGTTTAGTCCTTCCATTGTATCTAATAGCTATTACAACCACCAGACAAGGAAGTAGGTGCGTATAGTCCTTCATTTCCAGAGACGGTTCTGAGGTGATTTCAAGCTCTAATGTGCTTTGGTTTTTGTTTGTTGTTTGGTTTGTTTGAGTGCTGGGTATGAACCTGGGCTTTCTGATGTCAAATGCTAAGGAACTTCTTTATACCTACACTACATCTCCCATATGACATTCTTTTCTTTATTTTATGTATGTCCATGTTTTGTTTGACTGTATATCTGTGCATGCACCATGTTCATGCGGTGCCTCCTGGAATTGGAGTTGTAAAGAATTGTGAACCACCTTTAGGTGCTGGGATTGCAACCTGGATCCCCTGTAAGAGCAGCAATCTAAGGTTCTTAAATGCTCTTTCTTCCTTTCTTTCATTCACAATATGTATTCATTCATCCATTGAACACCAAATGTTAGGAATCTTTTGTGCATGACATGCATGACAGGCAACCCTCTACCACTGATCTATATCCTCAGCTGTAGGAATCTGAAAGGGGAATTCATACAGAGGGATTGGATTCCCTCTCCATCTATCCAGTTTGGACATATTTAAAATATTTGAAGTCATCTTGCCTTGTACTATTTTCCCCTTAATAGATGTCAATACACCCCTCCTTATCCATTATTAACATTACAATTAAGCACCTTCTTTGCTGTGGTCCTCTATGCAGGTACTGTGCTCACTCAGAAGGAAGGTCATGAAGGAAATGAAAATGCATGTGTCCTGAAGCCTATTGCTTCTTAGAACCTTTGTGGTCAACAGTTCAGTCTCTTGTTTTCCCCTTTCTAGATAAGGAATCTTTCTAATAATAGACTCTTGGTTTTGATGGGTAGAAACCTCGCTAAAACTAGCTTATGCATAATAAGGCACTTGCTGGATCATTTAAACAAGAATTCAGGGATATCAGGGCATGGCTTGTACTGTGAGCCTGTAGGACCTTGCTTCACCCATGTTCTCTTCCAGTCTTGTCTCCTTTGCTTGCTTAGCTCCCATGCTTGGGTTTTACTTTCCTTGAGTTCTCTTTGCTCCTTTATGACACAGGGCCTTTCCACATGTTCCCTCTGTCTGGAGCTTTACCTGTTCCTTCTCACCCTCTCTTATCCTCTAGACTAGATTCTGGCCAGATTTAGTTCCTGAGGAAAGACTTCATTGGTTAGGCTGTAGTTCCAGGTAACAAGCCACTCATTTTGTAGGTCAAAGCCTGCTATTACAGCATCTGTAACCAAGCAACACTTCTCCTTACCTTCATTAGAACCAGCCTGATGGCTTTTTGACTTGTACAGTCATTCATACCAGGCCTAGGTTTAAAATGTCAAAGATGGAGTGGTTAGTAGCTAGATCAGTACAGTTCTTGGTGTGCAAGGTTGAGAACCTGAGATTGGATGCCAAGTGGAGTTAAACCTGGAACAGAGGGTTGTTTTGGTGTGGACAGGGTAGGCCATTTTGGGGGGAGCAGGGTACAAGAGCTAGCAACTGAAGACCCTGAGGACAGCATGAGGAGAATTGGTGGTAATGCAGATCTAGGGCACTACAAGCACCACGGGAGCAGTGGGGTGGTGTGTAATGTGGGAGAGGACATCATCTTTATGGTTCCACCTGGTGGGGGAAGGGTGGAGCTGTGTATGTTCTAATGTGGGTATCTCATGAATTATGCATTTGGTTGTCACAAGTCAACTGCTTTCATGCCTGTATTGAGAGGTCTTTAGCAAGCACACACTGACTTTCCAGAGTGGCATAGCCCATTGGACACAGTGAGAGAATACAGGAGCATTGAGCTCGCCTACCCTGTGTAGTGATACTCAGTGAGTATGAAAGAGTCAGAAAAGGAATGGTACTGTGAGCCACACAGAGCCTTTAAACTTGACCCTCCCAGGATTACAGTGTACCCGTGTAATCCCAGCACTTGGAAGACTAAAGCAGGAGGATTGCTGAATTTGAGTCCCTCTTGGTCTACATAGCAAGATCCTATTTAAAAAAAGAAACAGAGAAAAAGAAAAAGAAAGAAAGAAAGAAAGAAAGTCGCTTCATCTCAATGGCATTTCCTTCAAGGTGTGAAACAAGGGGGCAGCAAGGTCAGATTTATGTTTCAGGAAAGCTGCTGCCTCGGAAAACATGGAAGAAGGAGGCCAGATAGGAGGCTGAGAGCCTTGTAAGGGTGTGAAGACAGCCATGCAGGGATTATGGGTTTAACAAAAGCTGGAGGGAGGTGGAAGATGGGCAAGATTTGGGGACTCATTGATCCACAGAATATAATATAGGAGAATGATAAGTTCTCATGATGCCTGAGGCCCTGTCTTGCCTGTCCCAGAATGGAGGCAGAGGACAGTCTTGACATGAGACTGAAGGTTTGGGGGCAGGTGGTGTACCTTAAAAACTAGATGTGGTGGCTCATGCCTGTAATCTTAGCACTTGAGAGGCTGAAGCAGTATGATCACTTTGTCTCCAAAGAAACTAAGTTTAATTCTAGGTGTCATAACCAAAATTGGCTCTTATCCCCAAACAGGAAGGATAAGAAAAACCACACGAACAAGCTTCGAGAGCTGGCTTTGCTGATCCCTGTGACCATGAAGACCAGAGACAAGAAGTACACCAAGGTGTGGGGACTGAAGGAGAGGAGTTGGGTGGGAGGCAGGGTGCTAGAGCAATGAGTGGGGGCCTCTCCTGGGAAATCCACACAGACCCTCTCAGAGATGAACTTGGAAATAGGAGTAACCATGATGCTCTGAACAGGAATTTCTGGGAGTCCATGATCCCATAGGGGATTCTTTTTTTAGAAGCCAAGTTCCTCACTTAGGGTCAGCAAGTGCTTTACCACTAAACTATACCCCTAGTCCTGTGGGATTCTTTCAGAATAAGAGGTGGGGTGGGTAGAACAGGAGCTTGAGACAGTTCAGTCAGAACTTGTTACGAAAGCATGGGTACCTGAGTCCCCATCTGTCTTAGACAGGGTTTCTATTCCTGCACAAACATCATGACCAAGAAGCAAATTGGGGAGGAAAGGGTTTATTCGGCTTACACTTCCATACTGCTGTTCATCACCAAGGAAGTCAGGACTGGAACTCAAGCAGGTCAGAAACCAGGAGCTGATGCAGAAGCCATGGAGGGATGTTCCTTACTGGCTTGCTTCCCCTGGCTTGCTCAGCCTGCTCTCTTATAGAACCCAAGACTACCAGCCCAGATGGTCCCACCCACAAGGGAACTTTCCCCCTTGATCACTAGTTGAGAAAATGCCTTACAGTTGGATCTCATGGAGGCATTTCCTCAACTGAAGCTCCTTTCTCTGTGATAACTTCAGCTGTGTCAAGTTGACACAAAACTAACCAGTACACCATCCCAGAACCCACAGAAAGCCATGTAACATGAGGTAGGTACCTCAGTACATGCTTGTACTGGTTAGCCAGTCTAGCCTAAATTTGCCAGTTAAGCTCAGGTCACATTGAGAGACCCTGTTTCAAAACCAAAACACACCAACAGTTTGTTTTGTCTCCAAACCCCTGAGGAATGACACTTAAACTGACCTCTGACCTCTACATGTACGTGCACACCCACATAAGCATGCATGTACACACACAGAAAGAGGCAAAGGGAACTGGTAGTGGAAAAAGGAGAGGCAGAGGTCACACATCAACACTGGAGCCCTCACAGCTGCAGCCTGAGACTCTACTTCTTTTTCAGCCCCGGGGGTTTCTCAGTTGTTAAAAACAGCAAAGATAACTCTTGCTCCTAAATGATACTTCAAGACAGAAATGATGTCCTGGCATGTAGTTTAGCAACAGAGCTCTTGCCTGGCCTGTGCAAGCTCTAGAGGAAAGATAAAAAGGTGCAGAGGGAAGACAAAAGTGTGGCCTAGTGGTACATGTGCTTCGTTCTAGCATCCAGGAGGCTGAGGCAGGAGAATTGAAAGTGCAGGGCCTGCCTGGGCTACAGAGTGAGTTTAAAATAGCATAGGCAACTTTTTAAGCCTTGTTTCAAAATAAAATGTAAGCAGTGGACTGGGGATGGTAGCTCGGTGGTAAAGCACTTCCTTAAACACACAAGACCCTGGGTTCAAAGAGACAGGGTTCTCGTGTTCTCTCTCTCTCTCTCTCTCTCTCTCTCTCTCTCTCTCTCTCTCTCTCTCTCTCCCTCCCTCCCTCCCCCCTCCTCCCTCCCCCCTCTCTCTCCTCTCTCTCTCTTCTCAGGAGAGAGCACATCATCTTTTCCTTTGGCAACTTTCAAAGGCTTCACACTCCTTGAAAAACATCAACAAGGTCTCTTCTACTCTGTTCTCATATGGTCTTCTCTCCCTTTGACCCTCCTGCCTTCCTCTGGCTTACAAAGATCATGATTACCTTGGGCTTATGTGGATAATTCAAGTAATCTCTCCATCTCCAGGTCCTTAGCTCAATGATGTCTGTAAAGTTCCCTTACCATATAAGGCAGCCTATTCACACCCATGGGACTAGGATGTGGCTGCCTTTGGAACTGGGTTGCTGACTATGGGGAAATTTTTTCATGTCCTCAAGCATTTGTATATTTGGTATGTATAGGTGATGTCATAGGATCCTGAGAAGCCAGAGAAGAGAAGGACACAGTTCCTGCCCTCAAGGAATGAGTCTAGCATTTCACAACTGACAAGATGTCCACTTCCTTTGAATTATCTCTAGGCCTGTCTAGGGAGGCAGAATCTCTGATGCAGACGGATCTCTGAGTTCAAGGCCAGCCTGGTCTAGAGTGAGTTTTAGGACAGAGTTATATAATAGACCTGTCTCAAAAAAATTAAAAAGGAAAATAATAGCTTTTGTTTTTGAGACGGGGTTTCTCTGTGTAGATCTGGCTAGAAGTCAGAGATTTGTTCGTGTCTATGTCCTACTTCTGGGATTAAAGGTGTGCAGCTCCACACCTGGCAGCATGCTCACTTAAAAAGAATTCTATGTTTATTTTAGGTGTATAAATGTTTGCCTGAATGCACACATGTATACCATGGGCATGCCTGGTGCCTGTAAAGGTCAGAAGAAGGTGTCAGATCTACTGGAATTAGAGTTACAGGGAGTTATGGGCCCCCATGCCAGTACTGGGAACTGCTCTTAACTGCTGAACTGACTTTTCAGCCCTGGATATGCTCACATTTTAGTTTAAGAAATTCATGAAGAAGGCTGGGTGTGTTGGTGCATACCTTTAAACCCAACAGGCAGAGGCAGAGGAAGGTGGAGCTCTCTGAGTTCAAAGCTAGCCTAATACAGAGATAGCCAGAGCTACATAGTAAGATCCTGTACAAAGACACTACAACAACAAAAATCCATGTGTTTAAAAACAAAACAAAAAGGAAGAAATTCCTGAAGGAATGGATTGTGTATAAGTACCCGAGGGGAGTGGGGGGGGGTGCAGGCAGAGTGAAAGTAAGGATGACTGAGAACACATCATCCAAAGGCCTGTGCCATGCCAGACGTGGTGGCGCACACCTTTAATCCCAGCACTTGGGAGGCAGAGGCAGGCAGATTTCTGAGTTTGAGGCCAGCCTGGTCTACAGACAGCCAGGGCTACACAGAGAAACCCTGCCTCAAAAGAAAAAGAAAAAAGACAGCAGATTACCAAAGTCCTGTGCCTTCAGTCCTTCAGTCACCCGGTCACTCTGTGTTCAGCATGTCTGTTGACCAAAATCTCTCTGTTGTAACAGTTTTAAGACCTATTTATAACTTGAGATGGTCTCTGGGGTTACACCTACCTCTTGAGCTGCCAGGTCATGTTTCATGAAGACTGAGCCTTTTACCTGGGTATGGAGCTAATTTCTGTAATTCCAGCCCTTGGGAGACTGAAGCAGGAGGATCACCAGTTACAGGCCAGCCTGAGGTACACAGTGAGATCCTTTTTCAAAACCAAACCAAACCAAACCAAACCAAACCAAACCAAACCAAAAAAACAGAAGCAGTCTTCTATTTTGAAATCAAGGATGGGAATCTAAGCACCTTTGCATGGAACAATTGTATGTATCTCTTCACAGCAGCAGAGGCTTCATTGTAACTGCGCTCCAAGCCTGGCATTAGACCTGCCAATCTAAGAAAGACAACTCACTGCTTTTTTCTGAGTGACGCTTTCTTCTCTTTCAATTCCTTAAGACCCCCTTGAAGACAATCTCATTCAAACGTTGACTATGCCTTTTTAAAAGGCTTTTAAAACACACACACACACACACACACACACACACACACACACACACACACTGTGTCTTGTGTTGGGGAGGTGTCTCTCAGTCTATCTTTTGACTCTCTCTTTATATGGGGTCTTGGTATTGTCCTAGAATTTACAATTCTCCTGTGTCAGCTTCCTGAGCACGGATTACAGGTGTGCTACAGAAATGACAGGTGTGCTACAAAAATGACTGGCTGATGATTTTTGAGTTGTTTAGTGTCTGTTGTCCTTAACTGAGCTGTGTGTCCATGAAGGCATATTGCCTGTACTGCTTTTAGCTTTGTTTCCAGTAGCAGCTCAGGAAGTATTTAATGGTAGTAGTGGGGTAGGTGATGTCTGGCTACAGGCCAGCCTGTTGGGTGCTGTGAGAAATCGAGCCACATCAACATTCTCTGCCTTTAAAATACAGAAATGAGTTAGCTAAAGTCATGATTCAACTAGCTCAAGGTCAAAGGGAGAGATCAACATGGCAACAGATAACAGAAAGCAGTGTGGCAAATGTCGAGGTGGAAAGAAGTCCAGGGTGTTTCAGAGTGCTGAGAAGTTGACCCAGCATGGGCCAGATAGTCAGAAGAGGAGGTGTCCATGCTGAAGCTCAGGGGAAGAATGGGGAGGTGACGGGGCTTATGAAAAAAGGAGGGCCAGACAGGGAACTAAGTATAAGCAAAAAGCCAGAAGCCGAACAGTATATGCTAACAACTGGGATCAGGAGGCTAGTGACCCTGAGCTCCAGCTCTGCCTCCTTAGGTCTCTCAACCCCATTGTATTCACCCTCAGTCTTCAGCTGGCTCTCTAGGACAAGTTAGGGGCTGGACAGCAGAATAGGTGAAGCTCTGCCAGATGCTGCATTGCTGGTTATGTGTGGAGAGTGGGGTTTGAGACTTCCTGTCTCAGTTCCCCAGGAGCCTCACACTGTCCTGGGCCCTGACCCTTGTGCAAATCAGGATCAAACAGTATGCATCCTGGCTGGCTTCCAACTCATGATCCTGCTACCTCTGCCTCTGGAGGGGCTGGGATGACAGGTGGGCAATGTGTCCCACTTTCAACCCTGTCTCTGTACAGAAGGAGATCCTGTTGCGTGTCCTGCACTACATCCAGTACCTCCAGAGAAACATTGACATGACCAAGGCCTTGCTCAAGCTCCACAGCAGCAATGGCAAAGGTAGATTTGTGGGTAAGCAGTTCCACCTCCAATGCCTTTATGCCACATTGTCCTGACTGTCAGGGAAACCAATTGGCTACCTTCCCCTTCCTGTGGAAGGGGATTACATCAGAGAGGTGTACAGGAGAGAGGTGTTGTAGGAGAGCCAGACATAATGGCTCATACCTGTTACTTCAGCATTCAGAGGCTGGGGCAGGAAGACTGCATTGAGCTCAAGGTCAGCCTAGGATACACAATGAGATCCAGCCCAGTCTAACCTACAGCGCAAGACCCAGTCTCAATGAAACAAAGCAAAATACAGACCCTGTGTTTTGGAATTTGGAGGAGGAAGCCTAGAAGGTTGGCCTTCAAGGACAGCATAAGGAAACCCTGCCAGACTGCAGAACCACCCTGAGCAAGAGCATGTGGGTGTGAGGAAACATAGAGTGTTTAGGGATATGCAAACAGCAGATGTGACTAGAGGAGATGCTGCACTGAGTGGGTTGATGCATGCCCTTCCCAAGCCAGATCCTGATTCAGACTCTGCTGTGACCATAGCCTCTCAGGCTTCAGTCCCGAAATCTGTAATTTAGGACCCCACCAGCAATTTCCTTCTGTGTTTGTCATGGGAATCAGAGATGTTAATACAAACAACATGAGGGCTGCAGCTCACAGCTACCCAGCACTATACAGTGATTGGTGTGAAACACTCAGATGGTAAGTGGCTGCGGGCACAGAGGCCAGAGCAGAAATATGAGGTCTGTGGGGCAAAGCAGAGGGGTGGACATGAGAAGTACTAGAAGATTCCACCTGGGAACATCCTTCACATTAATTTGCTTTTGTTTTTATTTTTTCCTTATTTATTTTACTTTTGAGGCAGAATCCTACTTTATAGCCCAGACAGGTGTCAAACTTGCAGCAATCTTTCTGCCTTAACCCTTTAAGTGCTGCCTGCCCTATCCTTTGACTTTTTGGCTGTGCAGCAATAGACCTCAGTTCCCTTGTTGGTAACGTCTGCCTGAAAACTTTCCCTCCTACCCAGGGTAGGAAAGCCTTGTCTGGGAGGAGGAGGATGTGCAAGACCAGGAGTGGGGTCTAATCTGTGACTCTCCGCTCCTAGGGCCAGGTTTGAACCCATCTGCTGGCCAGACACAGCAGCAACACTCCACTCCCTCCAGCTCTCAGAAGCCAAGCCTTTGGAGCACCTCTTCAAAACCTCGAAAGAAGAAGTTTACCCGAGTGTCAGGTATGTGTGGTCTATGGAAGCACAGGAACTACTGTTACAGAGTAGGCTCCTTCTCTAGAAACACACTGCGTCAGACCCCACCAATCTATGTCTGAGTCCACTCCCAGGCCTTCATGGGCTTTCATTTCTTCCTCATTGAGACAGGCGGCAGTCCAGCCCCTCTCAAGGTTACAGAAAAGCCTGAGCAGATACTGCCAAGCAGTGCTTATATCAGAAGCACTGGCAAGGCCCAAGTAGGATGCTGCTGTCATCATATTTTCCTTGAGCTAGGGCATCGGGAGGCAGGGTGGTAGCAGGATTGGGGTGTAGAGTCTGAGAGTCCTGGCTCTAGCCCAGCCTCACCACACCCTCGCTTCCCAACCCCTTGAGGCCCTCAGTGCACATACCTGTGAAGTGGGACTATGGCCTGCCTAACCACTAGTCTCTAGTCACAACTGTACACTGCAATTATTTGAGGTGCTTAGAGACTTCCTAAGTGTTTGGAAGTGGCCTGGTGTGGCATGTTATACCAACTGCACTTTGCTGTTAAAACCTCAGAATTTTGCACACAGGGTGGGCTCTATTTGAAGAGCTGGGCACACCTGGGATTCTGGGAGCACCAGGACAAACAATGCTCTGGGATGTGTCATCCCAGAGCAGAAGAATTCCCTATCTGAGCCAAATTCTGAGGCATTGCAGTGCCTCTACCAAGCCCCCTGACTCCTGTCTCTATTCTCTCAGAGCATCCATCCTGGCCCTATAATCCTCGACGCTCTCTAGCTCTGGACCAGGCTGAAAATCCTAACACCATACATCCAGGCCTAAAGGAAGAAAATGAGGAATGTGCCACCTATCCAGGAGTCCTCAGCCCTAGCACCTACCCCACAACTGAACCATCTGTGTCTGAAGGCGATGGACAAGGGGCCCAGTTGGTGTTCTTGGACATGGCTCAGAACATCTTTGCCTATGACATCCTAAGTTGGTGCCTTTCCTTAGAAGGAAGTTCCTTTTTTATTTGCATGTGTTCTTTCTCTGCTCCCCACCCCCCACTCATGTGTACACGTGCATGTCTATTTGTGCTCTTTCACAGACTGCTCTGGACAGTCTTATCACCTAGGCATATATCACCAAATGGGATGGCACTGCCTATCACATCATGGGGCTTTCATTCCCAGCTCCCCTTTCTTGTGTCAGGCTCTGTAAGAGAGGGACAAGATTGGGGTCACCTTTGTGTATACACCTCAGGTCTCAAATCTGGGGATGGGGCAGCATATGTCTACTGGACTTCTCTGAAGCCAGACTGTCCCTTGTCTGTCACTGTATCAGAGGTGAGAAGGGGTTGAAATGCCTCACAAGGACAGGAGAACAGGCAGGAATGTAAGTCCTGGCTTTGAACTCCCTCTAAGGCTGCCAAGCACCCAGTCCCTCTCCATCATGCTTCCCTGTTGTTCATGTACCCCCTCTAGGCCAGGCCATGAGCTATTGGTGCTTGTGACACAGTAGTGACTAAATTCTCATTCCAGTGATGCAATTCCCCACTTCTCCAGGACCATCCAGACTTTCTGGGGTGCTAGAATACCCTGGTCCCAGAAGAGGCAGCATATTTCTGCTAGCTATGTGACTTGTCACTAAACATGCCATTTCATATGGCAGTGACTGGGCTAACCCATTGGCCTAGTGGTGTTGTAAATCAGTAAAAGACTTAGAGGGCTGGGGACAGGGCCAGAACTCTTATGTGCCATCATGAGATCTTATTGTCATGGCATTGTGACACCATGTTAAAGATCTGATCTGCTGGCAGCTTCTGATAGAGATATGAGTCAATGTTGGGGTGACTCATGCACTCCAGCTTCACCCAGGCACCATGCCTGGTCCCTCTCCTTGCCCCCTGTCTTGGAGCCCTGGAATCTGGCCCACATTCAGGCATAGTTACCTTACTCTGACACCCCCTCCTCCAGGTGATCATGCTGTAGAAGTCCAGGGTGGAGAGCCCAATGCTGACATCAAGGTTCAGAGGTCCTTTTTCCTCACCAGGGCACAGCCCTGTGTCAGGTAAGGAAACCCCAGGGTGTCATTGGCTGGGACTGTATCAGCGGACTATGAGAAGTGGCTTCACATTCTCTGTCAGGGCTCTCTGAATGGCACTCTGGGCCCGGCTTCATGCTGACTGGTGCAGGCTCCTGGGCAGGTCTGGCTTCCCACCTTCTAAACTGGTGGTTGTCACCTGCTGATCTTCCATACCTCTTGTCCCCTCCCAGCCTGTTCTTATCTGCTGAGTGTGTCTCTAATATAGACTTTGACTGATCAGTAGGGCTAGAAAACCCCTGGCCCAAGGTAGAGCCCAAACCTCTTCCTTGGCATCGGAGAATGTGACCCTGTCTCACCATGTCACCCTTTCTTGCTTTTACCACCAGTCTTCCACTAAACAGCCTAAATGTTCTTCAGTCCCCACACAACCTGCTCTGAGCTTGCTGACCTTGTCCCTCTACTTGGAGTATCTGCCTTTCTGATTTACTTGGGAAACTACCTACTCTCCTACTCGCCCTCTTGTCTTCCTTAGAATCTCCCCAACAGGCTCCCTTCTGTTGTCAGCATCTGTTTACCAGTTCATTTTCCACACAAGCCTTGAAGCTCCGTGGGGGCAGAAGCTAAGCTGATTGAATTCCCTGGAGTTTCATGCAATTAGCCATGTGAGCTCAGTCCAGCGCTCTGTGTCTTCCTCTGATTCCAGTTCTTGCAGGCAGAAGCTATTCTTGTGTACTTCCAGTGAGGCAGACAAAGAAGCCCCAGACTCTGACCCCTGGCTTCCTGTTTGGACCTCCGAGGACAGCCCCAATGGTGATTACAAGTCCTCTCCTTGTAGGCTTTGAGCCTTCTGAACATTTCTCACCAGAGGATTTCCATGGCAGAAAAAAGCAGGAAGAAGACTGGGGAACTGCTAAGCACAGGGATGGAAAACACTATGCCTAGCGTCATTTTGCCCCTGGTTGCTATGCCAGGCATTGCTAATCAATCCCTGCTTTTCCTTGAGCCAGCTACTGCAGAACCTTTTAAACACGTCGCTTTGGGTCACTACGGTCAATCTGCTGGCCCTGGCATACTGTGATGATTTTTCCTCTTTTGTTGTTGATGTGTTGCCAGGCAATGTGCCTTTTAATTTTCTATACCACCTTGACTCCGAATGGCAATCTCCTTTCCCCAGTGTCTGACGCTATCTCCTCAAAGCTTGCTGCTACATTGGGGGTTGACTGCATACCTGAGTGCCATGATCCTTTGCAGGGAGCCCGCTGGCTTTGGGGTCTTCCCAGATCAATACTTGGCATGTGGCAGACTACCTGAATGAGATCTTAGGAGTCAGCTCTTCCCTCTTCAGCTCCCCAAGCAAAATCCTGCCGGATCATGTCCTAGAAGATGGCACCTACTTTCTGACTGAAGGTGGGCTACTGGAATGGGAGGAGCCTCATTCATTCATAAAACATGGGGATACTCACCCACCAAAAATACTTGGGCCTGAGTTGAGCTCAGTGGACTCCCAGAGGGCCTTGAGGGGCCTACAGCTCTTCACAATGCAGGGACTACTAAGTCATGTAGTGAGGGGGAGGCTCCAAAAACCTGTCACTGTGCCCTTAGCTGGCCTATGAATGAGACTTGGACACAGGCTAGGAAATTCTAAAGGGGAGACAATGGAAATGCAGGGCAGGGGCTGTCTGGGTGCAGTCAGAAAGCCTAGTCCTGCTAGTGCTCTGCTCACAGGTCTCTTGGAGTCTTCACCTGCTACCTGTGAAGTGGAGAGCCCACAAGAGAAGGTAGGTTCTGTCTTCCTGGCTTGTCTCCCTGACTGTGCACCCCACACCTTCATCTTTCCCAGAGTTACAACCTCTGTCCTCACCACCCACCTTTGAGCTCACTGTTGCCCATGAGGGGCCTGGAAAAGGTCTGCCTAAGATCACAGCTGCTCTTCAAGCAGGGTGGGGTGGGTGGGGGTGGGGGATGGGTTCTCTCACCTCCCATGGTTTCCTCAGTGTCCTCCTGCCTCAGCCTTCAGAGAGCTTGGATTACAGGAGTGTATCAATTTAGCTGAGCAAATAAGTCTCAATTCCCTGAGCATGGGGTTTACCCAAAGTGGGTAGTTGCGTTGCATCTTGGACCTCACGATGCCTGAAACTCATAAAGACAGAATCCACTGGTGTCCTCCAACTTTGTTTTGGCTTCCAGCTTAGCCATAGGAGGGAGCAGGAGAGAGGGAGAACTAATCACCTGGGACTGGTGCTGAGGCTATGGCCGTGCAGATGGGAGGGAACACCTGTGTCTTCCAGCTAAGGCACTCTGCTCTAGTCCCAGTTTCTTCATTGATGCCACAAGGCCCTTACTTGGGACATTAGAGCCAAGGTTCCTGAGTTTCCAGGGGTGTGGAGACAGACTAGGGTGTCTAACCTAAGCTGTTTCTAACGTCCTGAGTATCTTATAGTTAGTGTCTTCTTATGTGATCCAGGAAGTATCCTCTGAAGGCCCCACAGGCCCACCTAACTTCCAGTCCTCTGTCTCACTGGACCACTGCTACCTGTCGCTGAGTGAGAATGTCAAGGTGCTGTCTAACTGTGGCTCCAGCTCAGAGTCCACAGACACAGAGTCTCTGTGGGGACAGGAGGAGGTGAGAGGGGTGGCCACCTACCCAAGGAGGACAGGGGTCTTCTCCCTTGCTCAGCCTTCTGTCCTGCAGCAGGCCAACCCTGAGGGATTACAGACCTCAAGTGATGAGGACAGAGACTACACATGGACACCTACTGGCCAGTCTTCTGGCCTGCCAGTAGCCAGCAAGAAGATCAAGAAGGTCCAGGCAAGCCAGGGCCCCGTGAAGCCCAAAGACAGCAGAAAAGCCTGCCCTGGCCAGGTGAAGAAAAAGTGTGTTAATGGCTTCATCATGTTCTGCAGGATGAACCGGAAGCAGTACATCCGGTGGGTGAGGCTACCCAGGTTTTTAAAGGTTTATATATATGTGCACCCCAAGGCCATGTGGCCTCACTGCTGAGCCTTCCCATCCTATAAGGCAGACCCTCCTGCCAACTTGAGACATCAGGGTAAAGGAAATTAATTGGCCTTTGTCATCTTCAAGGAAACTGCCATCAGGAGGTTGAATCTGGGCTGAATCAGTCCTGCCTCTCTCTTGAGCTATCACCTCCTGCATGCTAGGCCACATTGATAGCAGGTTGTCCTCAGGAGGTACAGGCTCAGTCCTGCCAGTTGCCCTAGAAGTCTCATTTCCATGTGGTTGACTTAGGCCAGGTGCCAGCCCTGGCCCTGTCACTATGGGATGAGTACCAGCACCAGGAGCTGGTTGCCTTCACTGGAAGGATGGGTGTGTGCGTGTGTGTATGGAGTGGGGCTGATTGTGGGGGGTGAGGGGGTTCTGGAGCCTTGGAAGTGGTGGCTGCAGGTCATTCACTCTTTGGGAGATATGTGTGTATCCTCCTTGCATCAGTCTAGAGTGTAACAGGGTACTGGAAAGCTGGTGGGAGAGAAACAATGGCAAAGGACTATGGTGTGGCCATTGTGACCTCTTCCTTCCTGTACCAGAGCCTGTCCTGGAACTGCATCCACAGCTGCCACCAAGGATCTGGCTCAACTGTGGCGAGGGATGACTCTGGAGGAAAAGAAACCATACTGGTGAGAAGTACCTTCTAGAAGGCATGGGAAGACTATGGGCCCCAACCTGTAACCCCAACCCCTCACTCAGAACCTCATGACTTTGCTAACAGGTTGGGGCTTTGCTGGGTTGAGGACTTGTAAAACACAATTTTTTTCTCTGTATATGTGTGTTGCATGCACATGCATGCAGAGGCCAGAACAGGGCATCAGATGTCTTCCTTTTGCTTTTTGCCTCATTGCCTTGAGGCAAGGTCTCCCATGGAATGGGAAACTGTCCTAACAGCCAGATGACTGGACAGTGAGTTCTTGGGATCCACCTGCCTTCATTTCCAGTGCTTCAAAGTAGGTTCACATAGCCAGACACAGTTCTTTACATGGGTACTGGTGACTCAAACTCACAGCCTAGAGCACATGTTCTTATTCATTGAGTATCTCCCCAGGCCCCAGGTCACAAGTTTTACAACTTGGGAGGTTACAGGTAAAGAGTGCCATCTGCAGCAGGTAAGAATGAGCTTTCCTGGGTCCTGGACCTGCTGCCTCCACTTCTGCTTGGACACACAGAGCATCTCAGTTATTTTCCTGTTGCTTGGTCTCTTCTGTCTCTTACCTTATTCATCCTCCACAAATTCTGACCTCCATCAACATCAAGAGCTCATTCCTGCTCATTTCTAGACTAGCCAAACCCCTCACAGCTGTGTGAGGGACACCTGGCAGGGCCCAGTCTAGATTATTTGCCCCTGGAGGCCCAAAGGAGAGATTGGCCCCAATGGGACCAAAGAGAGTTCTGCCTCCCTCAAGCCCAGGATTGGTCACTGCTGGGGGGCAGAGAAATAGTGGGGGAACCTGGGAGCTGAATGTGAGGAACCTCCATCTGTCCCCAGCACTAAGGCACGCAGGTTCAGCCGCCAGAACAACCGCATTGTGAAGCAGGAGAACTCCAGCAGTGAGGACGACGATGGGGAGACCCCCAAGCCCTTCTACCAGCTATTAGCTGAGAAGGCCCAAGTGTCTTTGGGCCTCACCTCACTGCCCACCCCTAACTGCCAGTGAGAGGGGCAGTCCTGCTGGGCTCTGCCACCTGCTTAGCATCCAGGTCCTCTAACATTTGTTTCCCCTGAACCTCAGACCCACTGCTGTGGGTCCCCTGCCCAGTGCCCCAGCTTCAGCACCAGAGAGGAAATGTATTTACTGATCCAAGGCTTTGTGTTCTGCCTTGCACACAGCCCCGCCCTCTAGCTTGTCCTACATCTGTTCTTATAGGATGGGCGCCCTAGATGAAATGCAGAGCTTCCCTCTGCCCCCAGAACCACATGGTTTCAGCCCCAATCTCACTGCATCCTCCCCTGTTCTATGTAGAATGAAACTCTTTTACCAACAGGGGGAGAAGGAATGTTATGTCCAGGATCTCTTGGCCATGGGTGGGCTTTCCACGTATCAATTCCATAAGCATTTTGCTTCTATACTTTGACACCCGCCCCCGCCCCCCCCCCCCCCAAGCCTATAGGTCTGAACTCAAACCCTTTACCTCAGAAATCCAGTCTTAGGATGTAGTTACCCATGTTTATAATTCCAACATTCAGGAAGCTGAGGCAGAAAGATGGGATCTGAGACCAGCCTGGGCTATATAAAACATGATCCCCATCTCACAACCCAAACAAGAAAACAAGCCACAGCCTCTGGCTGGGCTTTGTCCCCAGTTCTCTCTTGGGTGGGTTGTCTGGCAGGTAACCCTTACCCTCAATAGCTCTGTTGTCTGTTTACTTGACTTTAATTGAAATGGAGGCATAACATATCCTAGAAAAATAAAGATTTACAATACAAACTAGACAAAGGGGCCAGAGTTGCCCTAGGGAACAGGGAAATCTTTGGTCTGGGGCTGGATCCTGGAGCTCAAGTCCAGGGAAGCAGGGGAAGGGCCCTGTACACCCATCAGCCCTCCTCAACAGGAAGGGCTGTCCCTAGGCCACCCTGGTCTCTCAGGAAATTTTGGGAAATGGGTATCAGTGGGGCTATTAATAGTGTTATAGTGAGGGTGCCATCTGGAAATTAGCCACTTGGCAGGGCCTTCTCACACTAGTATTATGTAGAGGATGGCAAAGCCCAAGTCAAGACCCCTAGTGCCCACACATATTGGGCAGGCAGAGCAAGGAGAGGGCTGTAACAAGATCTGCCATCAGGAGGACAGTTCCCTGACCTGTGGTGGTCCCTGTAGCTCCTGTAGGGCTTATAGCTTATCCAGGTAGGAGAGCTGTAGTGTGGGACTTCAGACTGCAGCCACTTTACTGAGGGTTCCTCTTCCTGTCCTAGCACCTTGACACCATTGTCAGAAGAAGTGGTTAAATGCAGGCAGTCACAGTTCCAAGGGCTCCTCCACGGGTACCGACTGCAGCTGGGTCAGGACCTTGGCCTCAGCTTCTAGCCCCTCATCAACCTCAGTCCCTGTTGTAGCCCCCAGAAGCAGTCCCTGGGGGTCAGGGTCTGGCAGCCTCAGCACAGTGTGGGTGGCCTGTGTCCCCAGCCCTTCTACTCCTGTGCTCAGTTCCAGCCCTGCTGGCCAGACTGGCACAGCTGCAGGTGACAACATCAGACCTTCAGGTAGGGGTGCTGAGAAGCTGGAAAGCAGGCCAGAGGAGTCCGGGGAGAAAGGCAGGCTGGTGCCAGAGGTGACAACAGAAGCAGGTGGCAGTGGCTGAGTAGAGATTGGCCCCAGAGTGTGACCCTCTGGGAGGGTGGGGCTGGGGCCCACTGGGAGAGCTCCTTCAGGCACTGTGATAGCTGGCTCTTGCTTCAGGGGCAGGGCTAGACTGGGGGCAGGAGGCAGGACCTGGGAGACGAGCATGCTGGTGGGGAAGGTGGCAGTGAGGATGATCTTGCCCTGCTGCACAGCTACCCCAGTGACAATGGGGCTACCAGACACAGGGTTGGCCAGGAGGAAGTTTCCTGTAGAGAAAAGAGGTGGAGTGGAAGATGCTGGGTGGCAGGCAGGGGTGCCAGTAGGCTTAACTCCAAGAGACTATCAGGTGGGAGACACCTGCTCCCCAAGCCCACTCAGACCCCAAGAAAGCAGAAAGGGTACCTGGAGCAGTGGACGAGGGAAGTTGCAGCGCAGTCACTCCCACACTAGAGTTTATCAGGTGCACATTGGTAGGCCCCGCTGCAGCTGCCACCTTCACAGGACTGCCTGGCCCAGCTGCCAACAGCTGGAGTGGCCCCACAGCCTGAGGCAGGGTTACCACCTGAGAGGTGGGCACCACCTGGGGCAAGTTCAGCCGTGGGGAGGTGGGGCTCAGGCCTGTTGGGTACCCAGAAGAAGGGGAGAGCGGTACAACCTGAGGAGCAGCCACAGCAGGCACAGCTCCCGGGGTCAGAGGAAAGGTGGAGGCAGGTGGGGGGCCTGGGACTACTTGGGGCAGGGCTCCTGGGATTTCCTCTCCAGTAGTCCCATGAACCCCTTTGGTCTCAGGGGCCTCAGACTGAGCCTCATCCAGTCGAACCTCTCCTGTCTGAGGGTCCAGGACCAGAGAATTCTTGGCCTCACTGACCCCTTGGAGACTGGGCTGTGGTTGAGGGGCACTTCCTCCTGTGAGTAGCAAGGGCCCCAAGCTGGAGTTCTCTCCTAGGGCCAAGCTATTGATAATGACTGGGCTACCATTGAGGAGCACTGCTGGGGGACTGCTGGCGGCCAGGAAGCTCCCATTCACTAGGATAGAGGAGGAGGCAGGGCACGTTGCAGGAGAGGTGGCCCCCGCCAGGAAGATGGAACTCTGGGCGGGGGCCTCAGCAGCCATGGAGGCCACACCCCTCTCCAGGTCCTCTGGACTGCGGCTGGACTCATCCTCCGTAGTGGGGTTCCCATCAGACTCGCTGGAAGGAAAAAGGGTTACGTCTTTTTTAGGTTTGAAGGTTTCATCGCCCTAGGGGCAGAGGCAACCCAAGCTCCGATTAACTATTTTAGCCCTTCAAAGAACCCACCCAAATCCCAGGGTCTCTACAAGCCTGCTGGGGTTGACAGCGCGGCGGGTATGCTAAGCTGGAGGAAAGTTTTCCAGTCGCCTTGGCCTGCAGCCGAGCACCCAGACTGCCCCAAGTCCCCTGGGTCGGCAGGCGCGTGGCTGCGGAGTGAGGCAGCAGCTTTTACTCCAGTTCTTCCTCACCCCCCACCCCCACGGCGTCAGAGACCAGAGCTAGAGGCCTGGCGCTGAGGTGGGAGGGGAAGGGCTTGGGTTACAGGGAAACCGGAGCCGGAGAAGGTTCACGTTTCACAACAAAGACAAGCGACAGACCACGCTGTTTGGGCTGGAGGGGGCGTGGGGGTGGGTGTAAGTAATGGTTACCGAGGGGCCAGGTTGCAGAGGCCCCAAAAGCGGGTCCCTACCCTGGGTGCCTTAGACAAAGGCCCCTTTCCCTTCCTTACTACCGCTCCTCCAGGGATACCTCACTTTTCTCACTGCCCGTCCCGCCCCCGCCCCCCCCCCCATTCCTGGCACTGCGTTCCCAGCTTAGAAGTAGCTGGAACAACCTCTGCCCCTGAGGCAGTGATGCCCAGAGAACCCAGGGTGTGCCTGGTCTCTCCACGCTCAGCCTATGCACTCGCCGACGCCACCGAAGAGGGATGTGAAGGGTCACTTGCGCAGACTCCAGCGGCCACCGAGGAAGGAGGGTCGGTTCCCCCCTCACCTTTTGCAAGGCGCTCCACCGCCGGTCCCAGTGCGGTCGCGCTGTCGCCGGTTCTTGAACCAGTTGCTGACCTGTGTAAGCGAGAGGCCGGTGAGCGTGGCCAGGCGGCGCTTCTCGTCAGGCGTGGGATAGCGGTTGCCGCGGTAGCAGGCCTTGAGCGCCGCTCGCGAGCGCTCCTTGAAGCAATAGACGGTCTCCTCGCCATCCCAGATGGTCTTGGGCAGAGGGAACTTCTTGCGCAGCCGGTATTTGTCCACAGCGCCCAGCGCACGGCCACGGGCCCGCTCGGCCTCGTGGTAGCGCGCGCGCAGGTAGAGGTCCTGCAGGAAGGCGTGGTGGGCGGCGGGGAAAGGGCGGCTCTCGAGAAGTTGGTAGAGCTCGGCGTATTCACCCCGCTGGAAGGCCACTAGGGCCCGCGCGCGCAGCACCGGATCGCTGCCACGTAGGCGCTCGGCCGGGGGCAGCGCGCCCAGGAAGCGGCTCAAGCGGCCGGCGTGGCCCGCCTGCAGCAGCGCCTCGCACACGCATGCCACCTGTTCGGGCGAGAAGCGAAGGCCAGTGGGCACCTCGGTCACGGTCTCCCGGGGAGACCCCGGGCCACTCGGGGACCCAGAGTCCGCCGCCGCCGCCGCATCTCCCGCCCCGGCCGCCGCCGCCTCCCCCTCGGCTGCCTGCAGAGTCTGCAGAAGCTGGCGCGCTTCCTCCTCCTGCTCCTCGGTCGCCGCCGCCGCCTCCCCCCGAGCCGCGGGCCCCGCGCTCGGCTCCGCAGGCGAGGTAGCCATGTTTGGCAACTTTGGAAAGTTCCTCCCTCCTTTGCCGCCTCCCGCGGGCTTCCCCAGCCCCCTCCTCCGCCCAGTCCTCCTCGCCGCCCCCCCCCCCGGTCCCCTTGCAGTCTTCTGGCCCCCTCCCAAAGACTAGACCCAGCTCTGCACTCGGGTCTGTCCTTGTCCCTGTGTGTCCGCCCCCCTCCCGGGCTGTCAGGATTCTTTGTTTTCCCTCCGTCTCTGGCCGCGCTTTTGGCCTTCCCCCCTTGTGTGCCTCTGACTCAGGGCCTCAGTTTCCCTATCAGAGCAACGGAGAAGGTAATGGGCCGTCCGGAGGGTTAAGGGCGCGAAGCCGCTCCCATCTCCCGGGTCCCTTGAAGGGCCCCCTCCCTTCCCATCTCCGCGCCGTGCTCCGCCCCTCGGAATTCCCGGCCCCGCGGGTAGGCGGTGGATCTAGCTGGGAGGAGGGGCGGGGAATCGCGCTAGAAAGTTTGCAGCAACTTTTCTGGAGTGTCGGTCCAAAAAGCGGATGCGCGTGGCTTGCGCAGGCGCAGTGGGAAGATGGTGTGCCCGCTGCTGGCCCAACCCCCTACTTTTTTCCAAACTTGAGTGGCACAGCTGGGTCACAGCTGGGGGGGAGGGTGGGGGGCGGTGGTGTCTCTGGTGGCTTGTTGCTTCTCTCCTACTGGCTGGATGCCTAAGCCCCACCCTTCAACCTGATTCGTGCGCTTTGCCTCCCCTCTAGCTCCCACTCAAGCCATTGGTTGTCTCTATTGGACTCTCCATTGGCCTGCGGGGCGGTTTCCTTTCCACAACAGAGATATTGCGCGGGATTTAGGGCAGACCAGAAGTATTTTATTCGCAAGGGTCGGGAGTGGAGGTCGTAGGTGGGGACAGACAATAAATACCGAGGAATGTCGAGTCTCAATGCATCTAAAACGTGGGTCCCGGAGTCTGTCAGTGAGTCAGATAACAAGATCAATAAATACCCACACTGCTTTGGGGGAGGGGGGAGTGCAGCTGTGGCTCCGTTGTTAGAGTGCAGACGTGTACACGGGGAAGGAGTTGCAGCAACCCCCAGGAGTGAGGCTGTCCGAAGCCAAAGACTCCGTGTGTGCTGGCAGAGGTCTTGCTGATCCATCACTATGGGAATGGGATGTCCCTGGAAATAGGGGGCTCATGCTTATGGCTTGTAACTGATGGCTGGGAGAGTGAAAAAGTGAAATCGGATGAGCTGAGCAGTTTGCCCATCCACGTCGGGGCTGAGTAAAGCAAGGTCGGCGAATGCCCAGCTGCTGCAGCAGCGGTGGCTACCAGCTCTGCAGGAACCAGGGGTGCTGGGCACGAGCCCTGTTCCTCCCTCCCCGGCCGCCAGGTGGCAGGCCTGGATCACAGGAGCGGAGCTGGGTGGGGACCCAGGCTCACAGAAGTGTGGAGCGGAGCGGTGGGGGGGGGGGGGGGGCGCGATGGGCACAGAGACGCTTTGGGTCGCTCCCTGGTCGCTCGACCTTCCTAGGAGGCCTAAATGAAAGATGGCTTGGAGTCTTAGGGTTCAGGGGGCGAAGGTGGCTCCCGGGAAACACCAGACTGGGGTGAGACCGCCGGTATAGGCCACCAACCCAGTGCAGCCCAGTGTGGCGGCAGCAGCCAGAGCAGCGGCGAACAGGAGCAGGCAACGCGCCTCGGATAGGCCAGGCCTAGGGATCTGCAGGAGAGAAGGTTGGATTAGCACTAGGCTACAGGGGCCCACTGGCTCCTGGGAGCCGCCCAGCCTATACCCATAGATGGGCCTCTGAGCGCATCTCTGGTCCCCACAGCCCGCAGCTAAAGTTGGTCTGCTCGCAAGAAAGAGCTCCTGTTGGAACTCGTCATTGGCTACTTAGCAGCAGCCTGTGTTGATTGGCCGCCCGAATACCCCCCCTCCCTGCGGTGGGCCGAGCTCCACAGAGGCACAGCAAGCAGTGGTGACACTCAGTGGGCAGAGCTAGGCAGAGGCCCGTGGTGGGCGGACGTGGGACATACCCTGGCAGGGAGCAGCAGGTGACGGCGGTGCATGGGGCCTGGCCCCACCAGCGGGCACTGGCCCACAGCCACGGCCGGGGGGCCATCTAGCTGGAGAGAGAAGGGACAGGTGACCCGATCGGAGCCCAGCAGCAGGGCGAGAGGCAGTGCGGGAATCTAGTCGAGGCCAGAACGGGAGTATAGGGAGTTCCCTTGGGGAGGATTTGGCGAGAAGCCTGAAACGAGGGAGAGCTGGTAGATAGTGCATGCTGAATGGATGAGTGAAGGGCAGCTTTCTTCTGGAACCCCCAAGGAGAATGGACCCTAAACGTGGACGGGAGAAGGGCTGTGGGTAGCATATCTAAGATGGGGATCGGGGAGGGGAGAGAGGGGTCTTACATGGGAAGGTGGATCCGTGGCCCGGGGACTGGGGACCCCCGTGATGGCTGGAAGGAGAAGAGAGAGGTGTATGGAGTGTGGAGGATGGAGGAGAAAGGCAGTGGCGCGGCTGCGGTGCCCCAGCCTGGACTCCTCCCCTGCCCCGAGGGTTCACACACCCAACATGCCCCCCATCTCCACCCAGTGCCCCCTTGGCTGGAAGCAGGTGAGGGACTCGCCTGCGGCTCCTGGGGCCTGCAGCATCTCCATCCGTTCCTGTAGCTGCCGAACATGCGCCTCCAGGTCTCGGTTTCGGACCTCGGCCTCCTGTAGTTGGCTGGGAAAGATAGGGGAGTGAGCCGACCTATCGGTGAGGAGACTGCGAGGG
Organism: Mus musculus; assembly: GCF_000001635.26. Classification (NCBI taxonomy): domain Eukaryota; kingdom Metazoa; phylum Chordata; class Mammalia; order Rodentia; family Muridae; genus Mus; species Mus musculus. The sequence goes on along the minus strand of NC_000073.6, from coordinate 19,091,887 downwards.
TTGCTGCTCTCCTCTCCCCTCACCCCAGCACTGTGACCCTGACCTGGAGAAGTTCTGGTTGGCGGTCCGGATGGCCTCCAGCTCGCGGCTCAGGCTCTGCCGGGTGAGAACCTCTTCTTCCAGGGCTTCCTGGAGCTGCTGCAGCGTTACCGTGGTCTCTGCCTCAGCCACAGGGGCAGGGACAGCCACTAGGTCAGCCTCTTCAGCCTGTCGGTGGGGATCAGAGTTGGGACCTGGAGCTGGATCAGTCCCGTACTTCCCTCCCCCGTCCACCTCTCCCCATCCCTGGGTCCCTGGGGACAGTGTAGTCAACAGGGGAACTGAAGGGCTGAAGTCAGAAGTTTAGCGTGTTCCTCCCAGCTCCACAGTGCTTCAGACAACCCTGGCTTTACCCTTAGGCCTCCCCAGTTTGTGTCTTGTCACTTTCTGCAACCCCCCACTCCTCTTTCCAATGCTACCCACCTATCTGTGGCTTTTAAGAAACCAGCATCCCACCTGATGGCCTCTGAACTTTGTTCACCAAGTCTACCCCAGACTCCTCCAGGTGGTTGGCAGTCCCTCCCTCCCAGGCCCCGGTTGGTGTTGCTTTCTGACCCCACCCCCATGCCAGGAGAGCATCTACCTCTGAGCTATCCCTAGTTCTCTTCTTTGTTTTTTACTCCAAGACAGGATCTCATTACATAACGGGAGCAAGCCTTGAATTTGGGATTTTTCTGCCTGTGCCTCCTGACTACAGGATGTGCAGTTGGGCCAGTTGGGGACAGTGTCCTACTGAATTAACAGCCTGGCAGTTGGCACTGCAGGTACACCCACCCAGGAAGCTTTGCCCACCTCTCAGTCTACTCACCACTTGATCCGGTGGGGACACTGGGGGCTGCAAGTCAAGCCCTTGCAAGTCTGACACAGGCAACTGCAGGGCCTCTAGTTCCATAGGGGTGGGGTCCGGGACCTGATTGTCTCTGAGAAGAGGAAGAGGCTAGGGACTCCCTAGCCTGTGGGCACCAGGCCAGGCTCCTAGGCTAAAGCTAAAGGAGGTTCAGAGCAGAGAAGAGAGCAGACTGCCAGGGCCTCAGCACCTTGGCTGCCTTGCTGCCTGGCTGAGCGATAACTCCACAGAGGGTGGGCTGGGCCCAACCCGCTCTAAGGAGCATGGGATGCTGCTTGCAAATCATGAAACAAGTTGTCCTTCCCTGTGCAGGCCTGAGGCATGCCTGATGGTGGATACCTGTGTGAGTGAGCATCCTCTAAGTGTTCCCTGCTTCCCAGTTCACTCCTAAAAGCAGTCTCTTCATTTACATTTTTTGTGGCAATGGTAAATTTTTATTTACCCTCATAAATGCTAGATAAGTTCTCTTTATTGTTGAGACAGAGTTCCTCTATGCCAGCTCTGGGACTTATTTGTTGACCATCCTGGCCTCAAATTTGCAGTGATGCTCCAGCCTCAGCCTCCTCAATGGTGGGGTTATAGGGTTATATTGCCTAGCAATAGTGGGTGCTATTTATCTTTTGTTTCTTTAGACAGAGTCTCTTGTAGACCAGGCTAGCCTTAGATTACTGTATAGCCCAGGATGGCCTTGAATTTCTGATAATCTTGCCTCTACCTTCTAAGTGCTGGGATTACAGGTTTGTGGCACCACAGCCAGCATAACGGATGCTTTTTAAAGGCTTTATTGACTAGGCATGGTGGTACATGCCCATCAATCACAGCACTCGCAGGGCGGCTTAGACTATATTAAGGAGCTCCTGCCTCAAAAAACAAGACAGAAAACTTTTTAAAACTGAAAAGTTGTATTATTGTTATGTGCTCCAATTGTGTTCTTAAAATAAACTGTCACACTTCAGGTTTGTTTTTCTAAGATCCTGGATTCTATGGAGTGTCCTAGACCCGTTAATAGCAGGATTCTGCAAGGCTGAGTCTCAGATTCTTAGGTTATACAACTGGACTGGAATGTCACCAGGCAGGATGGCCAGAGCTATGAGATGGAGAGACCCAGTCTCAAAAAGCAAAACAAAAATAAACAAAGTGCATGTGTAGCTGCTTTCCTAGTCTTATGTCCACTTGACACAACAAGCTAGAGTCATCAAGTCATCAGAGAGGAGACAGCCTTCATGAAGAAAATGCCTCTACAGGGCAGGAGCACTGGCTGCTCTTCCAGAGGTCCTGAGTTCAATTCCCAGCAACCACATGGTGGCTCACAGCCATCTGTAATGGGATCTGATGCCCTCTTCTGGTGTGTCTGAGGACAGTGATAGTGGACTCACATACATAAAATAAATAAATAAGACCAGCCTGGTCTACAGAATGAATTCCAAGACAGCCAGAGCTACATAGAAAGACCCTGTCTCTAAAAGACTAAGAAAGAAAGAAAGAAAGAAAGAAAGAAAGAAAGAAAGAAAGAAAGAAAGAAAGAAAGAAAGGAAGGAAGGAAGGAAGGAAGGAAGGAAGGAAGGAAGGAAAGTGCCTCAAAAACTGAAGCTGCAGGCAAGCCTATCGGGCATTTTCATAACTAGTGATCATAGATGAGAGCTCAGCCCATTGTGAGTGGAGCCCTCACTGGCCTGGTGGTCCTGGGCTCTACAAGGAAACAGGCTGAGGAAGACATAAGGATCAAGTCAGTAAGCAGCTCCCCTCCATTGCCTCTGCATCAGCTCCACGTTCCTGCCCCGCTGTGAGTTCCTGTCCTGGCTTCCTTCAGTGATGGGCTCCCATGTGGAAACGTAAGCCCGATAAGCCTTTTCCTCCCCAGCTTGCTTTTAGTCAGGGTTCATCGCAGCAGCAGAAAGCCTAACTTAGACAGCTCCTAGGAATACTTGGTTTGAAGACTGAGCCTTCAATTGAGTGGCTGTGGTGGGCCTGCACACAGGCCCCAGCAGGGGGCAGTCGTGCTCACCTGAAGGCCATGCAGCAGTAGGAGTAGCCCACGAAGGGCAGGCGCACCCCAAGGGGCATGTCTTCCTGCATGTCTGACAGCGTCTCCTAGGAAGACAGACAGGGCTCTTGTGGCTAGCAGTTATCCGAGATGGCCCTTCGCCCCTCTATGTTCACGGCATAACTGCCCCCACTAACAAACTCCACCATTTTCTCTTCTATCTTGTTGCTTTCTATTGGGGCTCTGCCCACACCAGACTTCTCTCTGCAGGGCCTAGAGCTTGTTAAAATGCTGAGAGCACTCACCCGAGAAAGGATCTCCTGCATCCTTCTGGGCTCAGCTAGTCTCCTCCTCCAGGAAGCCCTCCAGCACTTTCCAGGCTGGGTCAAGAGCCCAGCCCCCTACAATCAATTTTAGTACTGCCAAGAGTGAGGCCTCACTCACTGTCTTTGGGACTGGTCACCTGTGTGTCCTCATACCTGAGTGGATACATAGCAGTGCTCTAGGATAATAATTTGGGACCCAGGAAGGTCAACACCCCCTTTTTTATTTTTCAAGGGAGGATCTCACTCCTGACTGGCCTAGAAGTCACTATGTAGACCAAGATGGCCTTGATTTACCAGAGAGCCACCTGCCTCTGCCTATGAAGTTCTACGATTAAAGGTATGCACCACCACACCTGGCCAATCACCCCAATTTTATGGAAGAGGCTAGGGAAGTCCCCTCAACGGATCAGGAACTGCAGGTACGTACCCCGCCCCCGCTCACCATGGCAGTGAGCCGGTCCTCCACCACATCGAAATTGCATGTGTCCGTGGCACCCTCGAAGTCTGGTGTAAAGGGGGGTACACTGTCTCGGAGACCCTCCCAATCAAGGCCAAAGAAGAAAGGATGTTTCTGGAAATCACCTGCCCCACCTCGACCTAGCCTTATCTCAGCAGGACACAGCAGCCCACGAATGAGGTCCTGAGCTTCCTCGGGGACAACTGTGTCTGCCAGCGGCAGCGACAAGTGTTCCTATTTAGAAAGAAAAGCAACAGTTAGCCCTGGGCTGCAGAGCTGGCTCTGTCGTTTCAGTGCACTGGCTGCTCTTGCAGAGTGATCAAGGTTCTGTTTCCCAGCACTCAGCATGGCAGCACACAATAGTCTGTGACTCCAGTTCCAGGGGATCCCATGCCCTCTGACCTTCGCACACCTACTCAGTGCACAGATATACATACACAGAAAACACACACATATAAATAAATATCTTTTAAAAAAGACAGTCTGGGAGCACAAGCCACTAAGTCAGCCCCCCTGCATGGTGCTTGTGCTCACCCTGTAGTGCACAATCTTGGCATATGTCTCGGCTGTGGAGTCCGCGTAGAAGGGGGTCTGCCCATAGAACATCTCATAGGCGAACACGCCCAGTGCCCACCAGTCACACTCTGGCCCGTAGCTGCCTGCCCCAGGCCCTCCACCAACGGCCTGCAGAATCTCAGGAGACAGGTAGTCCGGGGTGCCCACAGCCACCAGCGACCTCACCTGTGCCAATCAGACCTGAATGCTTAAAACCTTTCCCTTGACTGTCCAAATATGGTGCGCAGGACATCCCAGACCAAGCTCCCCTCCTGCTCCTCAACCCAGCCCCGCCCCCTAATCCGGTCCTTCACCAATGAGGAGAGTTTCGCCAGGCTCTTCTTACCATTCCATCAGGCTGCAGTTTGAGGCAGGAGCCGAAGTCTGCCAGGCGAATGTGCCCACATCGGTCCAGCAGAATGTTATCTGGTTTGATGTCCCTGTGCATAGAGAGAAGAGGGAAAGTGTGCTTTCTTGAAAACCTTCCCTCTTAGGGCCCGTCAGCTCGATCCACTTCCACCCCACCCAGGATTCTACAATTCTAGACCCCGATTCTGTCCCCAATGGGATCTGACCTTCAGGTACCCTTCCTTCCCACACAAATTCTGCTAACCCTCCAAGGGCCCCGCCACGCCCACCTGTGCACGTAGCCCAGCCGGTGCACGGAGTCTATGGCCATGACAATCTCGGCCAGGTAGAAGCGAGCCATCTCGGCGGGGATCCGCTCCCCAAACTTGCTCAGCAGCGTTAGCAGGTCCCCGCCCACGTAGTATTCCATGACCAGGTACTGGGAGCGGGTGTGTCACAGGGGTTTGGTAGCCCCCAAGACTCCCAAAGACACCCCGTTCCCAAGCACAGAGGACCCCCGCACAGTGAGAGAGCGCCCCATCCAAAGGCCAAACCAGATATCACTCCTGTCTCAAGGAAGGTCTCTCCTATACTTGAGACACAATCCTACCCCCGTCCCCCATCCCCTGTGTGTGTCCCCCCCACCCCCACCCCCCCGATCTACAGCAGCTTCTCCCTTCTCCAGCCTTCTTGACTTGGGGCGATGTAACTGTCACTCTTTCCTAGTCACCTGAACCCGGAGCTTACCAGGTAGTTCTCATCCTGGAAGGCAAAGTGCAGCTGTGTGATCCAGCGCCGGTCCCCTTTCACTAATACATCCCTTTCTTCCCGGAAGCACGACACCTGTGAGGTAGGAGAGAAGCTACAGGAGGTGAGTTGGAGAGATGAGGGCGCTGCCCTAATCCCTGGCCCTCACCTCGCCTCTCTTCAGCATGTCCCACTTATTCATAATCTTCATGGCATACACTTGGCCCGTCTGTTTCATCTTCACCACCGCTACCTAAATACGGAACCGAGATGACAGCAAGAGGTGGCAGGGAAAACCAGCAAGGCTCACCCAGACAGGACTCCACCCTTATCTCCACCCAACCTTAGCCCCGCCCTCACGTGCACACCGCCCACTGACCACAAGCTCCGCCCCCACCCCTCCAGCCTTAAATTCAAGCTCATTCATCAATTTTTAAGGCTCTGCCCCAGCTGTTATGCCCCACCCACATCAAGTAAAGTTCCATTCCCAGGCCACTGAAGACTCACCTCGCTGAACGCCCCACGCCCGATCACCTTCAAAATCTCAAAATCATCCCTCTGCAGTCGGACCTCCTTAAGCCTTGCTGCAATGGGCTCCACTGGGCGGGGGTGGGGGAAGAAGAACCAAGGGTCATCAGAACACTAGCGGTAAGGGTAGTGACTTTATAGCCTCCTTCCTTCTGCCCCTTAAATCGGCTTTAGGATTCTGCTTTCAAAACCTCTGTGATGTTTGTGGGACCCAGAACTGCCTGTTTCCACAGGGTTGCAGGGCAGAAAGGGAGGCAGTGGGAGAAGCTGGCGCATCAGGCCTTTCACTCCCATGTGATGATCAGGGTGCTAAGTCAGGTCACCCGGGGCTCTCACTTAATGTCTCGGGCCACAACCTCGAACTGGAGCTGTGTCAGCACAGCCAGCACGAAGAAGAAGTGGGGGAGGGTCACTGCCCTCCAGCATCCTGGACACTGTTGGAAGGGCTTTCTTGGTTTCCAAAGGGTGAAGGAGAGTCTTCTTATAACCAAAGCTCCAGGGTATAAGGTCCTGTGCTAGGGTGGTTCAGCCAGAGGGGAGAGCAGCTAGGTCTGAGGCTGGCGACTGGGGGTGCGGGGTGGGCAGAGGGAGGTCAGATCTCCCTTAGGGAAGTTCTAAGGCCGGGGAGTAAGGATGGAGGAGGGACGTGTGGGGAAGCGGGGAGATGGGGTCACAGAGAAGAAAGGGGTTTGGGAAAGTGGGCAGCCGGGGAAGATACAGCTAGGGCCAAGGCTGGGGGGTGGGGAGGAGGAGAGAGCCAAGGCGTTGAGCCCTTTTAAGGCAGCGGGAACCCAGGCCCCCTCCCCCGCCCAGGCCTGGCAGGGGAGGGGCCCACAGGATGCTGCTCAGGCCACAAAAGGACTGCTCCTTCCCAGAGGGTCAGACCCCCTGCCCCCACCCCAGTTCTCAGTTTACCCTGCCAGCCCAAACCCCATCCTTCAAAAGAAAGGTTGAGGGAGACACTAAAGACTGGAGAGGAGAAAAAGTCTTTCACAGGCTTAGCAGTCTAACCGATGGCCTCAACCTTTCCATCTGTGAAACGGGGGAGGAGGGGAGAATGCACTAGGGTCACACACATGGGCAGACAGCCAAGAATCAAGACCTGGACCCTTAATAATAGGCACAGAGCAACAAAACAGGTCGTTACTTGTAAGGAAGCTGGGGTAAGCTGGAGCTTTGGCTCAATGTTGGGCAGGAGCAGATAAGGCTCCAAGCTTGTCCACTAGGCCTGAGAAGACCTCTGGGGAAGGGCATTTAAGTCAGCAGAGGAATTAGAGGTCTTGAGCTAGAACCACAAAAGCAGATGAGAAGCCAGGAGGGATGACCAATCTGGCCCACAAAGGCTGGGCGGGATCAGAGTGCTAGGGATGGGCACACTCAGAAGCTGAAGTTGTTCCTTCCTCTTAATTTGGGGAACAGAAAGGGTGCTCGGTGGCGCCTGTCTGCCGGGCTGGTTCTCCCCCAGGGCCTCTGTGAGTCACAGTGCCCTCATAGCTCCTGGACACCTGTCAGGGCAGCTGGGGAGGCAGACGCCAAACACCTGCCTATGGGCCACACCCTGGCAGCTGCCCCACGCTGTCCCTCCCCACACTCTGGGAAACTGGGGAGGGCTATGAAGCCAGTTTGAGGAGCCAAGGGTCCTAAAAGAGAAAGCTGCCAGGTCCTAGTGTGGGTGCTGAGATAGCAGGAGGCTATGCCCACCCCAGCCTGCACTGGCTGAGTCATAGGTGGCCTCACTGACCCTGGTGCCTCACCAGGGGAGCTTGGGGTCAGGTCATGAGCTCTGCTTGGCTCCCTTACAAAAAGCCCTTTCCAGGCCCTCCTGCCCCTCCATAGCCCATTCTTGCCCTGTAGACCCACCTCTGCCTTGCACCCAACCCCAGGCTTCCTATCCATACTCACCCCACTGCAAGAAGTCGGCCACATACTTGTCCTGGGCTAGGTGAGAGGCACCCAGCTCCTGGTGGACGCCCAGGAGAAGGTCGAGCAGGGGCTCCAGTCCCAGGAAGCCTGGGTCCAGCACCAGCTGCTGGAGCTGCCTCAGCCGCACTTCGGCTGACATGTTGGGCAGGCAACACCATGGCCCCTCCCCGGGCCGGAGCTCGGGGTCTTCCCGTCACAGGGCCTGGCTGCCCCTGTCCAGGCCCCAGAACCCTAGCTGCATGTCTGCCCGTCCCTGACTATCCCTTGGGTCTCTCTGGCCAGTTCTATGCTTAAGGCCTCCTCCTCTTTTCTCCACCCCTTGGCCCAGCCCCCCTCCCGCCTCCCAGTTTTTAACCCCTCCTGAGCCAACACCCCAACTCCCTTCTTCCAGGGCCCCTCAAAACTCTTCAGAGCCCAATGTCAGGGGACAGAGTAATACTCCAGGGTTGCCCCCCCCCATTGACTCTACCCACCCATAAAGAGAGCACAGGGAGTTACAGGTGGGAGGTGTCAGTGCCCAGGAGAGCCAGTCTATAGACTCAGAGCTGGGAGGGGTTGGGGGAAAGGGCTGATGCCTGGGCAACAGGGGGTGAGGGGGTAGTGGGGGGGGCAAAGGCCAGGGGCAGCTTCTTCGTGACTCAGCAATGGATTCCGACTTTGGGACAGTTAAATTTAGCCCCTGTGCCTGCTGTATTACCCGCCCCCCCATTTTTTGGCAGGAGGTAGAAGGAAGATCAGGAGAGAGTTTGCTCAGCCGCCAGGGCCAGGGGTGACCTGCTGGCCCCAGCCTGGGGGAGGCAAGTGGTGGATCCAGGCCCTCCTTAAGCAAAAGAGAACCCCAAAATAGCTCCTTGGCCACAGGCCGGGGCAGCCACATTCCTGCCTGGGCTAGGATTAGAGACAGAAACATTTTAGGGGTTGAGGGCGGAGCTGCCTGGACAGCAAGCCAGGCGACAAGTTAGCTTCTTTCTAGGGTGGCCAGTTCTCTGGGGAGGAAATCATGACCTCCAGCTGGCACTAGATGGCCAGTCATAAATGGGCCAGGGGCAGCAGACTGCAAAGGCATGTTCAGAGGAGGCAGGGAGTGCAGTCAATTCCAGCATCCTCCTCTCCCCAAGGAGAGCATGCTTGGATAGTCCTGGTGTTTAAAACAAGTTTCAAACATCTCCAAGGACCTAGTAGGAAGGCCATCTCAGCCTCTTGACTTTGGGGGTCGAGACTCATCTTTCAGAGGGCTCTCTGCTCGGGGCTAGGGATGGGGAAACAGCTAAGATTGGGCTTCCTTTGGTCAGAGCACAGCTTGGAGGCCAAGTACTGCAACCCCCACCCTACCCTGCCCCAGGGAACAGAAACACTGTGCAAACAAGGACTTTAGTATAAATAAGAGGTCCAGGGGAACAAGGAGGGCCCTCAGGGCTTCCATAATTTAACACTTTCAAAATCACAGACCATAGCAAGGGGTGGAGTTTGGGCAGGAGTGGGGATGGCCCCTGCCCTGCCCTCTCACCCAGGGGTACTGTGGGCTAAGTCTCTCCCAGGAGTGAACAGTCACATGCTGGGACAGGGATATGGTTAACACTGATGTTTCAGAGAACAGGTCATTGTACTTGGCAGTGGGTGGAGGACAGGGCCAAGGCCACACAGGACACTACATCCCCATGGCTGGGCCAACCTAGGGGACCCCCAGTATGTGTGCAGCGTGGGGCTTGGAGCAGTCCTTCCATCATGATTAGTCTTGTTAATACAGTGATTCTTGAGGTCAGCGGGGAGGGTTATGGCTAGGAGGCCGGGAACATGGGACATCCACATTTCACACCACAGTGCCACTGGGGGAGCTGCCTGGTTGGGAGGAGATGCCCTGGGGAGAACAAGAGGAGAAAGGTGGATTAGACAGCACCTGGGCTTCTGCCAGAACCCGGAGAAGGAGCCACCCAAAGGCCTTGGAGCTGCTGCCCCAGCTGGGATCTGCCCCCCAGGCCTAAAGCTGCTGTCCTAGCTAGGAACAAACAGCTCGGCCGTCTCCACTGACCCAGAGTAGCACTTCCACAGTAATGTGGCCCCAGGTGTCCTGGGCATACAGGGGACGACAGTGGAGAGAAAAGAAACTGGGGTCCACTTGCAGCTTCAGGGGTTGTCCTACCTCTACAACTGACTTGCTGGGTGACCTGGGCCAACTTGCTTGCCCTGCCTGGGCCTCGGTCTCCTCGTCTGTGAACTAGGGAGACAGAGGGGTGTCTGTGAGAACTCAGTCAACTCCCGCAGCCCTACTAGCCTGGCAGTGGCTCTGCAACTGCCTGACGTTCTAAGGCTTCTGGACTCTAGCCTTCCAAAGCAAGGGACTGAAGGACTGAGGGCAGAGTAGGGTCCTAGACACTGAGACCACATGCTCAAGCCTGACCAGGTGACAGGCCTGCACCTCACCAACTAAGAGCACAGCCACTGCACAGCCCATCTGTGAGACCCAATGACCAGGACCACACAGCAGCAAGAGGAAGTGCAGGCCTGGACCCTGGCTAATTCCCATCCAGGCCTTCAGCAGCTGGCTCAGAAACAGTGTCTAAGAGGCAGGCCAGAAGTGGGCCCCCAGCTCAATCACATCCCTAGACCTGAATAAAGTTTCACCATCTACACTTCAGATTTCCTATAAACACAGGTTCTGCCTTGAGTGTGAAGTACTAAGGATGAGCCATATGGGCCAGCAGAGGCTCTAAAGACGTTAGCTGTGGTTCCCCCCATTCTGTCTCCTATACCTGACCTTTCTGCTGACGGATAACTGGCATCCGGTAGGGACAGAACTGGTGCCCCTCAGCGCTTGGGCAGGTGCGGACTCACCGCCTTGCCTGGCCGGGCCCAGGTGCAGATGAGGCCCTCTTGGCAGGCAGTGATGATACAATCCTCCAGGAACAGTAGCACGGTCAGGCGTTCCTGAGCAATCTTCTTGCACACGAGAGGCTCCAGCAGTGGCACCTCATGGATCCGAGGGCACAGTGCCGTGCCCAGCACCTTAGCTGGGTCCAATCGGCTTCGGGGGGCAGGACCACTGAGCTTGTCATTGCTGCTATTGCCCCCACTGCCACCGCGGCTGATGTTTCCCAGGCTATGGTAGCGTTTGTGTTCCTTCTCAGCTCCCCGGTCCCGCCGCTCCTGCAGGGTCAGTGTGGCAAAGCGGCCAATGCTGAATGGTATGCCAGGCTCCATCGATGCACTAGGCCCACCAGCCTTGCCACCACCAGCTGGGTGTGGGAGACTGTTGGAACGAGACAGGGAGCGGGGCAGGGGGCCTGCACCTGTCTCTCCGGCCCGAGAACTACCAGAAGCTGGTGGGGTGGCACCAGGTGTGCCCGGAAGGGTGCGGGTACGGGCCAGAGACGGATGAGGGGAGAGCACATCTTCTGTGAGGTCCCACAGGCAGAACTGTGTGTCCTGGCCAGCTGAGCCAAAGCGGTACGTGATGGAGCCAGCCTTGGGCAGTGGGGACACTGGGGCTCCTGTGTCTGAGCTGGTGACTTCAGGCTCCTCCTCTTCACCACTGGGATCTCCATCAGCACTGGCTGACGCCGCCTCCTCTGCGCGAGTGGTGTAGGGATCAAAGGCTACAGCGTTGACCCAGGACTTGTGGCCATGGCCTCGAGCCACCACACGACCCTCCGTGAAGGACCACACAGTGACTAAGTCATCTTCCCCTCCTGTCACCACGTAGCGGCCATCAGGGCTCCAGCACACACACAGCAGACCCCCAAAGTAGCTCTTCATGAGCCCACGCAGAAGCATGCTGTCAAAGTGGAAGACACGCAGGCAGCCATCCTGGCTGACACAGGCTAAGTGTCGGCCATCAGGTGAGAATGCAAACTCATTGAGGGGCCCCTCACCCACTGCCCACTTGGCTAGTGGATTGCGGGGTGCCTTGCTTTTGGCTGCATAGACAGCAAAGCCCTCACCCTGTTTCAGCAGACTATACTGGGGTGGGGTGGAGGTGCAGGGGTGACTGACGTTGTAGAGGTACAGGTGGCCACTGGCGTGAGAAGCAAGGAACAGACTCTCTGACTCAGGCAGCCACTTCAAATATGTCACCTTGGTCTTGTCAATCAGCCGCTGCAAAGGGAACACCAGGGTGGGGTTGGGAAGTGGTGAGTACTCCTGACAGGCCACATCTTATCCTGGACCCCAGCTCTCCCACTGACTGAGACAGAAGGCAGGTGGCACAGGGATACTGGGAAGGGCTGCCAGTGAAGAGCTCCATGGAGCCTCCATTATCCTCCACCCACTTAACTGTGGCTCTGTCTTCACTGCCAGCTGAAAGACAAGAACTTCAACTCCAGAACACCAGGGTCCCCTGAGGAAGGATCCTCATCACTAGTCTGGCCCCCAGCAGCTGAAACAACACTCAGAGGACATGCCCAAGCAATGTCCCTGCACAAACTGATGGCAACCTCACCCTATCAGCCACGTCAAAACCCTCCAAGCCTCTCTCCTCTGCCCACAATGAAGTCAAAGCTTTCAACAAAAGCCATGGGCTTCCAGAGCCAAGTGCTCACAGCCCAGGCCACTCTCACCACCCACAATGCCTCACTGCTGGCCCCAGACACATACAGCTGCCTCTCACCCCCCACCCCCACCCCACCCCCCCGTCCGCGGCCTGAGAGTCGGCTTGAGGCAGCCACTGTGATGACCCAACTTCTCTGGGACCAAGAAGTGGGACCAAGCTGCTTACTTGCTCAAAGCTGATAAAACCACCAGGCCTGCAATTGTCTCTACCCTACGGCTCAGGCACAGCCGCAGCTGGGTGTGCAAGGCTACTCCTCAGACTGCTACTGAAGAGGAGGGCACCGTCCTTCCTACAGCTTTCCAGGACAATCAGAGCCAGCACCTCCTGCTCTTTCTCAGAATACATCTTCTGTCTTCTCTCCCTCAACTGCTACCCTGGCAACATGGCCCAACGGCTGTCCTGTTTCGTGGAATTTATCTAAGATGTTCCTTCTATTCTGTAGCCCAGGCAGACCTTGAACTTTTGGTCTTCCTGCCTCAGCCTCCCAAATAGTTGTGATAACAGACCAGTGATCTGAGGCCCAGTCCTTTCTCCCCTTGAATGTCCTTCCCTGGAGGTTTCTTTGCCTCCTTTTGGCTTCACTTCAAACGCCAGCCCCTCCATGGCTGGCAGGCCGCAAGCAGGACACCTGGTGAATCTGTGTGACATGCTGCCTGCCTCAAGAGAGTGGCAGGGGCAGGCCTTCTGCCTGCTCACTGAGCTATCACTGGTCTGCAAGGAGGGTCCACTGCTGTGAACGGGTGCCTGAGTTTCTAATCCACTCACTGCTCTGCTTCTCCACTCCCTTCAGCCACTTGCTTATTTTGAAAACATTTGTGGGTCACCTCCCCTGGACCAGTGACTGTAGACAGAGCACAAGGCCCTCCCTGCTGCTTGCTGAGCTGTCCTGGCTCCTTTGAAGCCAGGCTAGCAAATCCTTGTGAATGAGCTTAAAGCCCTGTGAGAAGGGGACACAAGTCCTACTTTGCAGAAGAAAACTAAGGCTCAGTGAACAAATCACTTTCCCAAAACCACATAGTGAGTCCAAAGAGCCCAGAATTTGAAGCTAGCAAGAATATCAAAAATCATCCCAAGTGGCTATGAGCCTCAGTCTTCTCATCTGTGAGATGGGCACCATACTTTCTTATCCATCAGTGGATGAGAACCCAAACAGTAAAGCATTCTTCCAACATAGGGCTGGCACAGCAGAAAACTGGGAAATAGTAAGCACAATGGCACATCAGTAGCTGTCTGTCACTTGTCCCCTCTCCCTCCTCCTGCCCCTTTCAAGCCTATTCTGTTTCCAGGCAGCTTAGTGCAGGCAGGGGTGGGTAGGTAGGTGAGAAGGGGAGGGCTCGCGTGCTTAGTCACCTCTTCATTGAATAGCTTGCTGGTGTCTTTCTTGATGAGGTCCAGATACTGCACCTGGCCGGCAGAGAAGCCCACCAGCAGGGAAATGGTCTCTGTGGCAGCTGTGAACTGGTTGAAGTCGTGGCAGGTGGGCTGGGTCCCCTTGTAGATCCGCTTGTCGATGGGCTTGTTGAGATCGATGGACTTGAACCGCGGGAGGAGACGAGTTAACCGGTTAGAGCAGGAGAGGAAGGAAGAGGAGCTGAGGTCAGGGGAAACCGCTAAGAGGAAGCAGGGTTAACCTCAAGGGAAGTGGGGAGTGGGGTGGAGAGGAGCAGGCAACCACAGGCCGGGAGGGAGGGGACTCAAACCCAGGACGGCACACACAAGCTCACATGCACACGATCACACAGCGCCCAGTGAAGACCTCAGAGCCTGTCTTTCCAGCTGTAATTCGGGGACACTTGCCCACAGCATCAGGGATCAGAGTCCCCTGGGCCTGGAGCTGACTCTCCCCCAGTTTTCCCAGCCTCCGTCACAGTAGCAACTCCAGTAGGACAATAGTCTAAGACCTCCCAGACCCAAGGATGCAAAAATCCCCAAATTTAGGATTTCCGTCATCTTTTCCCTGTATGTACACATAGTATACGCCTGCGTGGTTGTTGTGTGTTGTGTAGAGATGTAGAGGTCAGAGGTCAACATCGGGCATCTCTCTCCCTGGCTTTGCATCTTACATTTGACACAGGGTCTCTCAGTGAACCCGGAGCTCACCAGTTCAACTAGACTGGCTGCCATGAGGCCAGAGGATCCTCCTACCTCGGCAGCCTTGACATGGGATCCTGGGATCCATCGCCAAAGCCTCATTTCCTTCAGCCTGGAGCCCCTAAACTCCAGGACATCTGCTGTGGTTCAGCCAGCCATCAGTCACTACAGTCCCTCATTATCACCACTGGATTCTCCGGATCCCCATCTCTCTGTCTCCCCCACTTCCTCACGTCACCCCTCTTCTAGGATTGCTTTACAGATATCTGTCACACCTGGGGATGTCCCCTGCCAGGAACCCCCATCAATTCAGAGCTCCCATCATTTTGCCAAACCCCCTTCATTTCTTCCAAAGCCATTAGACACCATATTCTTTAGGAGCTCCTTCACCTGTTGCTTTGCTCGTCGACCCCTAAGCCACACCTCGGCTCCTTACAAATCCCGTCAGCCCTGGGTATGGCAAGTCTTAAGACTCCCTCCAACAGGCCCAGAAGGCAGGATGCATTTCTCCGTTCTCCATCCCCTGGGCCTGTATCCTCTTAGGATTCCCCAAAGCCCACAGAATATCTGTCACCTCCGTGACCCCCCTCCCCCATTTCCTCCCAGAAGCGCCATCACGTCCTGAACACTCACCACCGGAGAGAACCTCCCCACGCAAAGATTCCCCTGCAACCTCTCAGGACTCCATTAGCTCCAGGATCCAGGCTCCCCTGGGATGCCCAACCTCGGGGCCTTCTGTCACTCTGGGACCCCAGCGCTCTCGGCACCGGAGTCCCCAGCAAGCAGAGCACTCACCCGCTGGCTCCCGCTGCGGCAGCAGCCGGGGTAGAAATAAAGCTCCCGGCCCAGGTTGAAGCAGACGCGGTCTCCTCCCGCGCCCAGTCCGGAGGGCGTGGAGGGCGGCTCCCCAGCGCCATCCGGGTCGCCTAGGCGCACCAGGCTGAGGCGGACGGCGGGCAGCGCGGGCCCGGGCCCGGGGCCGGCGGGCGGCGGGGACGACGCGGGACCCGCGGCGCCGGGCCCGGAGGCTGCGGCGGGCCCGGGCGGGGGCTGAGTGGGCTGAGGCGGCGCCGGGGTCTGAGCGGAGGTCGGGCCCGACCTGCGCGTCGCGTCGCCGGGGAGCAGCTTGTAGAAGCCCTCGCGGGTGCGAAACTGCGACTTGATCTCCGCGCAGTCGCCCATGGCGGCGCTGGGGCCCGGGCCGCCCTCCGCGCCGCCCGCCGCCATCTTGGCCGCCCCCCGGGCCGCACCGCAGCCCGACCGCCCACCGCCAGACCCCCCAGCCGGAAGTTGAGGGGCTAGCACCGGAAGGGGTAGGGTCGTCGTCCGGGTGACGCCTCTACGATTGGCACCCAGAGCCGGAGGCGGGAGAAGCCGAGACAGTTGCTGAGGTAACGGTTCTGGGGCTGTGGGCGGAGGCAATATGTGGGTGTGGTCAACGCGACAGACCCTCGCGTTTGGTTGGCTACGAGGTGTGACTGTTGGGAACGCCCCTAGACCCTAACAACAGCGCCCTGGGAACCGTTTGCCCAGCAACGGAGAAGCCTCAAAGCCTATTCAGAAGCCTCGTGTTGTTACAGCTGACTCCGGGCGATTCTTGGTTTTGTTTTTTAAATAATAAAAAAAAAATGCATTTATTTTTGCGTGTATTTGTGCGTGAACGAGCATGTAGAGGTCAGAGGGAGCCAAGTGCCTTCCTCCATGTGGATCCTAAAGATGGAGCTTAGGTCTTCAAGCTACCTACCTGGCAGCAAGTGCCATTACCCGCCGATCCATCTCACTGACCTTTGGTCTCATACTTGTAGCCCAGGCAGTTTTCAAACTTGACCCAACATCTGGAGTCTCAGGCCTGAGACACCACGCCCAGCTCTTCCCTTCCTCGCTGACCACCTGTGGTCCCCTGCTGCTGTCAGAGTGAAGTGTAGCCATCTGTCGCCTATCTGACCTTGTCTACCTTTTTTGGTTTCGGTTTGGTGATGATGGTTGTTACCTTGTCAATTTGAGGCTACCTAGAATCGCAATGAGGGACAGTCTACTTGGGGTTGGCCTGTAGACCAGTCTGAGGGAGATTGCCTTAATTGATACAGGAAGACTCAGTCCATTGTGGGAGGTGCCATTCCCTAGTCAGGGAGTCCGGAACTGTGTAAGAGTGGAGACCCAGGCTGAGCACAAGAAAACAAGCACACATGCCCTTCTTCCTGCTCTATTCTGGAGACAGCCCTGCCTTGACTTCCCTGCTATGATGTACTGAGACCTGGAATTGCAAGCTGAAATAGCCCTTTCTCCCCTAAGCGGCCTTTTGTCAAGGTATTTTATGTTTTATCACATTGACAGAAGAAGATTGTGTTCTGTTTTGCTCCCCCCGCCCCCCTTGTGAGACAAGGTCTCTAGTTCAGGCTGACCTCCATCTTACCTTGTAGCTGAAAACAAACAAACAAAACAACAACAAAAATACCACAAACTCCAGATCTTCCTGACTCTATGTCTTCCAGGTTGGTACTACACCATGTGCATTGACGGGCTTGAACCCAGGATTTTGTGCATTGCTAGGCCAGCACGTGGCCAACTGGCCGTAAACTGCCATGTCCCATGGAGGTGCTTGGGAATCAGTCCCTGGTCTTTTGGAAGAGCAAACAGTGCTCTGAACACCGAGCCATCACACCAGCCCCCCGCCCCCGCAAATAAAATGTAAAAATAAAAAACAAATGGGTGGAATGACTTAACTTCAGTTCCCAACACCCACATCTGGATGGGTGGCTCACAACTACCTCTAACTCCAGTGACATGGGATCTAGCCCCCTCTTCTGGTCTCTGAGGGCATCTGCACACACACGTGCAAACGCTCAAATACACAACATTTTAAATCTTTTTAAAACAAATCGGCATTAAATCCCAGGGCTTGGGGTGGGGGGCAGAGGCATGTGGATCTCTATATTGGAGGCCAGCCTGGTCTACAGAGTGAGATCCAGGACATCCAGGGCTATACAGAGAAACCCTGTCTTGAAAGACCAAAAATAAAACGAATATGGAGAAGGAATGATGAGCCAGCTGCCCAGGATACTGAATGAATATGTGACTAAGCAGCTGTGCTGGGGCAGTTTTATTTGGAGCACTGGGTGGTTTCCTACCTGTGTCCTTCAAGGACAGGGAACGAAACCAATAGGAAAATACAATCTGTTGCTACGAATAAGGGGAAGGGCTATGGGAAGGAGCTTGGGGCCTCAGTCCTCCAGGTCTTCATCCTCCTCCTCTTCCTCATCTTCCTCCTCTTCCTCAGCGGCTGCCAGGGCCTGCTCCTGAGCAGCCTTCAGGGCCTGCTCCTCCTCCACTGTGGGGTCACTCATCTCCGTGATTTCGGGGCCGCTGGGGTACTCTTGCTGAATCAGAGCTGGCAGCATTGGGTTGAAGTTCTCGGGGCTATACTTGTGACCCCAGCCAATGTATATGTTCTCAAACTTCCTAGAGAAACGAGAGAGACATCCTTTTTGAGGGCGAGTCTAAGGGTGGCACAGCATCATTGCCCACTCACCAGTGCACTGGTGAAAGGTACGCACTGGGTTTCTCTGTCCATCTGTCCCTCCCACAAAAGTTATACTGAGCACTGTTCTATGTTCACCGGATCTGAAGTGGCCATGCCAACAAGTGGCAAAGGGACAGGGAAACTGAATTTGTGTGTGTGTGTGTGTGTGTGTGTGTGTGTGTGTGTGTGTGTGTGTGTGCCCGCGCGCGCCAGTCTGTCAGTCTCTCTGTCTGGGTTTGTGCACATGCATGCAGTGCCCACAGTGGCCAGAAGGGGGCAGAAGATGCCCCCTGGTGTTGGTGGTACAGGTGAAGGTCCTCAGATCTTCAGGCAGATCCTCCCATGAAGCTGCCAAACCAAACCCCGGTGCCACCAACAACTGGTTTCAGGTCTCGGCAAAAGCAGTACACGCTCGTAACTACTGGACCTGCTTATTTTTTGAGACAGGGTCTCACTTCACATCTCTGGTTGGTGCGGAACATAGTACGTAGACAAGGCTGGCCTCAGACTTGTACAGATCTGCCAGCCTCTGCCTCCTGAGTGTGGAGATGAAATGGCATGTGCCACCAAGCTCAGCTCTTATATTTTGAGACAGTCTCTTCACCGAGTCTGGCGCTCATCAAGTCTGCTAACCTGGCTCACTAGAAACTCCAGGGATCCATCTGCCTTTGCCTGTTTCCTCTCATCACCGAGGTTAAATATGCATGGTGCTGCCCCTGGCTTTTTCAATGGGTTTTGGAGCTCGAATTCAGGTGCTTCTGGCTTGGGCCGAAAGTACTTTACCCACTGAGCCATCTCCCCAGTCCCTGCTGTCTTCTCCCACTAGTAATCATTTCTGGGTCTGTTGGTTACTGGTCTGGAGTTGTCAGCGTCCCTGACGCCCTTTCGTTACTGATTCGCATTTCAGAGAGTCACGGAGCTCATCTGGTCTGATTGCAAGCTCCTTATGTCGACTGAGCCCTGTTCAAGGACTCAGTTTACACTCTGTCTTGGAGTGTTTCCGTGGACACTTAGAGAAGAATGCCTGTTCTGCTGGGGCTTATTTGGGGGCAGGGGGTGTAGAGTGGCTTTGAATTAATTTTAGTTAATTTTAATTCTAAAAATAAAGCAGATACTTAATTTGGTTATTGGAAAACCTCCAAGGAGCCCTGGAACGCCTGGGTACATGAATCTGCTTCTTTTTTTCCCCTCTCTCTCTCTCTCTCTAGGGGAGCGTGTCACTATGTATCCCAGGCTGGCCATAAACGGGAGATCTTTCTACCTCAGCTTTGTTCCTACTTGGATAATTGATGTGTATTAGTAGCCTGGCTAAGGTTAATTTCTTTTTCCCAGTGGTAATGGAGATTGAAGCCAGGGTCTCCTACTAGCTAGACAAGCACTTAACTGCTGAGCCACACCCCGTGCCCCTCACTGGGGGATTCTAAGCAGGGGCTCTACCACTGAGCCACGCCCCCAGCCCCTCATTGGGGGATTCTAGGCAGGGGCTCTACCACTGAGCCACGCCCCCAGCCCCTCACTGGGGGATTCTAGGCAGGGGCTCTACCACTGAGTCACATTCAAGTCCCTCACTGGGAAGTTTTAGGCCAGTGATTTACCATAAAGCAGTAGCCTACGCTCTTTTTTTTTATCTTGAAATAAATTCTAAGTTGCTCAACCTGGCCTTAAGCTGACTCTGCAGCCAAAGCTGGCCTTGGAACACCCCATCTTCTTCCTGCATTGACTTCCTGATACTCTGAGCTTACTGGAATCATGAGCCCAATGCCATCAGCTGAGGAAGACTTTCTTTTTTTTTTTTTTTTTTTTTTTTTTTAAAAAGATTTATTTATTTATTATATGTAAGTACATTGTAGCTGTCTTCAGACACTCAGAAGAGGGGGTCAGATCTTGTTACGGATGGTTGTGAGCCACCATGTGGTTGCTGGGATTTGAACTCTGGACCTTCGGAAGAGCAGTCGGGTGCTCTAACCCACTGAGCCATCTCACCAGCCCGAGGAAGACTTTCTGATGAAAACTTCAAAACGAAGCTGAGATTCATTTTAATGGAAAACACGTTCCAGATTCCAAAGACTTGTTATGAAATAAAAAGTGAAAAATAGACCTGGGCAGTGGTGGCGCACGCCTTTAATCCCAGCACTCAGGAGGCAGAGGCAGGGGGATTTCTGTGTTCAAGGCCAGCCTGCTCTATAAAGCAAGTTCCAAGACATTCAGGGTTCCTGGCTACATGCAAAAGGTTTGTGTAAAAATGTGGGAGTGGTGGGGCTGGAGAGATGGTTCAATGGATAAGAGCACTGACTGCTCTTCCGAAGGTCATGAGTTCAATTCCCAGCAACCACAGGGTGGCTTACAACCACCTGTAAGGAGATCTGATGCCCTCTTCTGGTGTGTCTGGAAACAGGGAGTGGGCAGGGGACAGGGGGCAGGGGGCGAGGAGGGGCAGTGGCAGCTGGAGAGATGCCTCCACAGTTAAGAACATTGGTTGCTCTTCTTGAAGACCCAGGTTCAATCCACACAGCAGCTCACAGCTGTCTGTAACTACAGTTTTAGGGGATCTAGCACCCTCACCCAGACATACATACAGCCAAACACCAATGCACATTAAATAAAAATAGATAAATCTTTTCTCAAAAAGTGAAATGAGTGCTGGAGAGATGGCTCAGCAGTTAAGAGCACTGACTGCTCTTCTAGAGGTTCTGAGTTCAAATTCCAGCAACCACATAGTGGCTCAGAACCATCTGTAATGGGATCTGATGCCCTCTTCTGGTGAGTCTGAAGATAGCGACAGTGTACTTGTCATATATATAAA
Source organism: Mus musculus (assembly GCF_000001635.26). Lineage (NCBI taxonomy): Eukaryota > Metazoa > Chordata > Mammalia > Rodentia > Muridae > Mus > Mus musculus. Next base: position 19,071,173 of record NC_000073.6, on the reverse strand, counting down.
ATAAATAATATATAAAAAAATTTTTTTAAAGTAAAATGAGAGCCAGGCGTGATGGTGCACGCCTTTAATCCCAGCACTCAGGAGGCAGAGGCAGGTGGATTTCTGAGTTGAGGCCAGCCTGGTCTACAAAGTGAGTTCCAGGACAGCCAGGGCTACACAGAGACACCCTGTCTCGAAAAACAAAAAACAAAAAACAAAACAAAACAAAAAAAACTAACCAAAAAAAAGTAAAATGAAAGGTTGGGAATGTGGCTCAGTAGTAGAGCCCCTGCCTAGAATCCTCCAGCGTGGAGTTGGGGGCGTGGCTCAGCAATAGGGCACTTGCCTAGAACAGGCTTAAACCCTGCATTCAATCCCAGCACCACAATACAAAAAATCAGCCTGAACCCCAGGCTTTTTACTAGATGTTAGAACTAGAATTTTCATCTTTGCCAGATTCTCAGTGAGTCCTATATATTTCATATGTAAACCTGGTCTAGAATATTCCTCCTGTCTGTCCCTCACTGGCACTTCCTTTCCCTGTGGAATGAAGAATGAAGGTTGCTGTTCTACAGAATCCCGGAGGACTCAGGCATGCAATTAGGAGCTTATCTGCTTTGTAACTGGTGTTGTACAACTGATGACTGTCCTTGTGTTCCCACGGTCGCATCCCTGGCTGCCTTCCCCACAAGGGTCTGGGGTTGGTCCCTCATGCAGCTGCCCAAGGTAGCCCTGGCTTTCCTGGAACTCTAGAACAGGCTGACCTTGAACTCAGAGGTCTGCCCCCGGCCCCGGCCCCTGCTCCTGCCCTGAGTCTAAAGCTGTGTGCCACCATGTCAGGCTCATCTATAGAGCCTCGTGTGATGATATGCGCCTGTAATCCCAGTACCCCAGAAGCGGGGGGCAGAAGGATTGAGAGTTCAAGGCCAGCCAGGGCAGCATAGTGAAACCCTGCATCAGCAACAAAAAGGCTCTTTGGGGGGCAGAGAGACGGCAGCACAAGTGGGTGAGCTCAGGTTTGATCCTGGAACCCATATAAAAAGTCAGATGGAGATATGGGAGGTAGAGACAGGACAATCTTGTGTGGAAGTTCAAGGAGCTAGCCTGGAGTACACAGCACAGCATAGCCACAGAGACCCTGCTGAAATGAGGGCACGTGTGTGCTCAGCCACCCTTAGTTAATGTTAAAAGATTCTTCCACACTGACAGTGGAGCACGCCTTCAACCCAGCATTTGGGGCCAAAGGCAGGTAGATCTCTGTGAGTTTGAGGCCAGCCTGGTCTACATTGTGAGTTCCAGATGATCATGTCTCAAAAAAAAAAAAAAAAAAAAAAAAAAAAAGAAGAAGAAGAAGAAGAAGAATCCCACATAAAACAAAACAAAATTTCTCTTTAGCTGGAGTGATGGCTCTGCTGCTAGGAGTGCCCACTGGTTTGGTTTTTGGCACCAAAACCAGGAGGCTCACAACCACATACAACTCAAGTCCTGGAGGCCCAACAGCGCCCTCTTCTGGCTGTCAAAGGTGCCTGCATGATATGGTGCACATAAAGTAACCTGGGCATGCAAGGGCGTGAAAAAAAAATACACGTAAATAATATGCATGACTTTGTTTAGTATATTCTTCTATAAAAAGGCAGAAGATGGGCTGGAGATATGGCTCAGTGGTTAAGAAAACTGACTGCTCTTCCAGAGGTCCTGAGTTTAATTCCCAGCAACCACATGGTGTCTCACAACCATCTGTAATGGGATCTGACACCCTCCTCTGGGGTGTTTGAAGACAGCTACAGTGTACTTACATACATAAAATAAATTAATTTTTAAAAAAAGGCAGAAGATGAGCCAGGCAGTGGTGGCGCATGCCTTTAATCCCAGCACTTGGGAGGCAGAGGCAGGCAGATTTCTGAGTTCGAGGCCAGCCTGGTCTACAGAGTGAGTTCCAGGACAGCCAGGGCTATACAGAGAAACCCTGTCTCAAAAAACCAAAAAATAATAATAATAATAATAATGTTGCCCTTTAATTCCCCCACTGGGGAGGCAGAGGCAGGTAGGCCTCTGAGGCAAAGCAAGTTACAGGACAGCCAAGGCCACACAGAGAAATAATGTGTGGTGTTGGCATAGAATAGGAGGGTTAGAAAAACTCTACTTTCAGATTCTGGACAATAATAATAATAATAATAATCGACAAGAATATGGTTAAAGTTTGCATGAAATTCCTTCTGTACAAAACCCAGAGCAAGTTCAAGTTCAGAGCAGAAAAGTTCTGCCCTCTGGTGGGCAGAGCAGGGATTGCAGCCAAGCTGGTTTAGGGATTTAGAGACAATTTAAAGGTAAGAAGGGCTCAGAAAAAAAAAACCCAAAAACTGAATGAATGAATGAATGAATGAATGAATGAATGAATGACGGGAAGGGGAGTGGAGGTGATATATGTGTGTTATTATATATTATTTATATATAATACATTGCATATGACATATGTATATGTAACTTTTTTGGTTTTTTGGTTTTTTGAGACAGGGTTTCTCTGTATAGCGCTAGCTGTCCTGGAACTCACTTTGTAGACCAGGGTGGCCTCGAACTCAGAAATCTGCCTGTCTCTGCCTCCCAAGTGCTGAGATTAAAGGCGTGAGCCACCACGCCCGGCTATATATAACTTTTATATGTATTTTATTTATGTGAGTACATTGTATCTGTCTTCAGACACACCAGAAGAGGGCAGCAGATCTTATTACAGATGGTTGTAAGACATCATGTGGTTGCTGGAAACTGAACTCAGGACCTCTGGAAGAGCAGTCAGTGCTCTTAACTGCGGAGTCATCTCTCCAACCCCTATATGTATTTTTTGAGACAGGGTCTCTCTGTGTAGCCCAGGCTGCCCTTGAACTCACAGAGATCTGCCTGCCTCTGCCTCCCAGCTTTTGAGATTAAGGACCTGTGCCGCCATGCCTGGCGGGACTTGTCAGTCTTTTGAGAGAAACTATCATGGATCCTGGCAGATAAGATTTCTTTACCATAGGCGGACCCTTGAGTCAGGGCAACGGCGTACTTGCCAGTGGCGTAGGCATAGGCCCCTGGCCAGAGGTTGGAGCGCACGATGGCCACCGAGTACTGAGGGCTGAGGCTGCAGGAGAGGCGGGTGGTCCAGGGCGACAGGTGCATGATTTCTGTAGGAGAAGGAAAGGGGCGGGGTGGGGTGGAGTGGTCAGGGCTTGCCACGCCCTGCCTTATCATGTGGGCGGAGAGACAGGAAAGAAGGGATGGATCGCCCCCCCCCCCGTCCCCGTCCCCCCCCCCCCCCCCCCGTGCAAGAGCTAGGACTCACACCGAGATCCCTGGCTCTGGCCTCTCTCCCCTGATGCTCCCCCCCCCCAAAAAAAAAGGGAAAACCAAGAAAGAGTCTTTGTCTCAAGGCCATGGTCACTGTCACATGCCACGCTTAGATAAAAGATGGACACGTTCCCTCAGACCCATAAGGGTTTCTTTTAAACACAAAAACAATCAATCAATCAATCAATATTTTAAAACGAACAAACACAAAATCAAACAGGGTCTCAAGCTGGAGAGACGGCTTAGCCGTTAAGAGCACTGGCTGCTCTTCCAGAGGTCCTGAGTTCAATTCCCAGCACCCACATGGTGGCTCACAACCATCTGTAATGGGATCTGATACCCTCTTCTGTCATGCAGGCATACATGCAAACAGAGTACTCATATACAAACGGTGTCACGTGGCCCAGCCTGGAGTCTCAACCTCCTGGTAGAGCTGAGGACTGCTCATGAGCCTCCTGCTTCTTCCTTCCCCGATGCTCGGATGGCGGGCTTGTGCTCCCATGCCCGCTGTACATAAGCAATCCCCACTGAGGCTCAGAGGATGCGAGACATCAGTGCTTCCAGGTGTGTTGCTCTCCCTGCTCTACCAACCCCGCTAAGGCTGGCACTGCGCCTGCCCAGATAGGAAGGGACTTACCTGCATCTTCTGAGAGCGGAGTCAGAAGCGGAGGACCGACCTCCTGCTCCACCTCCTCCATTGCCTCGTCTGCCTTCTCTTCCTCCTCCCCTAGCTCTTCTTCCTCCTCTGTTTTCTGCAGTGGGTTCACCCATGTACAGCGCCCCTGCGGATGCAACAGCAACGTCAGGTGGCGCCCTAAGACAGAGCCTAGCCTACTGTGGGAGAAGCTGAGGGGCCAAATAGGCCCCTAGAACAGTGGGCTTGTCCCTGTGGCTCCAAAGGCTGCCCCAGTTATGCGCTAGCAACTGCCTTGGGACAGCAGCTTCTATGACTGGACACATTGTTGATAAAGGATATATATCTCAGTATTTCTGCTCAGGGAGTGTCATTCAACAGTGGTAGAGTCACCTGTGCCTCCCTCATTGAATTGGTGTACTCTGTCAAGCCAATTAACACTCCTATTGGTGTGTGTGTGTAGGTGTGCATGTGTATGCCCTTGAACTCCCTCTGATCAATGATGGCTCTTTGAATAAAAATGGAGGCAGGTACACAGCATAAAGCCACTTCACGTTTTCTCAGCCATACATGGGGATCAGTCCTTGGTCACAAGTGTGGTGGCTTCTGCCTGTGGCACTGGTCTGCTGCTGCTGCTGCTGCTGCAAAGCCATCTGGGAAGATGGAACTCCAGCTGAGAAAAAACATCCGTCAGATTGGCCTGCAAGCAAGTCTGTGGGGGAATATTCTTGATTGACGGTTGGTGTGAGAGGGCTCAACTCACTGTGGGCGATGCCATCCCTGGGCAAGTGGTCTGGGGCTGTATAAGAAAGTAGGCTGATTCAAACCATGGGGAGCAAGCCGGTAAGCAGCATTCCTCCATGGCCTCTGCTTCTGTCCTGTATCCAGGTTCCTGCCCAGACTTTCCTCAGTGGATATGTAGCCAAATAAACCTTTTCTTTTCAAAGTTGCTTTGGGTCATGGTTGGATGAATGGGTGAGTGGATGGATGGGTAGGTAGGCGGGTGGATGGATGGATGGATGAATGGATGGATGGATGATGGATGGATGGATGATGGATGGATGGATGGAATGATGGATGGATGGATGGATGGATGCTGGGCTGGATTGGGGTAGGTCCTAGGCAGTGTACAGGGTGGGAAGCTCCATCCTAGCTCCATCCTCACCTGAGGCAGGATGTGCTGAGTGTGATGTACCCAGTTGGCCATGGAGTCCACGAGCTCCAACACGGGGATGCCCTCAAAGTCGGGGTTCTCCTCAAAGGAATCGCGTCCCGCGCCGCCCTCCTCCTCCTCATCGCCCTCCTCCTCGCCGAACTGGTAGAAGCCCAGCGGGCTGATGTGTGTGGCGGCGGAGATGCGCGCAATCTGCGCGCGGAGATAGTTGGCCTCGTTGCCCGGGAAGGGCGGATAGCTGATGACCGGCGTGTCCAGGAAGCCAGTGAAGAACTTTTTGATCTTGCGCGCGCACACGATCTGCGCGGGCGTCACGTGCGGCAGGCGCGTCCACGGGCGGCCTGGCTCGTTGCACACGAAGTACAGGTATTTGTTGGTGCCACTGCGGCTCTCCTCCTTGGGGATGATGGGCGGCGGCTTCCACTGTGGCTTGGGCACGCTGTCCACCACCTTCTCCTCATCCTCCTCTCCCTCCTCCTCACCGTGCGTCTCCAAGACCTCGCCTCCCTCCATCATCTCCTCCACCTCCTCCTCCTCTCCCTCCTCCTCGCCCTCGCGGAACTCCACCTCAGCCACCAGGTAGCTGCGGCTCAGGCCCAGGATCTTGCCCCAGAAGCGGCACATGTGGATGGGCTGCTGCTCCACCAGCTGCTTCAGGGCCAGGAAGATTCGGAAGCTTTCGTCCGAGCTCAGCCCCACGCCCGCCTGCTCGAAGTAGAAGGCGGTCTCCATGATGTTGGGCACCGGGCTGTCAGTCTGCAACAGGGATTGAGAAATGGGTAGAAGGAAGTCTCAAGACTTCCTAGCCTGATCCTCCTGCCATCGCTCGGGTCCTGGGAACGGAACTGGGCCAGCAGCAAGACCCGAGCCAGTCATCTAGCCCAACTCCTTCGCCAGAGTCAACAGACTTGGGCGACTTAAGCCACCAGTTTGGAAATGTCCTGGGGAGAGTGTCCCCTGATGAAGAAGAAGGGGAAAAAAGGAAGAAGAAACCACACCAAAAAAGAATCATTTTCTCTTTAACCTGACCAAAGCATAGGATGTGAAGCCTGCAGCCAACGGTAGCTCTTTGGGTACCAACAGGCAACAGTGCATGGGCGGCCATGCTCTGCGCCCTAATAGTAATGGGGTGACAATAGAATCATCCCACAGGGGCATAGCTGGATTGCCCTACTACCCTTGCTTTCTTGTTCTACTGGACAAAAATGCCATTGTTGCCAGGCATGGTAGCTCATGTCCTTAAAAGGCAGAGGCCAATGGCTCTCTGTGATTTCGAAGCCAGCCTGGTCTACATAGCATGTACTATCCAGCTCGGGCTACACCCCTTTCGACTGTGTCCATGAACACGGAGTCCGGAGGAGAATAGAGTAGGGGCGGGGATTGGGGTGTGCAGAAAGGTAATGTGGAGACAAGAATCCTGGGGGTAGGGGAGGGGAACAGAAGTAGGCAAAAAACGAACTGTGCAACTGTGCCCTGTGCCCTCTGCAGGTTATCCACCAAGGCTCATGCCTTCCTCTGGGGATTGCCCATCATTTGTCCAGCTGTGACCCCGCGGGCCAGAAAGCTCAGCAGTCTTCAGTCGGGCAAGACTGAGCTAGCCTGCCTCTGCCTGAGCAAGACTGAGCTAGCCTGCCTCTGCCTGAGCAAGACTGAGCTAGCCTGCCTCTGCCTGAGCAAGACTGAGCTAGCCTGCCTCTGCCTGAGCTAAGCACGGAATGTCGCAGCCATTGAGAAGCAAGCCGTTCTGAACCTCTGGCTACTTTCTAGCCATCTTTAGAGTCTCTGACTGCTGCTTTGTATGGCATCTTTCTCTCCCCCCCTTCCCCTGTGTGTGTGTGTGTGTGTGTGTGTGTGTGTGTGTGTGTGTGTGTGTGTCCCACTTTCTGATCCTCTTTTTACTCACTTATTTGCATGCAGTTAGAATTGACATTTGGAATAGATGCTTTGCACTATTATCTAATATATCTAATATATCTCATGCAGGTTATCTACCACCAAAACCAAAGCATGTGGTGTGTCTGAGATTGTGGCCTCACAGTATCGTATATCCCAAGTCCACCCATTTCCCTGCAAACTCCTTAACCTCATTTTTTTCAGAGCCAAGTAGTATTCCATCACACACACACACACACACACATACACACACACACACACACATAAACACACACACACACTTCATCATCCATTCATATGTTGGTGAACAAAACTAGGTTGATTCCAATTCTTTGCTGTGCTGAATAAAACAGCAACCAACAGTGGCTCAGTCCTATGGTAGGTCTACTTTCAGTGTTTGAGAAATCCCCAAGCTGATTTCCACAGTGGCTGTATTAATTATTTTTTTAAGATTTATTATTTATTATGTGTACATGAGTACACTGTAGCTGTCTTCAGACACACCAGAAGAGAGCATCAGATCCCATTACAGATGGTTGTGAGCCACCATGTGGTTGCTGGGATTTGAACTCAGAACCTCTGGAAGAGCAGTCAGTGCTCTTAACTACTGAGCTATCTCTCCAGTCCCAGCTGTATTAATTCTTAGCCTGACCAACAGTAAGTAAGGGTTACTGTCCACATCCCTCCAACATTTGTCAGATTTGCTGGTGAGAGCCATTCTGATGGGGGCTGGAGGCATGGTATCTCAGGAGTTTGAATTGGCATCTCCCTATGGCTCAGGATATGGATCACTTTGTATGCCAGCAATTGGCCATTTGTCTTTCCCTTTTTGGAAACTGCCCATTGAGCTCACTTGCCCACATGTTGAGTGGCAGTTTCTTGCAGTCCTCTGTCTGCCATCAGCCCTGAGTCTGAAGCATAGCTAGGATGGTTTTCTCCCATACTGTGCACTGGGCTGAGTCCTTTGCTGTGCAGAAACTTTCTATTTTCTTCTGTTGATAACTGGGGTTAGCTCCTGGGCAGTTGGTGTTCTGTTTTAAAAGTTCTTGCCCCCCCCCACACACACACACTTTCTCTCTCACATATAATTTTTATTTAGCTAGTTTCTGACACAGGGTTTCTCTGTGTATCCCTGGCTGTCCTGGAACTTGCTCTGTAGACCAGGCTGACCTCTGACTCACAAGCGATCTGCCTTGAACTCAGAAATCTGCCTGCCTCTGCCTCCCAATTCAATTGCTGGGATTAAAAGGTGTGCGCCACAACCACCACCACTAACTACCACCTGGCTTTTGTTTCTGGTTTTAAGGCTCTCAATCCGTTTTGAGTTGGTTCTTATACAAGGGGGATGTGAACCTAATTTTGTTCTTATGCAGGCAGAAATCTCATTTTTCCAGAACCCATTTACTGACTAGGTTTTTGTCCAAACTACATCTCTGCCTCCTTTGTCAAAAATTAAGTGACTGTCACTTTGCTGTTCGACTTCAAGGTCTTCCATTCTGTTCCATTGGTTGGCCTGTCTTTCTATGCCGTTACTAGGCTGACCTTGTCCCCATAGTACTGCTGTAGTATGACTTTAAACTTTTTCATACAATGTATTTGATCATACCCTTTCGTCTCCCACCTCCCTACAAGCCCAACATCATGTTCTCTCTCTCATCTGCTGAGTACTGTCAGCACATGTGGTAACCTCTCTGGAAGAGCACTTACTCCTTGAAGCTGTGTTGACTGTCAGTGATGTTTTGTGCTTTCATGTGAATTGTTTTGCTTTGTTTGCTTGGTTTTTCCCTGTGTGGCCCTGGCTGTTCTGGAACTCACTCTGTAGACCAGGCTGGCCTCGAACTCACAAGAGATCAGCCTGCCTCTGCCTCCCGAGTGCTGGGGTTAAAGGTGTGTGACACCATGGCCCAGCTGTCTCTTTTTCATTTTTTTTAAACCTGTTGATTTTTGCATACTGAAACTTGCTTGTGTTTATTAGGTCCAAGAATGTTCTAGTCTACTCTATAGGGACTTCTAAATAAAGACTCATGCCACCTGCAAAAAGAGAGTTTGACTTCATCCTTTTTTATGTAAATCCCAGGTGTTCAATTTGACCAACGAAGATTCAGGAGCCCGACACTGTAGTGACAGTCTGCTAGTTCAGAGAGGCATAGAAAGCACCTAGCTAGCCAGGCATGGTGGTACACACCTTTAATCCCAGCACTTGGGAGGCAGAGGCAGGCAGATTTCTGAGGCCAGCCTGGTGTACAAAATGAGTTCCAGGACAGCCAGGGCTACACAGAGAAACCCTGTCTCAAGAAAGAGAAAGAGAGCCGGGCGTGGTGGCGCACGCCTTTAATCCCAGCACTTGGGAGGCAGAGGCAGGCGGATTTCTGAGTTCGAGGCCAGCCTGGTCTACAGAGTGAGTTCCAGGACAGCCAGGGCTATACAGAGAAACCCTGTCTCGAAAAACCAAAAAAAAAAAAAAAAAAAAAAAGAGAGAGAGAAGAGAGAAAGCACCTAGCTGACCTTCCTACTCTCCTGATGCTCCAGAAGGAGAAGGCTTTTTCTCTTTTTCCACGCCATCTTAGGTACCTTCCAACTTGGCGGCCATCCTTTCTGTTCACATCTGTTCATGTATGTTCACGTATGCTCACTTATGTTCACATCTGCTCACACCCACCAGCTGGTGGCTTTGCCCCACCTCTTCACCTAGTGTTGACTTTTTAAAGCTCTTGCCACTCTGGGATGGAGCCCACATGGCACCTAGGCTCATCAAAGAAACTGGTCTGTAGTTGTCTTTTTTTGTAGGTTGTTTACCTGTTTGGGAGTTATCAAGATAAAACCGGCTTTATACAATGAGTTTAGGAATGTTCTTTTCATTTCCATTTTATGGAATGGGTTAAGAAGAACTGGTGTGGGCAGTGGTGGTGCACGCCTTTAATCCTAGCACTTGGGAGGCAGAGGCAGGTGGATTTCTGAGTTCGAGGCCAACCTGATCTACAGAGTGAGTTCCAGGACAGCCAGAGCTACACAGAGAAATCCTGTCTCAAAAATCAAAAAGAAGAAGAAGGAGAAGGAGAAGGGGTAGGAGGAGAAGGAGGAGGACAAGAACAACAACAACTACTGGTGTGAGGTCTTCCTTGGAGGTTTGATAGAATTCAGCATTGAACTTGCCTAGTCCTGGGGTTTTCCTTGAGACGCTTTTACTGACAGCTTCAATCTCATTGCTTGTTTTAGGTCTGATGAAGATTGTGTGCGCGTGTGCGTGTGCAAGTGTGCAAGTGTGCAAGTGTGCCAGTATGAAAGTATGCATACACGCGCATATGTATCTCTTTAGGGCTTAATTTTGGTAGATGGTATTCTTTTAGAAAGTCTTGCATGGCTGGGGAGATGGCACAGTGGTTAAGAACACTGCCTGCTCTTTCAGAGGACCTGAGTTCAATTCCCAGCAACCACACAGCCATTCACAACTGCCTATAACTCCAGTTCTAGGGGACCTGACATCCTCACACAGACAGAAATGCAGTCAAAACACGAACACATATAAAATAATACATCATTTTTTAAAACCTTAATATTGGGGGGCTGGCAAGATTGATCAGTGGGTAAGAGCACTGACTGCTCTTCCGAAGGTCCTGAGTTCAATTCCCAACAACCACATGGTGGCTCATAACCACCCATAATGGGATCTGATGCCCTCTTCTTGTCTGAAGACAGCAATAGTGTACTTAATTATAATAATAAATAAACCTTTTTAAAAATTTTAATATTGGAAAAAGATTTGATTTAACACTGAGGTGGTGGTAGCGCACGCCTTTAATCCCAGCACTCGGGAGGCAGAAGCAGGCATGTCTCTTTTGAGTTGGAGGCCAGCCTGCTCTATAGAGCGAGTTTCAGGACAGTGAAGGCTACACAGAGGAACCTATCTCCAAACAAACAAACCAAACCAAGACAATCCAAGACAAAACTGAACTATAGAGAGAGCTTTTCAGAGTGTAAGCCTTCACTGTGACCTCTAATGATGTATGGTCTCTAATGTTACGATTTGCAGCTTCACCTTTCTTTTGTCAGAGGAGCTAAGGCCTGCTTGCATCTCCCTTTTTGTCGGGCTGACTCTGTGCTGTTCTTTTACTCTCAGTGTCTCCCTCTTCCCTTCTTACTTCATGCTGCTGCTTTTGCTTGTGTGATATCTCTCGGCTTATTTATTTATTTGCTTATTTATTTATTTGTTTATTTATTACATATAAATTCACTGTCAATGTCTTCAGACACACCAGAAGAGGGCATCAGATCCCATTACAGATGGTTGTGAACCACCACGTGGTTGCTGGGAATTGAACTCAGGACCTCTGGAGGAGCAATCTGTGCTCTTAACCACTGAGCTATCCACCCGTCCAGCCCGACTCTAGGCTTCTTTAACATTTACTGCTGTTAGCTTTCCTGTGGAGAGTGCCCTGGCTTCTGGCAGGATGTGGTTCCTTTACATTTGCCTCCAGGGATTTCTTCATCTGCTTTCTGACTTTGTGAATGGCACACAGTTCATCCGAACATGTTTAGATTGCAAAGGTTTTTGTAGTGTCTACTGTTGACTTCCACTTTTATTTACTATAATCTTCAAAGACTTCTCTGTCGTTTGAGGCTTGACTTGTGCCCCCTCTGATGTGAGTTCCATATACTGCCAAAACCAAAAAAATCTGTTGGGTGGAATATTCCGTATATATCTGTTAAAGCCCAGCCCATCCACAGTAGACTTGAGCTCTCAAATTTCTTTGCATTTTGGTTTGGAAGACCTAGGTAAATTTGAGAGCAGGGCATTTGTGGCTGGGGCCGGAGGACGGCACATGGTTAAGAGCCTCTGCCTCCTGAGTGCTGGGATTAAAGGCATGCACCACCACACCCGTCAAAACATTTTGTTTTGTGTATGAGTGTTTTGTCTACATCTATGTCCATGAACCTTGTGTGTGTCTGATGCTCTCAGAGCTCAGAGATCTCCTGGAATCTTTCTATCCAATTTTTTCTTTTAAATGGGGTCTTATGGATCCCAAGCTGTTTGACCAGATGATTCTGAGCTGCCATGACTCCCGCACCAGGTTAGACCTTTAAAAAAAATACTACAGTTAGACTGGAGAGATGGCTCAGCAGTTAAGAGCACTGACTGTTCTTCCAGAGGTCCCGAGTTCAAATCCCAGCAACCACATGGTGGCTCACAACCATCTGTAATGGGACCCGATGTCCTTTTCTGGCGTGCATGAAGGCAAGCAGCTACAGTGTACTCATATAAATAAAATAAATGAATAATTCTTTAACAAGAAATGCTATAGTTACTCGTTTGTGTGGGGATGGGAGGACACTTTGTGGAAGCTTGCTCTCTCCCTCCACTTGGAGACTTAGGTTGTCACATTTGGTGGCAAAAGACCTTCACCCACTGAATCATCTCACTAATCTATTTCACCCAATTAAAAAAAGTAATTTACTTTTATTTTTCTGGGCATTGATTGGTGCTTGGCCTACACGTATGTCTGTGAGAGGGTGTTGGGTCTTGGCTTTATAGACAGGTGTGAACTGTGGCATATGGATGCCGGGAATTGAACGCAGATCTTCAGGAAGAGCAGCCAGCGTTCCTAATCACTGAGCCATCTCTCCAGCCCTCCCCCGTTAAAAAAAATTATTATTGAGATAATACTTTACTGTGAGCCCTGGAAGGTCTGTAACCCATCTGTGTAGCCCACATTAGCCTCAACTCACAACCCTCTTCCCTCAGCTCTCCTGGGCTTTTCCACTTTAAAACGCCCCCCAAAAAGCCCCCAAGCCCCCCAAGCCCAAAGTTCAAAACAGGGCCTCAAAGATTTGCAGGCTGGTTGGCCTGGCACTCACCATGTAGCTGCACCTCTGTTACTCCTAGGGAGCTGGCCTCACAGGTGTACACCACCAAACCCAGTGTGTGCAGTGCTGGGGCTGGAAGCCAGGGCCTTGTGCATGCTGGGCAAGCGCTCTACAAACTGAGCCATGCTCCCAGCTCCTCCCCTAAGTTGTATGGATCAGTCAAGGCAGGAGCATAGGACTGTGGACTTAAAACACTCCGAGGATGGTAGGATGTTCTCGGATGGTGTGTGGAAGAGTTCTTAGCAGGTTTAACTAATGGGGAAACTGAGGCAGGATAGGAAGGAATAGATTCTGAGTTGAGAGACCCTGGGAGGCAGTAGGAAATGTTTGTGGAGGTCTGGTGAGATGAGTGAACACACTTCCTCACACGACAGCCAGGGGCAGCTCCTACAGGGCACAAGTGCTTGTCCTTTGCTCCTAAACCTTGTGTGATGCCCCAGGAACTGCTGTTCACACCTTAGCACTGGCTTTGGCATAGGCTGGCCCCCCTACCCCCACCCCCAGTCTTGCCTCCCATCTGCCCACACCAGCTCACTCACCACCTCCTCTTCCATTTCCTGTTCGCCTTCTCCTCCACCCCTGATAAACAGAGCCTTTTGCTTTTCGGCCATCTCGTAGGTGGGCTGCATCTCGGGGTCGTCCCGCAGCGTGTCCAGCTTGGGGTGAAACCATTCCCACTGCATGGTGCGGTTCAGAGACTCCAGGATGGACAAGGGGTCCTCAGGGCGCTGGTTCAGGATCTTGGTCAGCAGGTTCACCAGGTGCTCATACCTGCCTCCCAAAGGAGTGGGAGGTGGGGGACACCACTCAGTCAGTGCACTGAGCCTGACGTTTTGTGCCTGTCCCTTTTTCTAGTGCTAGGGACACACAGGTGGGAACAGACAATGTCCCTGATCTGGTGCAAGTGGCATTCGGATGACAGACACAAATGGCTGCCTATAGCCAGGAATGAGAACTAAGCCTTCACTTCCTTCCTTCCCTGTGACAGGGTCTCACTGTGTAGCCCAAGTCAGCCTTCAACAAGAACGCTGATTTTATGACTTCTACTTAATATTGTTTAAGTGGCCACAGCCAATACAATTAGGCAGAGATTGAGAAAACGTATTGGAATAGAAGAAGCAACATTGTTGAGGCTCACAGACAATGCTTGGGGTTGCAGGAAGTCCTAGGATGGGCGTGTGCCTGGTATACTGGGAAAAGATGGAGCTCTAGTGTAGCTGGAGTGGGGAAAGGGAGGACGGAGGATGGAAAGGAAACGAGAGTCATAGTCCCACCGGCTTCCACCCACTTAGTTCAGGCACCACAGTGAGCATTTGAGAGCACTGCTGAATCCTTGCAACCGTTTTACACACGTGCGTGCGTGCGCACACACACACACACACCCCTCCACAAGAGGGAGCTACTGCTTAGGAAACCTGTGGTCATGGCTCTGCGCCTGTGAAGCCAGGCTGGCCTCATTGCAAAGCATTTACATGAGGCTTTCTGTTGCATCCAATCCAACTCTGTGAATGGTCTCAAGTGTAGGAGAGGTAAGGAGATGGGACTGGCTGGGTAGCTCAATGGTTTTAAGGCGCTTACCTAACTTGCAGGATGCCCTAGGTTTAAGCTCCAATACTGTACAATAAATTATGGAAGTACATATCTTGGAGGAGAAGAACACAGGCTGCCCTGCAGAGGACCTGGGGGAGCCAAGGCCATCCTCTAACCTCTGAAGGCACTGCAAGCCTGTGGTGCATTTACAACCATGTAGGCAAAATACTCATCCACACTAACTAAAAAATGTAAAAGGCTAGAAAGATAGCTCTGAGGCTAAGAGTACTTACTACTCTTGCAGAAAACCAGAGTTCAGTTGCCAGCACCTATGTCAGGCAGCCCACAACGGTCTCTGACTTCAGATGCAGAAGAAATGCCTTTTTCTGGCCTCCAGAGGCAGTAAGTATGCTTACACACACACACACATGCATACACACACATGCACGCACACACACACTCATGCACACACATGCATACACACACATGCACACACACACACTCATGCACACACATGCATACACACACATGCACGCACACACACACTCATGCACACACATTCACATACATACATACATGCTCTCAGAGACTTAAAAGAGGTGAGAACAGGAGAAAAAAGTGAGACTAGCCAGGGTGCTTCAGGAAGGAACCTTGAAGCTCTCAAGACTGGGAATATATTGGCGAAATGCTATGGGTTAATTTTGACTGGGTCTGGGGCCTGAGGTAGAGACAACTAAGTAATGAGTAGAAATTGCATATTGACAGCAGGCAGGGCCGCACCTCCTGAATATTCTCTCCCAGGCACTAGGGAGCCATAGCAGGTTCTTAGCAGGGGAGGGATGGAATCGGCTATGTGCTTTAGCCAGCCTTGCGTCACTAACTTCCTTTCCCACTGTGGTCCCAGACAGCAGCAGCCTTCCAAGGCCTTGCTGTGCCCTGAGTCTCAATCACTGTACCTCTTGTTATGTGCAAGGTGCTATCCCAGGTCCCTCCCCCTGCCTGGCCACCTAAGTCCTTTTCACTGACCATGCCACATCTGACATCCACAGTTCATTCTTTATAACACACTGAATGGAAGGAGGGGGACAGTGGCTGCAGCTCATTGACTCTGACAAGTAGAGGGTCCTGGGAACCAGAGGCCTTGCTCTAGAATACTGGCCCTCCCCCTTCTTAGCTTGTGATTTTAAATAACCCAGCCTCTCTGGTTCAGTCTCCTGCAAAAACAGGCTTAGTGGCTGGGACTAGATGTTAGGGGTGTGTGTTGGCACTGTGTCTGCTCCACTTGCTATTCCTTCCCCAACTCTCTGCTAACTTAGACATCCAGAGACCCCACACCTGAGGCAGCCTTGGCTAGAGCCCTTCCCAGTCAGCTGCCCGCCTTCTCCACCCTCCACCTCCTCTCACAGGCTGAGGTTGCAGCTCATGCTGGTCCGCAGCAGGTAGGCCTTGGCGTTCTGTATTGCCAGCTCACGAGGCTCGGGGTCAGGTACCTCTCCAACAATGGGCATGAAGCCCAGGTCAGAGGGCCTCAGGTGGAGGGAGGGGTCGTCTCTCAGGTAGGGTCCGTGCTGTGTGTCCTGGCTGAATATCTCATCCTCTCTTGGATACAAGTTGAGCTGGCCCAGGATTCCAGAAGCCGAGCCTTGGTAGGTAGACTCCAGTTGTTCTAAGAGGTCCTGGCCCTGTGGGAACTGCTCCATCATCCTGCTATCATCCAGGTAACCCTGTTGCGAGAACTCCATGGGAAAGCCTGGCGTGTAGCCTAAGGGCATGGACTGGTGGTACTCGGTGCCTTCATCACCTTGAACATCTGGGACCAGGCTGGACCTCTGTGGCCAGTGGGGTAGACCAGTTCCCTGCAGGTCCTGACTGCCCTGACTGCTCCGACTGCCCCGCTGCGGAGGTGGTCGGTTCAACCCATCCTCTGGGATGGTTAACAGAGGCTGAGAGTACTCTTGACTCCGTGCCCTTTCTGAGCCTTGGGAAGCCCTCCGGGTTTGAGAGGGGTCAGGATTGGGCGGTGGTTCCCCCATGCCTCGGAAAAAGTGTGCTGCCCTATCCTGGACCCTGCCTGCCTACCGTTACTTTACCAGCGCGGGGCGCCCTCAGGGTGAGAAACGGTGTGCGCAGGCGCAGTCTAACACAGGCACATCCTCAGGATTTCTAACCTGGCGCAGCTACGCCCTCTTTTATTTGTGTTAAGGCAAAGCTCCAGGAGGCCCCGTCCCGCCCCTCCCCTCCCCCCAAACTCCCGCAGCTGTCAGCTGTTCCCCTTGCTCTCGGGTTCCCTGGTTTCTGGGCTGGAGGTCTTCAAGGCTTCTTCCACAGCATGGCTGAGGTTCTGGGGGCTCCGCTCATCCTTGGAGCTCGACCCGACTGCTGCTGCCTCCTGGTGGCGGGAGAGGGCAAGAAGCAGTGGGTCAAGAGCTAGTTACCCACTCAGACCCATTCCCAGGGCTCTGCTGCAATCTATTCCTACCTTAGGCAGGGGCCCCTCGAGACTAGAGTCCAGCAGTGTGGTTTCAGCCAGCCCCGAGTCGTCGTCCATGCTGATGAAGATGGCCGGGGTCTCGCATTCGGGACCCTCCTCCCGGTATTCCATGACCTCCTCAGCTGGGGTGGGCCCAGCTCGGGCTGCTGCTGGCACCGAGGGCGTTGAGGACACACAGGCAGCGGGCGCTCCGATGCCTGTGGGCTTCTGCTTCTGTTCCTCCTCCAGCTGCCTCTTCAGGGCCTTCTCCTGAGCCAATCGCAGGCCGATGAGGTCCTGAGGGGGCCGTGGGGCAGGGGCCGGGGCCGGGGCCGGGGCCGGGGCCGGGGCCGGAGCCGGGGCCAAAGCCAGAGCCAAGGGCTCCAGGTCATCCTGGGGTGGGAGAAGCACTCAGCTCAGGAAGGGTACACCTAACACACACCCGCATCCTACCCCCACCCACGCATCAGGGTAGAGAAAGCAGAGCACTCAGCGCTGCTGAAAGCAAAGAGCGCACATCGCATAGACTTTCCATCCTGGTGCAAAGGTGTGTGGGGTCGGCGGCCATTTTCCTTTACCAGGGACAAAATCTTGGGAGACTGTGGGTTTAATGAGCGGACGTCTTGGGGTGAGAGGCACAGGTAGGTGGGCGTCATTGCGCTCACCTCTTCCAGGGGCCCTGAAGGTGCTTCCTTGACTTCGGGCTCCTGCTTTCCAGTGGCCTCCAGGATGGTCATGATGGAGTTGGGGATGTGTGCTTGCTAGGTGAAGGGAAAGGCACCTCTCAGAACCCCATAACATAGAACCAAACCTTCCAGAGCTTTCCTGCTCACTCGGCTCCACTCTACCACACCCAGTTACCTGGTGGGGAGTGAAGGAGCGCACATGGGCCAACAGTGGCTCCCGGAGCTCAGGGCACTTGTCAAAGACTGCGCCAAGCTGCTGTGGAGGTAGCTGCAGGATGACCTGGAAACTCTGTGGCTTGGTGCGCTGGCAGCACTTGATGAAGCCCTCCCATACCTTGGGGTACTTCCATACCTGTGGGGCAGGAGGGGGGCCGTTAGGCACAGGTCCAACCAGCCACCTCCTTCCTGAAGACACCGCCATGACCCAGGACCCATATGCTGTCACTTGAAATCTTACTCCAGGGTTCATACACCTGCCTACCCAGGAATTTGAGTTCCTCACAGCAAACTACCAGGACACGATACAGGAAAGGGGCCCCGCCTCCAATCCCTAGGTTAGCACATCATCATATGCTAGGACAGCACCACTTCGTGGCCACACTCAATAGGCTGGAGGATGGGACCTTAGCCAGATGCTGCCTAGGGACAGCCTGTGCTCTGACTCCAGCTTTGGCATGGAGGACGGATTCAATTACCATTTCCAGTCTAAGAGCTGGTGCAGCAGGCTTGCAATCCCAGCAGGCAAGAGGATCATTACAAATTTGAGTCATGGTTATTCTGGGCTACATAGCAAGACTCTTACCAAAACAACTCATTCCTAATTCTAGTCTTGTTAAAGACAGGATGCTTTCAGCTGAGCTGTGTGTCCTGCAGTGCCCAGGAGTGGGGTAAAGAGGCATACACACCTCTCACATCCCCAACTGTTCTCAGTGTCACCCTGCAACCAGCTGGAGGGAGTGGTGAGGGCACACTGCAAGCAGGACAGTCGCTCCACAGATGGACCCTGCCTTCCAGGCACCTGAGGTTTGTCCCACTGTGGCTGACTGCCTGGGGCCAGGGCAGGTTACCTGCTTCATGATGAGTCGGGCCAGGATGTTCATGACGAAGCCCCCCAGGCGGGGGTACATGGTGAGGGACTGGATGACGGTCCGCATGAGCAGCATGGGCAGAGGGCTTTGCTCCATCAGCTGCTGCATCACCACAGCTAGCACTTCCGACGTGTACACATTCCGCTCCGCAAAACACAGGTTGGTGGCTGTGAGGAGGCGGAGAGTGGCCTATCCTCTCTGCCTGGATGTCCCCATTAAGTGGGACCCCCCCCCCACCAAGCTTCTCCATCTTTATCACAAAAGACCCTTTATGAGGCTACTCAATGACTCTGCCCCTAGAAGACTGAGATAGGTGTATTCAACCCCAGGATAATGCACGCTGGACCAATCTGGAGGACATAGGCTCTTCTGGCAGAGTATGCTGCCACACCCTGGGGCCTGCCCTAACGTAAGAATGGCTATAACCCACTAAGGTGAGGGAGGAAGTGCTGCCAGTACCCCTAGAATCAATCCCCAGGAGAGGGAGGCAGGTCTCTGCCAGAGAGCTGACCAGTCATTAGGGTCTGATGGTGTAGAGCAGATACGATGAGGGACGCTCATGAAAGTAACAGGGAAGGGAGGGGTAAGAGTGGGGTGAGGGCCAACCCAAGCCAAGTGCCCACAGGTTGTGGAAAGATGTCACACTGAAGAAAGCATGGAGCAGGCCTTGCTTGAGGTCTAGCTCCTGGGAGTGGGTGTCAGTATCAGGGTCAACTGGGCTGAGAGGCGATCCCAGGAGCTGCCTCTGAAGCCCTTCCCCAAACACCACTGGCCATGTGAGTGTGTCAATCAGGAAGTCTTTATTGAGCAAGAAGAAAGCCCACCTCCCCCATCCCTGAGAGGCCGATGCAGGCAAGGATGATCCTGTAAAGAGGAGGCCCATAGGGAGAGGAGGGACCTTGCAGCAAACACATAGGCTGAAGGGCAGAGGAGAAAGGACTGGCAGAACTTGAGGTGCCTGTTGCTGTGGAGGCGTGTTCCACTGCTGCCCACATGGGCCTGACACCAGCTTGTCTACCCAGCCTCTTGTGTTTCCCAGCCTCTCTAGCCTTTCCCACTCAGCAGCCCAAGAGGTCGTCCAAAAGGTCAGCCTGTCCTCCACCCCAGAGGGTGCATGAGGCCAAGCCGGTTTCCTCCCTCACTTGGAAACCTCTGCTCAGCCCTAGATCTGACAGGCTCATGTCTGTTGGGTCTGCTCGCTGAAGGTAACCCCACTTGAGAAAGCCCTTCCTGAGTCCTGGCCAGGCTGGATCAGCTATCAGTGTCCCAGTGTGTCCCCAGCACTGTGCTGGGGCCCAGGGAGGCCAGGGCTTCTCACCTGATGGGACAAGGGAGATGTGGTGAGATCTGTGGGGTACCTAGGAAGCCTAGAGGCTGTGAACTGACAAGAATTCCCAAAGAAACTGCCAGACTGTGCAAGGTAGATGCCTGTCTTCAGCCATCCGCATGACTTTTGGCAGGGCCCTTTCTTCTCTCTTTGTGACTAGATTTCTATTCTGGATCCACGATGGCTGTGTTTCTAAATCCCTTCCAATTATGTTCAAACTGCCCTTGGGAATGGGCTGCTATAGAGTCAAGGTTATTTTCATTGCATTTAAGGATCAAGAAGCAAGTGTGTGGATAGAGATAGAACACTTACCTAGCACATGGGAGGCTGCGCTAGGTTCATTCCCAGCATGGTAAAAAGTGTGTGTGTGTGTGTGTGTCCCACAATCCCAGCTGATACCCCTCCCCTTTCCCTGCAGCCTCCTCTGCCCTGTCTTCACAAGCCCGTTGTCAGGGCTGCTGAGGAAGGCTAGGAAGCGGTCCCTGAAGCAGCCACGTCAGGCAGAACAAGAAAGGCAGGGACAGAGAAGAAGCTACCCTAAAGTCAGCAGAGAGGTTAACTGATAGATGACAGCAGGGCCCTCCTGGGACAGAGCCGATTCTGGGCCAAGTCTCTAGAGGAGGAAAGAAAGAGGGAAATGATGGCTTCCTCCCAGGGGAGGCTCGTGAGCAGAGCCCTTCTTGGTTTGGCTCCAGTCTGGCTCAGACTGTGTGACCCTGGCAACTGATTTAGCTTCTGTGAATTTTGTGCCCTATCTAGAGCATACTTACCAGGAGATGTGGGTGGCAGGGTTTGTGGCATGAAGGGAGAGCCTGGCTCGGAGGAGATGCCTGGGCAGAGGAAGCCTGCCAGAGCATCACCAAGCCCCAACTATGGACGTCTCTGACGCCCCAGCTCAGGCCTGCCATCTGCTCGTCTGCAGAAGCCCTGTGCCTCCGTGGGCCCTGCTTCCTGGGTTCCTCGGGGTAGGTAGGAAGAGGGATGTCCTGTACTCCCGAGGACTACCTGGTGCCCAGGCAGGCACATGTGTGTATGTGCTATGGGTGGAGACCGGGAAGGGACAGGTCAGGCATCAGGCCATAGTCTTCGATGCAGTAGAACCATGTGGGTGACTGAGGCCCTGCCTGTCTGTGGGAGCTGGGTCCTGGGGAAACAGGGGTGCCTCACCTTTGATGATGGACTTCATGTCACACTTCACAGAGTCAATATTGTGCAATGCAATCAGCAGCTCTCCTGGATTCAGGGGGGACAGGGCCGAGTTCCCCTCACCTGCAATGGGTGGCAATAGGGGGAAGAGAGACAGGACAGGGGCCTCAGCAAAGAGCTGGATCTTAGGCCAGCTTTGGGTAAATACAAATGAGGAACCCTCTTGCTTCTTGGGCTGGGGGACAGGAGACTAAATGAAGTGGCTGCAAGTCTTCACCACCTTTTTAGAGCTTCCTTGCTGTGACCCCTCTGTCTCCTCAGTGCACTGGGCTGTGTACCCAAAAGGCAGGGAAGGCCCACCAGCCTAGGACTAACTCTACATAAGCACATAAACTTGGTATGTCTGTATGTGGCCGCAGGGACCAGGGATGAGGAAGTCATTCATATACATCTCTGGCTATTTTTCCACCTCAAATACTTTTCTTTGTTTCTCACCATGGTGGACAACAGAGACTCTGGTCTCTAAGGCCATTCCCATGAGAGCCTCAGTGCAGCTGGGAGGTAAGCTGGCGAGGAGGGAGGGCACCTACCGTGCTGAGTGCCTAGCAGGCGGTTGAAGACTTCCTTCACCACAATGGGGTTGAGTTTGATGAGCTTGGGCAGCGCCTGGATCACCTCTTTCTAAGGGGATGGGGGATGAGAGTGATGATGGGCTGGGTGGCCCCACATCCACCCACTTCACAGAGGACACTAAGTGTCATGACACTTGGTCCCCCTCTCCCCAAAGCTATTGGCTACTTCTGGTGGACAGTGTCATCCCCATTCACACCCACATGGTGATGAACCATCCTTGGCTCCAAAATTTACCATGGACATAAGCTGGGGTGTTACCCATAGGCCAGGAACTATAGTACACACAAACACACACACACACACACACACACACACACACACACACACACACACACACACACACACAGAGCCACACCCCACTGTGACACTTGAACAGTGACTGACGAGGCTGAGATGGGTCTGGGGACCTACTTCAAAACTAGGTGTGCAATTCCAGCCCATCTGCCATGAAGTGGGCTGACCACCTGTCCCTCTCCTCCTTCCCTACCTTCTCCAACCCATTGAGCACGGGGATGAGGAAGCGCACATCAGGCAGCCGTTTGTGGTACAGGTCTCGGACCCGCTTCACCAGTTCTGGGGATGGTGGCACTTTGGGGAAGACAGAGAAAAGCTGAGTTGAGATGACAGGGAGGGGCCAGGGGAGATGAGCACGGATTAGGGGACAGAGTTAAGTTTATGGGAGGGGCAGGACAGTCCCAAAGCGGAATCCCAGCCTCTCCTTCCCTAAATGGAGCTCATATATTTTCACTACAGAGTGAGGCCCAAGGACAGAAGAACTAGAGGGGCACAGGCACTAGAGACACAGCAGCTCTAGCCCCTACAGGGCAAGAGCAGGTGGGATGGATGGTAGAAGGCAGGGCCCCCAGGTACCTTTGTCGGTGAGGCTGTGCAGGCAGCGGGTGACCAGCGTCTCTGCCCCCTTGGGACAGTTTTCTACCAGCAGCAGCAGCTCTGGAGAGTTCATGCCCATCCCTCGGATCTAGATGCAGGGGGGAGCAAGAGCAGGTGATGAGGAGTATCTGAAGAGGCTGCAGAAGCTGGGGTGGTAACGGTTACTGGGCTCCCGGTCTCTCCTACTGTCAGCCTGGAGCCTTGATATGCCATGTCCTCCTCCTAGCAGGTCAGTCCCCTACCGTCTCACACCTCCCATGCCCACCCCCCTGCAACCGCTGTCACTCCATTGTGGCTGAGGGCACAGGCACGTGCTTCCGTGAACAGGAAGCATGCTGGCTGCTGCCCTTGGCGTCTCCATCTGTGGATGCCGAGGGACGCTGAGCGAGCGAGCTTGCCTTGCACTTCTCTTTCCCAGTGCTGGGCTAAGCATCTCAGGAAGGACCTGACCCTGCCCTTCTCCAGGTGAACTGAAAATTTTCCATAATAAAGATGTCACAAGAGAGGGGGCTCTCTAATGAGACCCGCTCAAAAACAAAGCAAAGTTGGGGACAGAACTGACATGTAAAACTCAGAGTTCTGAACCCAGAAGCAAACAGGACAGCCATCTGAGCCGAATCTCAGGACTGTGTGGCTCAGGACCTTTGGTAACAGCATGAGGAAAGACCAGCAGAAATCAAAACAGAAGCTCAGATGCTAATGTGGCCACTGCCTGGGGGAGTGGGCTGCACCCCCTCATGTCAGGGCAGCGAGATCAACAGCAGAACATGAAGCTAGGTGTGTCCACTTCGAGTTCTGTACCTGAGCAGCACTATGCCTCCCTACATGTTGAAGAATGTGAGGACCACCCACAGGCTAAAGCCACGAATCCAGAGGAACAGCTAAAATTGGGAATCATTTTTGCCCAAGTGGGCCAGGAGCCTCACCGGCTGCTCAATGACCCTCAGCACTGTCCGCTTGATGTCAGCGATGGCTTCAGTGTACACGGCTGCCAGCTCATGGATCAGCTTGTGGTTCTGAGGCAGGAGAGCCAGATACAGATACAAACACTGCTTCACTGTTTCCTCTGTCCAGGGTGCGGCCACCTCTGACAGGACAGGACAGGATGGAGCCATGTATCAACAGAAGCCTCTATTCCCTTCCCAAAGCCCTGTCCCCAGTGTCTGTGCTTCTCAGTGAAGTCAGTGGGAAGATGTGCGAAGCTAACCCTGCATCCTCCGAGTCCTGTCACGACTGACTACAGCCTCAACATAAACAATGGCTATCTGTCAGGCACAAGGGCCAGCCCAGCTGGTAGTCCTGCTACCCTCCATGCCAGTCCCTATATACTTCAGCAGAAAGACCCTCACTGCTGACCCTTGGTGCCACCATCTCCACTACAGGGAAACACCTCTGCTCACATCCTCCCTGGACCTCACACCTCTCTTGGGAGGGGCTTTCTACATCCCTGCTGAACCTTCTGTCTGTTTGGCAGGATCTGGGACTATGCTAAGTTTGCTCTCCTGGTCTTCTAGTTTCCTACCCCTGCAGTCCCTTGTCTGTCTTGGCCCTGCTTGCTACTACCCAGCAGCTATTCTAGTAGAGTGGCCGGAGTGGGTGGGGCTCGACACAGATCAGATGAACCTGCATCAAACCTGTGTCCTTGTCGGCTCCAAACAGCACCGAGGGTGGGTTGGGGTGGACCAGGAGCTGCAGGTAGTTGAGGGCAAATTTCTCCACATACTCTCGAAGCTGCTCCTTCTCATACATTCGCTTAATGAAGAGCAAGGCCTGGGAGCGCACCTGAGGGCAGGCAGGATGGGTGAGAAGGAAGTGGGCAGTGGGATCATGGTAATGGAGGGGCTGCTGGGGAGAAACTCAGCCTGAGGCCCAGGACAGCAGCGCCCTGTATCCCAAGCTGCGGCTGCTGCACTTCTCAGTCCCATCTTGCTACTCCCTCCTTGCTTGCTCCTCATTCCTCAAGAGTGACTCTCCCTGCCAAGTGGCCTTGGCTTTGGAACTTGGCAGGACAGGCAGCCCAGTGCCTGGAAGACATGTCACTGGCCAAGCTTCATTTCACTCAGACACCATCTGCTGGAAGCCACAGGGGCAGAGTCTGGTCTGAAACACGAGTTTGTACCAAATGACAGCACAGGGCCAGGGCCAGAGGTGCTGTGCTAATGGTACGATGACTGAACATGAGCCACCAGGAGGCTGGTGACAGGGTACTGTAGGGACAGGTCTCACCTAGAGAACAGCTAGTGTGTTACAGTAGCACACATCTCCTCCTCCAGGAAGCTTCCTGAACCCCATCCCTAGTCTACTCAGTGCCCTACCTGGCCACTGCATACTGTGACATCACCCCACCTGTGGTCACATGGGCTCCTCTACTAGCTGCTGCCCAGGTTACAGGTCAGCAACATGAGTGTGAACAGAGGGAGTGGGCATGGCATCCTCTGAGAGCATATATATACACACACACTTGGTCAGATTAGCACCTGACCCTATGGTAATGTCACACCATGGCAAATGAAATGAAAACAAGAGTTTGAAGAAAAAGGAAAGCCAAGCTGGCCAGCTACAGACACAAGCTCACCCTGTCCTTCTCGTGAGAGCTGAGGTCAAGAAGAACGTGCAGATACTGGAACTGGCGAGAAGGGCGCTTGAAGATCAGGTCTCCAAGTGTCGACATGCCCAGGTAGGCACGACTCTGCAGAGGGGGGGTGATGCTCAGGCTGTTGTGCAAGCTTACTCTTGTCCTGCTCCCTCTCTCAAACCAAGTCCCCAGGACCTTCATGCCACACCTGCCTCCATGTCTACATGACAGAGCGGCAGCCAGCTCACCTCATCCTCACAGTACTTCCGTATCACCTCCAAGGCACTCTCAGTGATCAGTGGGGCCTCCAAAACCACCTTGGTAAAGATCCTGCCCAAGAAAGACCAGGTCTTGCAAGGCAGCCACATGTTGTGGCCCCAAGCTCACAACAGCTTCCCCGACCCTGGGGCCCAGCTTTAGGCAGGTTAGAGTCTGGTGCCTGAAAGCTGCTGACTGGCAGATGGAGCGCAGGTGCTCCCTCTCTGACACTTTCTTCCTTTTGCTAGAACGGGATGCAACTAAGGGCTTCATGCCAGGGTGGTGCTCACCACTGAGCCACTGTCCCATCTCTGGGAACTGTCAGTACACATGGGAATATGAAGCCCAGAGGGTGACAGGTCACTCAGACCAAGTAGCAGAGTCGGAACACCCCACCCCCATCCCCAGCATGGTCTGCACACACTTCACAGAGAGGGACATGGAGAGGGCGAGAGGTCAAGCTTGGGTGGCACCAAGGAGAAAAGAGAAATGAGACACTGGAGGGGACATGGGGCTTATGGCCAACCCATTACCCATCTTTCTGGTCTGGTTTCTCTTGTAGTCCAGAGAGCAGGCAGATGAGGCAATCCTCATATTTGTCCAGAGTGCCTGAGGTCCCTGCTGCCAGGTAGGCATTATATTCCTGGTAGAGCCAGGCAAAAGCCAGGTCCAGACGGGCCCGGACATCTTCCAGGATAAAGGACAGCACCTCTGCCTTGAATCCGGAGTCGAACTGTGTTACGAGGCTGGCCAGGATCTTGATGCGCACCTAGAAGTAAGTAGGTGAGCACATGTGGCAGTGTGGCTGGCCACTGGGGCAGACTTCAATCGTGCCTTGCACTCCTGCAGCCAGGGTCAGGAATGCCCAGTGCAATTGGGTACAGTGGCTAACATCTATAATTCCAGTACCCAGAGCGCTCAAGTTGAAGGCCAGCCTGGTGAGACATTCTCTCTAAACAACCAAATCAATCAATGACTCATCAGTCAACCAACCAATCAAGGGAGGCAGCATGAAGAAGCATAAACATAGCAGTCTCACATCATGTGTCAGTGGACAAAGAAGAAACAAGCTATCATTATCAGCAAGCCACCCCAGGCTCCTAGGTAAGGAGGCAGTAAGTAACCAGGCACTTCACTGCATAGGGAAAGGATCGAGAAGACTCTCTTTTGTCACCTGTAGGCATGAAGAGAATGTGATGAAAAACAAGAAAGAAAGACTATACATTATCTTTAACACCCAGAACACTCTTGTGGAACTGGACATGAAACCCAGGCCCTGCCATGCTGGTGCAGGGACTACAGTGTCCACACACAACAAGTAAATGTTTAAAATGTAATAAAAAGCTTGGAATGATAGCACATGCCTTTAGTCCTAGCACTTGGGAGGCAGAAAGTAGGCAGATCTGAGTTCAAGGTCAGACTGGTCTACAGAGTGAGTCCTAAGACTGCTAAGGCTACACAGAAAAGCTCTGCTTCAAAGAACCAGCACAACGAAACAAAACAAAACATCAGAAAATAAAGGTTGGAGAGACGGCTCAGTGGTTAAGATCACTTCAGTTTGGTTTCTAACACCCACATGGTTGCTCACAATTCCCTGTAACTTCAGTAGGGGACCTGACATCCTCTTCTGGCCTCTGAGGGCTTCTGCATACACACAGTGCACATAAACTCATGCAGGCGACACATGTATACATAATCAAACAGACACATTTAAAAAAAGTAAAACGGGGGCTGGAGAGATGGCTCAGCAGTTAAGAGCACAGACTGCTCTTCCAGAGTTCAATTCCCAGCCTCCACATGGTGGCTCACAACCATCTGTAATAGAATCTGATGCCCTCTTCTGGTGTGTCTGAAGACTACTCATATATGAGTAATAAATAATGTAAAAAATTAAATAAATATAATTAATAAATAAATCTTTAAAAATAAAATAAAGCAAAACCCTTGAAGGCAGGGATATCTGAAATCAGAGCCGCCCTCAGTCAATCCTGTCTGTACAGGTCCTACTGCCTAGAAGGCCATAGCTCTGATTTTGCAGTGGGTGGAGTCAAGTCTGGAGGAGCTCGGAGCAGCTGAGCTAAGGGCTAGTACCACAGGAACTTTTCCCTAGGCTGAGTGAGGAGCGTACCTGGGCTGCCCCACTGCAGGCTACAGCCTTCTCAGCCCTCAGGATCCGCTTCACAGCTCCTAGCTTCATGGCTTCCACCTGGGCATCTGTCAGGGGCTTCAGCACATCGCTCAGACGGAAGATCTTCTTGCGCCCACCTGCGCCTGCCAGCCTACATAAGGGCAGGGACAAGGAAGGCATGTTTTCTACAGCCCAGTCAGCCTGGTGGTTCCCAGGCTGGAACTGGGTCACGGAGACACACAGCCCCTCCACACCTCTGAACTCCGAGAGAGGCTCAGTGGGCTGGGAGATCAGAATCAGGAAGAAATTGTGATTATTTCTGCCATGGAGTGTGTCTCCCTGTGAGAACAGGCCGGGACCAGAAGGGGCTCAGGTAGAGAAGAGTAAGCAGAAAGATGCTGAACAGGGCTTGCAGTATATGGGCTGCAGACAGAATGGGGAGCAGAGCAAGAGACAGAAAGGAAGCAAGTAACGTTCCGGTGACGCTCAGATGTTAACCCCATCTGATTTCATGATAAAAGTGATGGGGAAATGAAGATGGTAATGCTAACCAGGAGCCCCTGTTGCACGTCAGGAAGCAGACTAACTGCCTCACCGCACCATGGCTGTGCCTCCCAGATTCTCTTAGTGTCTCTACCACCATTCTCCGAGTTAGGAGAGAAAAAGGTGTGGCTGCAGAAGCCACAGAAGCTTGGTGGTCCCTGCACTGACTTTGAGGCAGAGGAAAAGCTGGTCCAGCCCTCAGCCCGCCTTACACTCACAGGGCCCACACGCCAGCTACAAAAGGACTCACCGTGGCTGCGTGACAGGGATGATGGGTTCTGGCCTCCTCTTGGCCTGGGGTACCTCCTCCTCCAAGGGAGACATGGTGCTCTGAGAGCCTACCACAGAGATGGCCTGGCCCTGCACCGACAGGCGCCGCTTGATCAGGACGCTCTCCGGCTTTACCACCTTCTCCTCCTTGGGCTCCTCCTTGCACTGTTTCGTCTGTTCCACACCTGAATGGAGGCGGTCACAGGGCCCACCATATCAGCACCATCACCTGACCCCAGGCTCCGCTGTACACGCACAGCACCTACCACACTATGTAGCCCACCTAACAAATGATCCAAGGATGGAGCCAGACTATTTCATTCCAGAGGCACAGCCGTTGTCACAGCCTCAAGGTATGTATCACAAGCAGGTTCTCTTAATGTTTGTGTGGCATGCATGAGTGTGCTTGTGTGGTATGTGTGTACTGGTGTGCTAGACTGCATACACACATGGAAGGCAGACTTGTATCTTCACTTCTCTATTTATTTATTTGTTTGCTTATTTATTTTTTCTTTTGCTGCAGGATTTCTCTGTGTAGACCAGGCTGGCCTTGAACCCAGAAATCCACCTGCCTCTGCCTCCCGAGTGCTGGGATTAAAGACATGCGCCACCACGGCAGGGCTCCACTTTATTTTTTAATGAGACAAGAGTATCTCTGTGTAGCCCTGGTTGGCCTGGACTCAATGTGTGTGCTCCCACTCTGCCCTGTTTTCTTTTTCTACATTTTATTTATGTGTTGTGCGTGTATATGTGTACAGAGGTCAGAGGACCCTTTTGTGGAGTTGGTTCTTTCCAATGGGTCCCAGGGACGAAAAACTCAGGTCTTTGGGACAGGCAGCAAGTAACTTTACCAGCTGAGGGCCATTTAGCCAGACCCACATTACTTTCTAAAACAGATTACCCATGGAACCCAGAGCTGGCTGTTTCAGCAAGACTGGTTGACCAGGAAAATGCCCAGAACCTACATGTGCCTGTCCTATCCAATGCTGTGGTTTGGGTGCACATCACCTTGGCTTCTCTGTGGACATTATAGATTGGAACACAAGTCCTCATGGTTACATCTTATTTATCTGTATGGGGATACACATGCATATGCCAGGGCACATGTGTGCAGTTTTCTCCTTCCAGGGATCACACTTTGGGTTTGACAGCAAACACGTTCACCCCCGAGCTGTCTCACTGGCCCATTAGAGGTTTGCAGGTCAGGGTCTCATGCACCCCAGGCTGTCCTCAAACTCACTATACATCCAAGGATGACCCTGACCCTGACTTCCTACCGCTGCCTCCTGGGATGACAGGTGTATGCTACTGAGGCATGCTAATTATAAACAGTCTTTAGCAGCAGAGGGCATGTGACTTGACAACAGGCTCAGGGGGAAACCTGAGTGCATCAAAGACCCATACGTAGCCACTGCTCAGAGCAGCTATGTTTGAACCAGGGCTGGCAAGGCTCAGTGGATAAAGGAGCCTGAGTTCAAGCTTTGGGACCCACACCAAGGTGGAAGGAGAGAGCAAGCCTTGTGAAGCTCACAGCCATCTTGGCACTGCAGTTGTGCATGCGCCACTCACGGGTCATAGTTATACTTCGAGACCATGCGGTGGTGAGAGCAGCTCACACCTCTAATCGCAGCACTCAGGAGGCTAGGCCAGCACAGGCTGTACAGCAAGACCCTGTCTCATGGAAGACAAAAGCCTGGGCTTGAGAGATGGCTCAGTGATGAAGGGCACGTGCTGCTCTTGCAGAGGACCTGAGCTTCATTCCCAGCACCCACAACCTCTATAATTCTTCCATCTGCAAGGAATCTGACACCCTCTCTTTACGTGACAAAGCGTTCTGATGAAAGAGGGACAGACTCCAAAGCTCAAAGGCTCAGAAACCTGATACAAGTCAGCCTGGACTCAAGGTAAGATCAGCTGAATTTCAAAGCCCAGGACCTGAAGACACCGAGTACTCTGCATAATGACAAACCCATGACAGGTGACACCTTAGATGGCACATGACCATCTCCACAGCTTTCCCAGTAAGTAGAGTTTGCTGCCACAGCATGGCCCAGTTCAGCACAAACTCACCAGGACCCAGTCCTGCAGCTGTCATCTGTGTGGCCATGAGTCGAGCCAGGTGCTTGATCTGGGCTTCAGTGCCTGCTGACTCCACAGGGGTGTAGATGGCTTGGAAGGAGGCAGGCATGGTCTCAGGCAGGTACACCATGCTGATGAGGACCTGTGGGATGCCCAGGAAGGAGAACCTTAGCTAGCTCATCCTTACAATAGCACGGGAGATGCAGCAGAAACTGAGGTCGGGGCTGGGGCCACTCTTCTTGCTCTAGCTTTCTAGGGAGCCAATGACTGCCACACTGTCACCTGGGAGAGTCCCCAGCCCCATGATGATCGAGAAAAGGTGCATCTAAGGGTAGGAGGGAAGCCCTGGCTGATGCTAGGGAGGCAGCCATAGTGTAGGGTAGGCAGAGAAAACACTGGGATCAGGCCTCCTGTCCCTGGATGACTTCACCCTCCTCACCAGATTGGCCACATTGTCAGGTGTCAGCAGAGGCTGCAAGAACTCAGCAGTGATGTCCGTGTCTGACTGGCCTGAGATCTGGGCTGACGCCTTTGACGTCCCTGATGGGCCAGGCTCCAAGTCTTTGTCCTCATCGTCTTCTCCCAAGTTGGGCTCTGAGAGGGGAGGGGATCAGAGGCTGGCTCCCAGACTGCAGCAGGACCTGTGCTCAGGAAGCCCTAGCAAGTCACTGCAAGGAGCAGCCACACAGCAGCCAAGGACCTAGGCTGAAAAGTGCCACAGGTCCCCAGGCAGCAACAACTCTCCCCCGTTCTCAGTTCTCACTAGGGACATGGCAAAAATTCAAAAACCTCTCACTGATCCCATTAGGTTCCAGGACAATGATACCATCGATACATCCCATACTGAAGATTGGTGGAACGCAGAGGCTCGCACTCACCAGGCAGGTGCCCCAGTGGGAGAGAGTTCTGCTGTTACTGCAGGAGGCAGAGGCAGGCAGATCTCTGTGAGTCTGAGGCCAGCCTGGTCTACAGAATGAATCACAGGACAGCCAGGGCTACATAGAATCTTAAAAAAAAAAATAAACAGGGCTGGAGAGATGGCTCAGAGGTTAAGAGCACTAGCTGTTCTTCCAGAGGTCCTGAGTTTAATTCCCAGCAACCACATGGTGGTTCATAACCATCTGTAATGGGATCTGATGCCCTCTTCTGGTGTTTGAAGACAGCTACAGTGTACTTATACACATGAAAGAAATAAATAATTCTTAGAAAAAAATAAAATCTTTTAAAAAAGAAATTGATTCTAGACAAACTACAGACACAGAAAACCTTTACGGAGATGTCCCTTTGTGGTGCTCTATGGTTAGATGTGCAGAGTAGTCCTATAGCAGGGACACATTATAGAGCACTTAGCCACCATTAAAAAAGAGGTGGGACAGGGGTAGATTTAGCTTAGCCTTTAAAAAAAAATACCCCAAATAGCAGTTCACAGCCATCTGCAATTCCAGTTCCAGGGGATTCAATGCCCTTTTGTGTCTTCTAAAGATACCAAGTATACATGTGATAAACATACATATGTGTGCAGGCAGAGTATCACTCATAAAATAAAATGAATCTAAAGAAAAAATTAAAATAAAAAGATGTAGGGCTAGTGATGTATCTCAGTAGGGAAAGGTACTTTCTGCACAAACCTGAAACCTCAAAAACAAAACAACCCACCCCAAGAATTTCAGAAATGGTGTGTGTATGTATATATGTGTATATGTATATATATATATATATATATATATATATATATATATACATATATATATACATATACACATACACACACACACACACATATATATCACACACGCACATATAATTTCATTTACTCTAGGAGTGGTCTGCTGCATCTATATCTACACGACAGAAGAGGGCATCAGATCCCCTTATAAATGGTTGTGAGACACCATGTGGTTGTTGGGAACTGAACTCAGGACCTCTGGAAGAGCAGCCAGTGCTCTTAACCCTGAGCCATCTCACTAGTCCCCAGAAATGTTCTATAAACAAACACAGATGACATTTTTAAATCCTATTGGTACTTAGGCAGCTATGGCCCATACTACTGTTAAATACCACAGAAGTCACTTCAAAGCTGGGGTGGTGACACACGCCTGCCATCCCCACACTGGGAGGCTGAACTAAGGCTGTGATTATGTCTCAACAAAAACCAAAAATGGTAAAAATTACAAAGTTAAAAAAGAAAAATCCAATTTTACATATATATGTACATGTACACACACACACACACACACACATGGAGTAAAGGATAAGTGCCTTCTACACGTGTAAAACAGAAATGAAACCTTGAAAGGCAGGACACACTCAGCCATCACTCATTCCTTTCTTTAACATTTAGATAAATCCTAATTGGCTACACACATCTCCCAGCAGTCCAGGGGTGGAGGCAGAAAGACCATTTGCTCCTAGACTATTCTCAAGGTCAAAACCTAAAGAAGCATTTACTAATTGGATCATATATCCCGGTTATTTTACTTAGCTATGCTTACTGAAGCACGCTGTAATGTATATTAAAGCAACGTGACAGAGACCGTTTAGGAAAGCCACTAGCTACAAGCCCAGGCCTTATGCCCCAGCTCACCCAGCTTCATCTTCTTGAGCGTGGAATCTGTATCGTCCCGGGGCCGCTTGCGGGAGTCCTTGCTGCTAGGCATGTTTCGGGCGATCTCAGCCTGGGGCGTGCCCAGATCCACCAGCAGGGTGGTGATCTGGGCCTGGAACTCCAAGGAGGCAGGGTGCTTGAGCACACTGAGCAAGTGCAGCTTAAGGTTCTTCCGCACACTGCTCACCTGGGACTTGGCCAGCGTTGGGGGCAGGTTGGCTGTGCGGACAGAGGCAGGAGCTCAGTGCGGTGGACAGTTCTCAATACTCAGCCCCAGGCTTGGGTGGGGTGTTTGCTGACATACCCTGGGAAGTTCCTAGGCTCCCAGAAGAACTCACAGGACTTGTAGCCTTCCTCCTCTCAAGCTAAGACTGAAATCCCAAGAGACCTCTACCACATTAGTCCTTTAAGGTGCAGGAAAACCTAAATGTCATTTCTCTGCACACCACGCCTCAGGTCTCAGCTCTGTGCTAACCCTGGAGAGAGCTGTAACTGCTACCTTTTCCACAAGCCGCTCAACTGCTGCCACAGCTCAGCCCGATCCTCCTGCCACTGGCATGAGCAGCCCAGTCTCAGCCACCTCAGTGAACAAGCTGTCCCTGCTCCACATGGAACGAGGCCTCGAACTTGGCCTTTGCAGTACCCAGCACCCACTCCTCAGCTAGCGCCACTCTTTCCCCTGAGGAACCACCCTGTCTCCATCCTCTGTCCAAGTGTGCAAGAGCCTGGGGCCAATGAGAACACTGTGTTTCCCTGGCCACTGTGATTGGTTCAGCAGAAGGCCCACAGTGTCTGCTCAGCCAATCATAAACAATGAGCATCAGCATTTGACTTTTGCTGGAATGATGGGGTAAGAGTCGTGCACTCTCCCTCTGTTGCTAAGTGGATAGGATGGGAGCCTTGGGCTCTGGGGCCATCTTTACTGCTTCAGCAAACAGCCAGAAAACAAAGCCAACACAAGAGTCCAGAGATGGAGAGACTAGATCCATGACCAGCATTCACTCATGCCTCAACACCAGACTCTTTGGAGCCCTATGCAGGTTCTAATGTGGGAATTATCACCAGCCTCCTTTCCTGAGGGATCAGGGGAGGCTGAGTGTCGGGATCCTGTGGGACCAGCATCCCGAGCTAGCATTGCGGTACCCACACTACAACTTTATCTAACGTGGAGCTCACAGTGAGCAGAGTTTAACAGTTCCTTAGGAATCAGCAAGCAGGCCAGGACAGTGTGGGGCACCCAACCTACCATGCAGAGTCTCATAGGCCTGGATCACCTCGGACATGAACATGGGTCTCTGGCGGGCGATGTTGGCAAGGGAGCCGAGCGCTGTGGTCAGGTTGATGGAGGAGATGGCGGGGTGCACCATGAACTTCAGCAGCTGCTCCACAGCTGCCTTGCCTTCTTCCCATAGGACATCTAATGAGGTAAGAGAGGAGCAGTCACGGGCCCTTCTGTCAACCTGACTGGATGCAGACTCACACACACAGCCCACAGGCCCTGGGACAGCACCGCTCTCAGTCTAGTCCTCCAGAGTCAGCACCTGACACTGTGATGTGAAGTCATGGACTCACATTATAGGAAATTAAGTAAACTCCACTCCATCTGCAGCTACACTGTATCTACAGGCAACAGCATTGTGGGATGCTGCCTGGCACGTTTTTTTAAAGGCAGGGTCTTATTATGTAAGCTGGGCTGGCCTCGAACTCATGATCATCCTGCCTCCTCCCAAGTGCTGGTATTTTATAATACCCAGTGTATGCAGGGCTGGGGAAATTCTGGGGCTTTACGGCAGGCAAGCACTTTACCAATTCATATATACAGCCCAGGCCTGTAATCTCACCCAACTTGGAAGGTTCAGGTCAGAGGGTCTAAAGTTCAAGTACTCTTAGCTACCCAAGGGATACATGAAACTGTCTGAAACAAAACAGAAAAAGGGCAGGTGGGAAGACAGAGTAACTGAGAGGAGGGCTGGTGACTGCACACAGGGCACTACCACACTCACTGTACTGGATGTAGGGGTGATCTCGAGGAATGCGGTCCAGACTGATGTCATGCTCCTGGCGTCGTGGGACCTCTGAGTCAGCCATGCGGGGTGACAGGGTGACAATGAGGCCCTCCACAAACTTGATGGCATGTGTACGGATGCCATCGTTGTCAGAATCCAAAAGCAGGATGATTTCCCCAGCCATAGAGGACACCATGTCCCAGCAGGCCTCCTGGAGATCACTGATGACTCGAGACTTCACCATCCACTTGGAAAGACCAGGAGTAGGGACAGAGAGACAAGACAACACATCAACTGTCAGGAGACTCTGCCCCACCCTGCGGACTGAATGATGATGCGCACATTCACTTGATTAAACCAACAGCTACGCTCAGTGCTGGGTGAGGCTAGGACAAGGGTGCCTAAGACGCTGGAGTAGTCACCTCGGGAGAGATAGCTCAGCAGCTAAAGAAGACTAGCTGCTCTTTCAGAGAGTCCAGGTTGGATTCCCATACCTATACAGCAGCTCTTAATTTTCTGTAACCATAGCTCTACAACTGATGCTCTCTTCTGGCCTCCACAGGCTTTGCACTCACACTGCAGACATACGTGCAAGCAAAACACTCATATATGTTAAAAAAAAAAAAGGCAGTGATTAACTGGCTTTCACTTGCTAACAGTGAATGACCTCACTGTTATGACCAATGACCTCATTCCAGTGTCAAACAGCAGTCGAGGAAGACTCGTGAGCCCTTACCACTTTAAGATATGTTTATATGTGTATGGGTGTTTTATCTATGCCTATCTGTGCAACACCTGTACAGAGTTCAGGTCAGAGGAGGTCAAAAGAGAGCATTAGATATCCTGAGACTGCTATTATAGATGGTTCTGAGACATCATGTGAGTGGTGGGAGTGAACCTGGGTCCCCCTTCCAACAGCTCAGCCATCTCTAAAGATTCATGATCTTTTTTTTTTTTAAATTGCTATTCTTTTTTGAGTCAGAGTCTTCCAAGGTAGCCCAAGGTGGCCTTGAACTCTCTCTGCCTCAGCCTCCCATATGCTGGGGTGAGCAACCCATGCCTGGCTGAGGTGATTCTTTAGTCTATGTCCCTCACTGGGCTAGGAGCTCTGTGAAGACTACTAGAGTCCTAGTCCTGAATGTCCCCTGCATCACCTGGCAAAGGACTTGAGAATAGAAATTCTCAGGGAATGTTTGTTGAATGCATAAATGAGTGTACCCATAAGACAACAGTAGATGCTTTGACTACTCTCAGGAAAGCAAACCTCACTTGTGACAAGCTTGCACTAGCCAGGACTGGCAGTACAAGCCATAATGCAGCTAAGGGAAGAGGCACAGACAGGGAGAGAGAAATTCAAGGTTTCCCTGGACAACTCAGATGGGCCATGGCTCAAGACAAGCACAAAATGGGGCTTGAGTATAGCTCAGAAGAGCAGTGCCAGCCAAATATATGCCCAGCCTTAACCTCAGCAGCCGGCAACAAACCAAGCCAACTCTGATGTGGCTTTAACTGCTTTTGGAAGGCCCAGCCGGTCCTCACCTGTAGGGCCACCTTGTAGAGCTGGGTCATGGTGAGGATGGCCTTCTTAACCACGTTCACATTTTCATCCCGCAATAGCATGTTGAGGTTGGCGATCAGTTTTAGCAGCAGCTCAATGTCCCGCTTGCTAGGGGTGGGGTGGGGGTGGGGGGAAGAGAAGGGATCTGGTCATGTGGACCTTGAGGTAGGAGGTGGGGTCACAGGGCCCACAAATCAAGAAACTGTGGAGGCATGAGATTCTTTGTCACCAGTACATACAGTAGTGGGGGCTGATGCCTCCCTACATCGTGGAGCTGCCCTCAGCCCCTGGTACCATCTACATGAGTGACAGCCGGCGACTATCAGAGTGTGACCAGAGACTTCCGTTCCAGCCCCAGCCTGCCTCTACCTACTACCTAGGTAGCTAAGGAGAACCTTGCACTTCAGGTCCTCCTGTCCCCACACACTGTGTGCTAGGATTTACACATGTGCAGCACTGTGCAGATTTACACGGGGATGGGTGCTGGGGATGGAGCCGCACGGCCTAAGCCACACACCCAGCCCTGTGCCAGCCTCACCTCACTTGCAGGAACACCTACTGCAGAGGTAGTAAAAACAGCCACAAAGACATCGAGGGCTTGGCAAAAGGACTTAGTTTTGTTTTGGTTTGGTTTTGGTTTTTCCAGACAGGGTTTCTCTGTGTAGCCCTGGCTGTCCTGGAACTCACTTTGTAGACCAGGCTGGCCTCGAACTCAGAAATCCGCCTGCCTCTGCCTCCCAAGTGCTGGGATTAAAAGCGTGCGCCACCACCGCCCGGTTAGCAAAAGAACTTAGTAAAAACACCTAGGGTTGTTTTACTAGGGTTAGGGTTAGGGTTAGGGTTAGGGCTAGGGCTAGGGCTAGGGCTAGGGCTAGGGCTAGGGCTAGGGCTAGGGCTAGGGTTAGGGTTAGGGTTAGGGTTAGGGTTAGGGTTAGGGTTAGGGCTAGGGTGCCAGCCTGGAGGCTTCCACAGTAGGGACCCTTCTGTAGGACTGAGAACTGACAGGGTCACTTTAGTTGCCAGAAAGAATGTAAGGCCTCCAATGATGTCTGGTTGAGGAAGAAAGGCCAGCCCAGAACTCAGCACATTAATGGGATTTTTTCACAACATAAAATTCTAATCCTATTCTAAACATCAGTTGCACCATTTATAAAATATGAAACATTATGCTGGGTGGTGGTGACACATACACACGCCTTTAATCCCAGCACTCAGGAGGCAGAGGCAGGCAGATCTCTGAGTTGAAGGCTAGCCTGGTCTACCGAACAAGTTCCAGGACAGCCAAACCTGTTGGAAAAACAAAACCACTAAACAAAAAAAGATCCAAAACAGGAGCTGAAGAGATGGCACAGTGGTCAGGAGCACTGGCTGCAGGCCTAGGCTACATGAGACACTCTCAAACAGACAAACTTGACTGTGAGATGCCAGAAGGCAGGGCAGTAGACTTTGCTCCACACTGTGTCTTCGTATTCTGGCATGTATTTGCTACACACACTATTGTTGTGTGAACCCAGAAAATTTAGCACAGCTGGGTATGGGGACACAGGTTACAATCCCAGCCGGGGGTGTGAGGTGTGTGTGTGTACTGCTCCAAGTTCAAGGTCATAGTGGGAACCTGTCTCTGTCCATTTTCCCAGTAAAGCAGCAACTGTGACTATGTGCACACTGGGGTTAGACATACAGGATAAAATACCCTAGGTTAACCAAGTCAACTCAGGAAAATCCACTTGATCCTCCAAGCCTACTTTCTCTATTAAACACATCAAGAAATGCCTCAAAGCTTTGTGCTGCCCCCTAGGAGGAACAACAATATGAACTAATCAATATCTCCAGAGCTTCCTGGGACTAAACTACCAACCAAAGAAAACACATGGTGGGACTCATGGCTCTACCTGCATATGTAGCAGAGGATGGTCTAGTTGGTCTTCAATGGGAGGAAAGGCCCTTGGTCCTGTGAAGGCTCTTATGCCCCAGTATAGGGGAATGCCAGGGCCAGGAAGCAGGAGTGTGAGTAGGTTGGTGAGTAGGGGGAAGGGGATAGGGGATTTTCGGAGGGGAAACTAGGAAAGGGGATAACATTTGAAATGTAAATAAAGAAAATATCTAATAAAAACAACTAAAAAACATGCCTTGCCGGGCGTGGTGGCACACGCCTTTAGTCCCAGCACTCAGGAGGCAGAGGCAGGCAAATTTCTGAGTTCGAGGCCAGCCTGGTCTACAGAGTGAGTTCCAGGACAGCCAGGGCTACACAGAGAAACCCTGTCTCAAAAAACAAAACAAAAAACAAACAAACAAATGCCTTGTGCTGAAGGCTGAACAACAGAGCAATCAGGATTCAAGCTCCTGGCTGGCTAGAAGGATAACAAAGAGCAGTTTTATCTCCTCCCCTCACAGAGCCAAAAATGAGGAGAAAGTGAGCTGTCTGCCACGTCTCAGCCAGGGTGACTGACTGGCACATCTGAGGCTGCTGAGGTCACAGGCAAGGACAGCGAGGCTGGATTAGACGCCTTTGCTTGTACAACATCACTGTTAGAACCAACCTTGTTTAAGGCAGACAGCAGGACAAGGAGCCAGCAAGACACAGAGGCCCTGCTGTGAGGCTGACATTCTCTTGTGGAGAATTACCCAGGGAGTTTCAAGGAATGCACAACAGCACAAAGGGCAGGGCCAAAGTCAATGCTTAGGAAGAGTCACCTCAGCTACCCTGCACAAGTGACGGAATGGCCAAGTGGGGTCACAGGTCAAGCAGAAGCAGACTCGCTATGAAGGCCTCTGGTGTTTTGTGAGGAGCAGAACAGATAAAGGGCCAGAGGGAGGGGTCAGGCTCAGAAAGATCCCATGGTCTCTCAGCAGCAGATCATCTAGCTATGTGACAAACAGGTGAGGGCTGTGACTCCCCCCAGGAAGATAGATGCTTAAGAACTAGGTCATGGGGCTGGAGAGATGGCTCAGCCGGTAAGGGCACTGACTGCTCTTCTGAAGGTCCTGAGTTCAAATCCCAGCAACCACATGGTGGCTCACAACCACCCATAATGAGACCTGACACCCTCTTCTGGTGTGTTTGAGGACAGCTACAGTGAACTTATGTATAATATTCCAGGAATTGTGGGCAAAACTCTTGTTCCAGAAACAAGGAGGCAGAGACAAGAGGACCAAAAATTCAGAGTGGGCTCCAGGATAGTCTGAGCCACATCAGACTTTGTCTAAAAGCAAAACAAAAATTAGACTGATGTCATTTTAAAATAGTAAGAGGGCATGAGGAGTGAAGTGGGCTAGAGAGATGACTTAGCAGTTAAAAAAATGCATACTGGGCTGGTGAGATGGCTCAGTGGGTAAGAGCACCCGACTGCTCTTCCAAAGGTCTGGAGTTCAAATCCCAGCAACCACATGGTGGCTCACAACCATCTGTAACAAGATCTGACGCCCTCTTCTGGGGTGTCTGAAGACAGCTACAGTATACTTACATATAATAAATAAATAAATCTTTAAAAAAAAAATGCATACTGCTCTGGAAGACACTCTGAGTTCAATTCCCAGTACCCATGTCATGTCAGCCCGGTGGAGAGAAGCCTTGGAGTCAGCGGCTGAGAAACGTGAGCTGCTGTCTGTATTCTGAAGGAAGACTGGTCCCTTCTAACAAACAAATCACCTATGAAGTATTGGCTGAGGCGCATTCAGGGCTGCAATTCCATTGGGTGTATGCTGGGGAAATCTGGAGGACACAAGCCATGACAACTAGGCACCCCTAATGATGCCCCATACCATGCCTCCTCAATGAAGCCAATGACAAACTTGCGCACTTCAATGGATTTGTCTGCTTGGAAAGCGATGATCTCCTGTAATGTCAGAGGAAGATGGGTCAGGGCACACGGGAGAGTACCACCTTCCCTTCACCTTATCCCCAGGCTGGTCACTCACATCCAGGAAGTTGTCAAGCAGGGTGGGGTCCTTGTTGATGATCAGCTCTTGGACCTGAGTTGAAGAAAGGAGGAGCAGACATAAACCCAGGCCCCAAAGGCAGGCGTGGTGGTTCTCATAATTCCAGTACAAGGCAGGCTGAGGCAGGACTGTCATGTTCTCAAGGCCGTCTAGACTATGGACTTTATCTAAAACACTAAAAATAAGGGCTAGCAAGATGGCTCAGAGGGTAAAAGACACTTGCCACTCCCACTTGAAGAACTGAATAGCATCTCTGGGAGCCACTTGGTGTAAAGTTGTCCTCTGAGCTCAATGTGCCTGTCCAGATATACAGGAAATAGTGAAAACAAGAATAAGGCCCACAGCTGGCTCGGGGTAAAACACTACCTCCACATGCATGAGGACAGAGCTCAGCTCTCAGAGCACTACCGCAGCCGCAGCTCTTTGGAGGCAAAGACAGACTCCCAGGAACCCGGCTAGCTAGACTAATGGATCAGCAAGCGCTGGATTCTACTGAGAGACCAGAGAGTGACGGAAAAACACATCAGCTTTGGGCCTCTACAAGACTGCATAAACATCTCATACCAAGCAACCAAGCACCTATACCATGTGAACAAGAATACACACCAGACAGCGAAAATAATTGGTTAATTTAAATGCAGGAGTGGGGAGACAGCTCAACAGTTAAGAGACTGGATGCTCTTCCAGAGGAGTAGATTTGGTTCCCAGCACCCAGCTACAACCATCTATAACTCCAGTTCCAGGGGAATCCAATGCCCTTGTCTGGCCTTTGTCAGGGTTGTATGCACATGGTGCACTTACACACATGTAGGCAAAACATAAAAAAGAGAGAATAAACAACAAACCTCAAATAGAAATAAATCCAGATGTAGTCTATGCAGGCAGGAATGGGGAGCAGTCAGCACTGGCGGCTCTGACCCTCCTGACCCTGAATCTCAAAGCTACACTGTTGAGACCCTCACAGATGAAGGCTCTCACAAGCCACGGGGAGGCACACTGTGCTCATTGCAAAGAGGAAAGGAAACAATGACAGGCACAGGTCTGCCAGAGGTCAGAGTGGTCTACAGGTCTGAGGTCTGCTGTGCCATGCAGAAACTCCAGGTGGCGCCTTCGCGCTCTACCCAGTCCTGGATCTTGAGAAACACTGAAGGAGCAGGCTGCACAGCACTGCACTGCACTGCACTCTGGGGCACAGGTTGTGTACAGGTGTGCATGTGCAAGGCATGATGTATGGCACAGGTGTATGTGAGCACAGGCATGTATGAATGCAGCACAGGTGTGCAAGTGTATGTGTACAGGCATGTATGAGTCACACGTGCAGGGACTAACGGTCCTCCCTCAGTGGCTCTGCCCTGGCTTTTGTCCTGCCCTCCCTGTCCCTTACCCCCACCTCACCTGTTTGAGCACTGTGATCTTGGAGTCATTGGTGATCAATGCAGCCTGGTTCAGAAGATCTACCACCTGGAAGGACAGAAGAACCAGGTGTCATGGCTGGTCTTGCTGGCCAGGTCAATCCCTGCAGTCCTCCTGTGCTCTGCTGTCTGGCAGGAGTCACACTTCCCCACTCCCAGCCCTGTGCTACACTCACCCTCTCAGAAGTGGTCATGCCATCGATGCTTGGCCCTTCTTCTTGTGTGAAAAACTGTGATGCCACACTCCGGCGGGTGACACTGTCCCCGCTGCTGCTTGCCATGACTGCTGTCAGGTTCTCCCTGGAAAAGAAGCTAGTGAGTTTCCCTGCAAAGCCCTCGTCCCTCCTCTAGGGTGGGTATGGGGTTTATGTCCATGTACAGGAGATACAGTGCTTCATGTCTACTATGGGGTTTTTTCCTTTAATTCAGGGTTGGGTTGGTCTCTGACTAGGTAGCCAAAGGTGGCCATTAACTCCTAGTCCTTCTGTGCCTTCCAAGAGCTGGAATGAAAGGTGTGCACAGCCACACATGGTTGCAGGCCAGCTAGGGCTGCATAGTCAAGACTCCCCCCTCCCCCCCCATCTCAAAAAAAAAGGCCACCTCTATAACCAGGTGTGGTGCTACATGTCTTTCATCTCAACATTTTCAAGATGCAGGTAGGTAGAAACATCAGGAGTTCAAGGCCAGCCTCAGTTATACAGTGAGTTCAAAACTAGACAGTGCTACATAATACTGTCTCAAAAAGGAAGGAAGGAAGGAAGGAAGGAAGGAAGGAAGGAAGGAAGGAAGGAGAGACTCATTACAATACAGCATCCTTAAGCTATTCCTTCTGTGAAAAGGGAGAAAGAGGAACTACACAATTATCACAAAATCATTCTGACAAAATCATGAAATGACTCATAGACAAGGCACCACATCTGGCATTACTTTTACCAGCAAGCAGCATAATCCAACTAAGTGTTCTTAAATAGGGAGACAGGCTACAAAGACTCTCACATGCTACATGCTAAAGGACTCTTTGTGAGCTTTGTACA
The DNA here is from genome assembly GCF_000001635.26 of Mus musculus. NCBI lineage: Eukaryota > Metazoa > Chordata > Mammalia > Rodentia > Muridae > Mus > Mus musculus. The sequence goes on along the minus strand of NC_000073.6, from coordinate 19,028,129 downwards.
GCATGTGCAAGGCCCTGAGGGGCCCAGGCCTGACACTGGGATAAACAAACAAGCCTACAGATGGCACAGCTGTAAGACGGAATTGAGACCCAGACAGGTGCACATACCTGTAGTCTTAACATACTTGGGAGGCAGGAGATTGTGAGGTCTAAGCCAGCTGGGCAGCTAAGACCCTGTTTCCAGAGAGGAGAGAAAGGAACATGGAAAACGTCTATAGTGACAATGCAGGGGTTCTGCGAGGAGCATGAGAGAGAGAGAGAGAGAGAGAGAGAGAGAGAGAGAGAGAGAGAGAGAGAGTTAGAGAGAGAAAATGAATGAATCTATTATATGAAGAAAGGCTGAGGCAGGAGGATTACACTGAGCTGGATACAGTGTGAAGAAGAGAAAAAGGCTAAACTAGGTGTTTTAAAAGATAGAACTGAGGCTGGAGAGTCAGCTCAGCTGGTGAAAGCCACTGGCTGCTCCTCCAGAGAACCTGAGTTTGTTGATCCCCAGCACCCACAGGACAGCTCAAAACTCTAACTCTAGTCCTAGGGGATGTGAGACCCTGGCCTCCACATACACTTGGTGCAGAGACATAAATAGAAGCAATAGTCCATATATGCAAAATAAACATAAAACTTAAATTTAAAAAGCCAGCTTAGATTACTCCTAAATATAAATGGGGCAACTGAAAATCTAGAAGACAATATTGCTGGTAACTAAGGTTTTGTTATCTTTTTTGTTTTGTTTTTGCTCTTTTGTTTTTTCGAGACAAGGCTTCTTTGTGTAACCCTGTTCTAGAATTTGTTCTGTAGACAAGGCTAGCCTTGAACAGAGATTCATCTGCCGAGTGCTTGGAATAAAGGCATGTGCTGCCACCTCTGGTGGAGGTAACTCATTTTAAATGGGATTAACCTATAAACTAAATAGCAACACCCCTGCTAGACATCACATGCAAATAAATAAGTTTATTGCCAGGATCTTTTTCTTTAAAGCTATGGAGTGGAAGTAATTTGGTAGGTCTAAGTGGATTATAAACCCTATGTAGACCAGGCTGGCGTCAAACTCAGAGATCTGCCTACCTCTGCCTCCCAGTGCTGACTAAAGGCATGAGCCACTAGCCTGGCTAAGTTTTATCTTTTTAAAGATGTGATGGCTAGCCGGGCGTGGTGGCGCACGCCTTTAGTCCCAGCACTTGGGAGGCAGAGGCAGGCGGATTTCTGAGTTCGAGGCCAGCCTGGTCTACAGAGTGAGTTCCAGGACAGCCAGGGCTATACAGAGAAACCCTGTCTCGAAAAACTAAGAAAAAAAAAAAAAAAAAAAAAAAAAAGATGTGAAGGCTGCCGGTCAGTTCCACATATTGCTTAGAGTCAGGGCCATAGCCACAGCCCTGTCCTCAAGGCCTCCACCTCCCTCTGGCCACCCTGCTGTCAGCTGGCCTCTTCTGCCCCCAGAAGAGGGCCTCCTTAGTGAGGCCTTCCCTACTCCAAATGTACACACACACACACACACACACACACCCCACATCCAATGCATTCCTTTTGTTCCATGCTTCTGACCATTGCCATGCCACATGTCTGTTCATTAAGCCAAGGGGCATGGCCACATGACATACCACACTGCTCCTGGAACCAGAACATAAGGAACTCCACCCTCCTTCTGGATGATACACCAAGAACCAGCAAAACTCCCCTTCCTCTTTAATCTTCTGGGCTTTGTTTTGTCTTGAGTATATATTCCTATTTCTCTTTTTTGTTTTTCTTTTTTTCTTTTTTTAATTAGTAAAATGGATGTTCAGCTGCCTATCGGTATCAGAAATTGACCCCCAGGACTCCCTTCATATCAAAAATCAGGCCGTAAATTAAAACAGCACTGTTTGGCCAGATAGGGTGACATACCCCTTTAATCCCAGCACTCTGGGCAGAGGTAAGACGCTCTCAGTTTGAAACCCATCTGGAGTCGCTGGAAGAAAGAAAGAAAGAAAGAGAGAGAGAGAGAGAGAGAGAGAGAGAGAGAAAGAGAAAAGGGGTGGGGGAGAAAGAAAGCCAGGTGCTGGTACACACCTTTAATACCAGTTACTTGGGAGGCAGAGGCAGACGTAGCTCTACAAATTCAAGACCAGCTTGGTCTGCCAAGTGAGTTCCAGGACAACCAAGGCTACAAAGAGAAACCTGGAGGTAGTGGCGGTGGAGGAGGAGGAGGTGATGGATGAGGCACTGTTGGGCTGGGCACATAGCTCACTTGGTATTCAGGTTTTTACTATGCACAAAGCCCCATGCTCCATTCCCAGTGTGTTCAAGTGCTACACAGACCTTCTAGCATACTGTTATCATCTCTTAGGCTGTGCTAGCTGGGGAACTCAGGGCTTGTATAGTAAGAGCACTTGTGTGCCAAGTAACTTTGTAATCCCCCTGCCCCAGTCTCTTAACTAGGTCTGTGTCATCAAGTCTGGCTTAAATCACCTCCAGATGACCTAATTCAACATACAATGTAAACAACGTTGTTACATTGTATTGTTGAGGGAGGATGTAAAATTTTAAAGTCAGTGTAAACCATTTTCCTGACTATTTCAATCTTAAGATTGGCTGAATCCACGCATGTGAACTTCCAAGACAAGCTGATGGTCAACTTTATAGAAACTATTTTCTATTTCACTTTTTTTTCTCTTAGTAAATACTGAGCTCAGTCTATTTTCCACCTTCCTTTCTTTCCACGGTTGCAAATCATTTTATTACGTAAATATAGTGATTTCTGCTAGACTTCCCACTGAAGGACAGCCGGGATGTTTGCAGTCTGGCTATCAGAAACATTAACACTGTTTTCCCCTCTCTGGTTGTGTGCTCAGCATTGAACCGCCCCTCCCACCAGGAAGTACGATGACTTTCCCGTTATCCTAAAGAGTGGATCTCCAAGTGTTTTTGTTTGTTTGTTTGTTTGTTTGTTTTTTGTATTTTCTGTATTCATTCAACGAGCATCGCCTAAGCAACACCAGTGTATGTTGGGCGCGAGCTGTGCTGGGAGGCAGGCACCAGGACACACTCTGTCCTCTCTTACACAGAGCCCAGGGTCAGGGACCTCCTCACGCAGCACACAAATAAAATCCTAATAACAAGTTCGACCACACGTGACGAGAAGGCAAGGCAAGGGGACCTAGGAGAGCCTTCAGCAGGCGGATTTGAGGAAGGAGGGAGGCAAACGGAGGTTTTGCAGGGGCAGTGACGTGGGGTGCCGAGCCCCCCAACCCCGAAGATGAAAGGGAGTTAGGCCGAAGGATAACAGCACGTTTCCAGGGCGGGGGACACTGGGGAGGAACAGCCTGTGCAAAGGCCCGGAGGTGGGAAGCTTCGCACACGGCCAGTCTGGGGAAGTGAAGGGCCCGGTGCAGCAGTGTGCGGAGCGGGGGACGAGCCAGGGCCAGGCTGGTGGCCCAGGAGGTCTGCGCGGCCACGGTGGAACTTTGGCCCCGGGGGACCGGGAAGCCAAAGAAGGCAAGGATGGGTCCCGAGCAGTGTGGGAAGAAGCGGGGGCCCGCGACCCCGCTGCTCCCGGCCCTCGCCGAGGCCCTCCCCATCGCTCGCGCCCCGGCCTTGTCAGCGCCCCCCCTCCCCCCACCCCAGGACCTCACGCCGCCACCCGCTCACCGCGACTCCGGCCTCTGTCCCCCTCGCGCCCCCTCAGCAGCGCCTCTCCGCAGACGCTGCCGCCGCCGCCATCTTCCGCCCGCCGCCGTGACACGGCGCAGGCGCTGCACTAGTAGGGCCGCCGGGAAATGGAGTCCGGCACCGCGGCCGGTCCCCGCCCCTAAGGCGTGCCGCGTCGGCAGCCGCCCGCCCTCCCCGGGCGTCCACCGGAGCGGCCGCCATTTCCGGCCTTCGAGCGCCATGCCTTCTGGGAAATGTAGTCCGCGCTGCGCAGGCGCCGGACGGAAATGGGAACGAAGGCTTCTGGGAAATGGAGTTCCCAGCGGTCCGGAGTCCCTCTCCCTAGACGGCTGGCTAACGTTGAGTGGAGAGTGCTGTGAGTGGAGTTTCTGGGTCTTAGAGGAGATCTGGTGCCTTAATGGGGTCTGAGCAGAAGCCCTGAGCCTTTCCACCGCCGACCCTGACTCTGTACGGAGCCTGCAACATTCGCAGACGTCAAAAGCCTCAGTCTTCCTGTCTGTCCAATGGGAATGTGGTTTCAGGAATCTCTGCGGGCTACTTAAACGGTGTTGTATAGGGACTTGTGGAGTCCTGAGCTCTGTCAACCTCCTTTCTTTCGTGGAAGACATGCGGGGTTCTAGAGTTTCCCTCCTTTAGCTGGAGATGATGAAACACTTAGAGGCAGAAAGATTCCCCGGCTCCCGCTCTGTTGCTCTAGGGCTTTTGGGATCAGCAGGGTGTGGCTCTCTACCCCACGCCTTGTAGTCCCCGACTCTTCATCCATCGCAAGCTTCCAGGTGCCAGGACCGAGGCTCCCAGTGCCTGAGGTCTCTCTTCTTGAGATCCCGCAGGGGGCGCCCCAATCCGAGGGCGCCGCGCTCGGGGAGGCGGGCGGGGAGCCCGGGGCGGGCCCGGGAGGGGGTGTCCCGGCTATAAAAAGTGGCTGCCTCCCAAGGCGCCTGGGCCAGCGGGACTCCCGGGCTGTGTGCCTCAGGTCGGAACTCGGGGCTAGTGCCTGTAGAGAGACCGAAGCACTCGGTTCCCCCAGGGGGGCCTCAGCCTGGGTGTGTGGGGGCGCAGGCCCCGGGGATGCTGGGCTCAGTGAAGATGGAGGCTCATGACCTGGCCGAGTGGAGCTACTACCCGGAGGCGGGCGAGGTGTGTCCTCGGGGATGGCGGAGCGGGAAATGGGGGGCAGGTGTGGGGCTTAAATGCAAGCAGGCGCTGTGGTGTGGGCCCAGGTGGGAGCAACAGACCTGAGGACACAGATTCTAGGTGTGGGAGTCGGGGGACAAGGTTTGGGAGAACGATTTAGACTGCAGATCCATGCGAAGGCTTGCTTCCAACGGAAGAAAATGTTAGCAATGAAACCTCGAAGTTATACTTGAAAGGTGTCGAGCCCCTGAGTCGAATGAACAAATTGGAGGTGGGAACCGGAGCTCTAGGGTAGAGCGATAGAGCTGGAGGACCTCGAGAAATGAGTTCTGTAGTAGAGAGGAGAAATACAGAGACTAAGAGGCATTGGTAGTCCGCAGTAAGGAAAAGTTTGTGCCGGAATTCAGGGTTGAAGACGGGGGTTGGGGGACTTCGGGCAGTCGGGGGTCAGAATTGAGGTTCCGGGATAAAGATCAGCTGAGGAGCTAAGGTAGGGGCACAAATAGGGTGGTCGGGGGTCCTTCTGAGGAATCTAATGTAACAGGTGGCTTAGGTAGACTAGTCCTCAGATGACGTCAGCCTTGGAAGATCAAAAGACAAGAGGATCCACATCTGTGTGGCAGGAGTCAGCCATCCTTACCCCGACCCTCAGCAGGGGCTCTCCAGAATGTACACCATCTAGGCATTGCTAGACTTACATTAATTCCTTCACCCCAACAAACAGAAAGTCCCTCTTCACGTCTAACTCCCGTTTGTCCGAGTGCTTCTGCACCCTGTAGTCCATATTGTGATGGTGGGGAGAAGGGCCGAGGTTCTGGACCCATGAGCTCCTGACATAGACGGCTTAAGGTGGGGGGGGGGGGCTCTCGAACAAGTCAAGCTTCAGCGGCTGAGGGAGGTGGCTAGGGTCTGTATTTCCAAGTTGTGGAATTGGACTCCTGGATCCCTAGGGGTAGCTGGTCTTGGAGTTGGCGAGGTGCCCGGGAGGGGCCTGTCCTAGGTCTGGTGAGGTGTGAGGTGGGGCAGAGCTGACCGGGAAGGAATTGGGAGTGTGCAGAAGTAGAAAGGGAGGGGGCTGGAGGTGTTGGTGACTTTGTAGGAAGGCAGAAGCCAGGGTGGTATCTCAGGTCATTGGGAGTTTGAGCATTGGATTTAAGAGAGCCAACTACAAGTCTGTCCTTCTGGGGACACATCTGAAGAAGTTAGTTGAGGGTTCTAGAGAAGAAAAACTAAAATTTGGGAGTACTGTGTGAATGCTCCCCAGCCCTCAGTTGAGGAGACAGTGTATGTAGAGGCTGACGGAAATTGACAGACCAGTTGTGGATATGCATGCCTGTAAACCTAGCATTTGGAAAGCTGAGGCAGGAGGATGAGAAGTTCTAAGGTCGACTACATAGCAAGCTTAATCTACAGAATGAGACTTTGGGGGAAGGAGAGTTAGGTGAGGGCCAGCTTACATGTCATTTGGAAGTATCCACAAAACGAACTAATGGAAAGGTTTGGAGCTAAAGTCTGAAGGTGCCCCTGACTTCTTTCCGCAGGGCACCAACAGCACCTGCACAGCACAGGAGAGCCCACCTCCCTCTTGAGAACAGTGTGGGTGGGGTACATTCATCTGGAACTAAGAATGGACAAGGCCACCCGCCCCACAAAAACAAAAAACAAAAAAAAACAAAACAGAAAAACAAAACAACAAAAAAAAAAAAAAAACCCCAACTGCTGGTGGGGGGCAAGTGGATACCTGTGTCTTACTCTGGCTAGCCGGCTCTCAGAAACTGAGCATCCCGGAGTAACTCCCTGGGACCTTAGATACACATCAGCTACCCCAACAACTCCCCTCTGCCCCCACCCCCAATTGCAGAGAAGGGCAGTAAGGCACCTTGCAGTGTGCTGGGGTGGGTTGGTTCTGGAACTGGTAAGTCACCAGGCTTTGCTCACTAGCACACACTTCTCCAGAAATAATAAGGAAACAAATAGAAATTCCAGACTCCCAGGTGAGGAGGCAGGTCTCCTGAGGGCTTCCCCCCACTCTCAGCCGCACCCTGAGGGAGGGGAGATCCGGTTCAGACCCGGACGTCAGGGGTTCATCCCAGCCATGGGGCGTGGGAAAGCCTAGGGTGGATGAGAGCAGCTGGAGTGCTTGAGGTCAGACCTCAAGAAGGACTTCCGGGTGGGTGGGGAGCCAGAAAAGGAAAGCCCTGGTGTCCTAAAGTTGGAGAAGTGGAGTGAGGTGCCAAGGGATTAAGAGGCTGTGTGGATCCCCCTGAGGCCAACACTTTACCCTCGAAGACCGGAGGTGGGGACAGAAACAGCCTACCAGGGTGGGAAGACCACAGCATGGAGGAGAGGAGGAACTGGGCTCCTGGAGCGATGGCAATACAAAGAATTACTGCAGACAAGGGGAGTGGGGAAAGGGAGAAAGAGAATACCAAGGAAGGGAGACTGAGGCAGTGAGTGACAAGCAAGCACTAAGTGAGAGGAGAGAAGACTGGGGAGATAGACGGGGAGGAGGGGAGGGTTAGAGTTAGGGTCCAGACACAGGACTGGACAGCGGGAGAGCGGGGTGGGGTGGGGGTGGGGGTGGTAAACACCTTTAATCCCAGCACAAGGGAGGGGGAGGCAGGGGAATTGCCACACAGTTGAAGGTAGCCAGGGCAGTATAGTAAGATCCTGTGTCAGAAGGAGGGAGGGAGAGGAGGGAAGAAGACCGTGAGAGAACAAACAGAAAACTGCTTACAGAGCCCTGTGTGGTGGCAACACCTGTAAAGTCTGCACTGAGAGGTGGGGGCAGTAGGGGCTGGCCATCCTCGTCTGCTAGAAGGAGCTTCCTGTGGCTGCTACAGAGAGGGGAAGAGAGCGGGCGCTCAGGTGTTAAGAGTAGGGCACTGCTCTTGTAAGGGGACCTGAGTTCAATTCCCAGCATCCTCATTGGGCAGCTCACAACTGCCTGTAACTCCCAATCCAGAGGCTGAAACCCTCTTCTGCCCCCGCCCCCAGCACCCACACTCACTTGCAGATATCCACATACAGATACCTACATATAATGAAAAATGTGAAGAGCAAAAAAAGCTATCTGGGGTGTAGGCTGGATCACGTTGGTAAAACGCTTGCTTGGCGTGCAGGCAGCCCTGGCTTTGTCCCCAGCATGGTAGAAACCAACTGTGCTGGTCCTGCTGGCCCATGCTTGTAATCTCTGCTTTTGGGAGGTAGCGGCAGAAGTTGGAGATTATCCTATGTTAGCTCAAGGCTAGCTTGGGCTGCCTAACGCTCTTGTCAAAGGGAAGGAGAAATGAGCTACCTGGAGCCGGGCGTGGTAGCGCATGCCTTTAATACCAGCACTCAGGAGGCAGAGGCAGGCAGATTTCTGAGTTCGAGGCCAGCCTGGTCTACAAAGTGAGTTCCAGGACAGCCAGGGCTACACAGAGAAACCCTGTCTCGAAAAAACCAAAACCAAAAAAAAAAAAAAAAGAGCTAACTGGAGAGTCTGGTGAAGGTGGTTGTAACCTGCCTGTGACTCTTCGCTGTTCTGGCAGGTTCCTTTGTTTTCTGGACCTCGAGTCCAGCTAATGCTTGCAGTGGCAGAAAACCAGGAATTAGGTGGTTTCCAGTCAGTCACCACCAAGTCTAAGGTCCCCTCCAGTGCCCTGAGACCCCACCTGGGAGGGGGCAGGGAGGAGGGAGGAAAGTGGGTAGACAGAGCAAGTATATCTAGAAAGAGAAGAACCATCTGATATGCTTAGTGTTTTCCATTGTCCTCGGGATAACTGGCTCCCGACTAGATATGCTCAGCTCTACAAGGGTGGAATGTCTGGCTATCTTGACCACAGCTTTCATCTTATGGTCCAGGACACTGGTAGGGCTCAGGTTTTAGAGTATCAAAATTCTTCCTCTTCTCCTGACAACTTCTCTGGGCCATAGCTGACTCAGCTGTAAAATGAGTATCATAACACCTCTCAAGCAAGGGGTAATAGTGGTAGAGCCCCTGCCTAGAATCCCCCAGGGAGGGGCTGGGGGCGTGGCTCAGTGGTAGAGCCCCTGCCTAGAATCCCCCAGTGAGGGGCTGGGGGCGTGGCTCAGTGGTAGAGCCCCTGCCTAGAATCCCCCAGGGAGGGGCTGGGGGCGTGGCTCAGTGGTAGAGCCTCTGCCTAGAATCCCCCAGTGAGGGGCTGGGGGCGTGGCTCAGTGGTAGAGCCCCTGCCTAGAATCCCCCAGGGAGGGGCTGGGGGCGTGGCTCAGTGGTAGAGCCCCTGCTTAGAATCCCCCAGTGAGGGGCTGGGGGCGTGGCTCAGTGGTAGAGCCCCTGCTTAGAATCCCCCAGGGAGGGGCTGGGGGCGTGGTCTAGTGGTCCCTGCCTAGTATGTGTGATTCTGGCATTCAAGCCTCAGCATCAACCGCAAAACAGTATCACAGTAATAACAGCACACACACATAGGCTGGTAAGGATTAGAGACAGAACCTGTGAAATGCTTGGGTCAGTTCCTGGCACAGTGTGGCTGGTGAATAGATGCCTGTTAAGGTTCAGTATGTTGGTCCATATCTGTAATCCAAGTGCTAGGGAGGCCGACGCTTCTACAGAAGGACTACAGGCCAACATGAGCGTCATTGCAAGACCCTGCCTTAAAAAAGGGAGTTAAACAAAACCCTCTAGACCAGCTGAAACTTATACAGTTGCTGACTTATTGTCAGAAAAACTATTTCAATGTATAACCAGATTGTTCCTCAGTGCCTGTGGGTCCTCCTGCCCTGGGGTCTAGGGCAGCAGGATCACAGGTGTGAGCCTCCACGGTGAGCCTGAGGGTGATTCTAGAAGACACAGGAGTGTGTATCATGTCTCATTGAGCTAAGAGGCATGTGTTCCCCTCTGTGAACATGTCTGAAACTGGGGTACATCTGTAAATGTTTTTCAAGGTCTTTAAATTTTGTTCCATTTATTTATGAGGGAAAGTGTGTTTGCATGTGCTTGTATGTGTGTGTATATGTTTCTCTGGATGTGCATGTGCACATTTGTGCATGGGTTTGTGTGCATGTGTGTGTGCTTGAGTATTTGTATGGGGGGCGAGGCGGGGGAGTATCCCAGGCAAACGCAATTGGAGATTGGAAGACAACTTCCAGGAAACGAGATCTGGCGCTCTCTTCTGGCCTCTGTGGCCATCAGGCACTCACATGGTGTATACACATAGATGCAGGCAAAGCAATAATACACATAAAATAAATCTAAAAGGAAGAGCAAGGAAAAAAAGGAAAACCATTGATTTTGTTATGTAAATCAAAATTTTAGCTGACTTGGCTAATTTTGATTGATTTGTCAATTATTTTCAAATCAAATAATTGATTTCTCAATTTCTTCTCAGAACCTCTTTCCCTTTAAAAATTTTTTTTTTAATTTTTTTATTTTTTATTTTTGTTGAGACGGGTTTTCTGTGTAGCCCTGGCTATCCCGGAACTAGCTCTGTAGACCAGGCTGGGCTCAAACTCAGAGATGCTTTTACCTCTGCCTCCTGAGTACAAGGATGAAAGACGTGCACCACCACTGTCCGGCTTTTTCTCTTCTTTTTAAAGGCAGTGTCTCAGTGTGTAGCCCTGGCTAGTCTGGAATTTGGTATGTAGACCAGGCTAGCCTTAAATGCCTGTGTCAGCCTCCTGAATGTCAGCATTCTAGCCAGGCACCACTGTGAAATGAGACATTTAAAACCAATTATTACATTTTAAAAATTATTTCTAATTGTGCATATGAGTGTGATTATGAGCACATCAGGGCAGGTGCTTAAAAGGCTAGCGTTGCCGGGCATGGTGGCGCACGCCTTTAATCCCAGCACTTGGGAGGCAGAGGCAGGCGGATTTCTGAGTTCGAGGCCAGCCTGGTCTACAAAGTGAGTTCCAGGACAGCCAAAACTATACAGAGAAACCCTGTCTCGAAAAACTAAAAAAAAAAAAAAAAAAAGCTAGCGTTGTCAAATTGCTTGGGGCTAGACTTACAGGCAGCTGTGAGGTGCCTAGTGTTGGTGCTGGGAACTGAACTCCTGTCCTTGGTAAGAGCAGTGGTTGCTCTTGACTGCTGAGCCATCCCTCAAAGTCTTTACGCTATTAAAAATGTATTTGAAAGGCTGGGCAGTGATGGTGCATGCCTTTAACCCTAGCACTTGGGAGGCAGAGGCAGGCAGATTTCTGAGTTCGAGGCCAGCCTAGTCTACAAAGTGAGTTCCAGGACAGCCAGGGCTATACAGAGAAACCCTGTCTGGAAAAAAAAAAAAAAAAACAGAAACAAAATGTATTGAAGAAGCTGAGCAGTGCTAGTGCACGTCTTTAATCCCAGCACTCAGGAGGCAGAGATAGGCAGAGCTCCATGATTTCAAGGCCAGCCTGATCTACAGTGCAAATTCAAGGACAGCCAGGGTTACACAGAGAGACCCTGTCTGAAAAAAACAAAAAAGATAAAAATTATTACAGACCCCAGTTTCATATTGGGTTGTTTTTTTTTTTTTTTTGTTTTTTTTGTTTTTTTTGTTTTTTTGGTATTTTGTTTGGTTGGTTGGATTTTTTGTTTTGGGGGGGTTTTTTTGGAGATAGTCTTGCTCAGTAGTCCCCTGCCTCTCCTTGCCCACTGTTGGGACTACAGTCCATGCCACCAGTCCTGTACCAGTTTCTTTTGATCTGGGATATGTCTGTTGATAATTATTGTATTCAAAAGTAAAACTTAAAATTTAAAAATGCATTAATGTAGTTTAAAACTATATTTATTTACACGTATTATTTATTGCATAAATATATATGATCACACAAGCGCCACAGTGAGGACAAGTGTCAAGAGCCAGTTGTCTCCTTCCACCAGGTGGGGTCCTGAGGATCGAACTTGTGTTGTTAGGCTTGGCGCCAAGTGCCTTTACCCACCGAGCCACTTGCTGACCCCTAATTTAAAGAAGCGCTCATTTACTAGTGTAACTACGGCATTTCAGAAGCTGTCTAAACTGAGTCTCAGAGCAGCCTGAGCTACACAGTAAGGCTTCATCTCAAACACAAACAAACAAATAAATAGGGCTTAATGGGAAGAGGGAAGAGGGACACTGTCTTCCATTTTTGCCACACAACAGGCAGGACATGAGCAGGTGGTAGACCTTTGGCCTATTGCAATAGCAGATGTTGCAGATCAATAAGAAACGTGTAGTACTCTCATAAGGGTACAAAAGGTTGATGAAAATCTTTCTCTTTTGATTTACTGGAGAGTGAATCAGGGGCTTTCTGTATGCTAGGTAAGCAGTATACCATTTAGCCACGCCCCAGCCCCTCACTGGGGAATTCTAGGCAGGGGCTCTACCACTGAGCCACGCCCCCAGCCCCTCACTGGGGGATTCTAGGCAGGGGCTCTACCACTGAGCCACACCCACAGCCCCTCACTGGGGGATTCTAGGCAGGGGCTCTACCATTGAGCCACACCCCCAGCCCCTCACTGGGGGGTTCTAGGCAGGGGTTTGACCACTGAGCCACACCTCCCTAGCCCTTCTTTTTTATTATTTTGTGACACTATCCTAATAAGTTGTTCAGGCTGTCCTAGAAGTCTCTGAAACCCAGGCTGGCCTTGAACTTGTAATCATTAGCATCCCACATAGTTGGGATTACAGACCTGTACCACCATACCTGGTAGAACTGATACTTCTGTGTGATTTTGAAAATGCCCTTGCTGGGCACTGGTAGCACAGCTTTTAATCCCAGCACTCAGGAGGCAGAAGCAGACAGATCTATGAGTTCGAGGCCAGCCTGCTCTACATGGTAAGATCCTGTCTGTCTCGAAAATACAAAAAGTCAAAAAAAAAAAAAAAAAAGGAAATGTCATTAACCTAAAAAGGTTTCAAAGAGTCTAAGACACTAGAAACAGTGTTCAAACATGGCCTTGAAGGTATGGAAGGGGACAGAGCCCAGGAGTGCAAGCAGGAGACAGGACTTGGGAAAGTAGCTACCTCCGGAGAGACGTAATGATGGACAGGATTCATGGAAAAGGTTGGACAGGAAGGTGAGCTGGGCATGCCAGCCTACACCTATATACCCAGCTACTGGAAGCTGGAGACAAATCAGGAATTCAAAGTCATCCTTGGATTACATAGCAAGGTTGAGGCTAGCTTGGGCTAGATGAGACTACCTCTAAATACATGGGTAGACATGTATTGGAGAGCTCTTTTGCTGAGTAGAGTGTGAATCCATTGATGTATCCCTGTCTCTCTCCCTCTAGGTGTATTCTCCAGTGAATCCTGTGCCCACCATGGCCCCTCTCAACTCCTACATGACCTTGAACCCACTCAGCTCTCCCTACCCTCCCGGAGGGCTTCAGGCCTCCCCACTGCCTACAGGACCCCTGGCACCCCCAGCCCCCACTGCGCCCTTGGGGCCCACCTTCCCAAGCTTGGGCACTGGTGGCAGCACCGGAGGCAGTGCTTCCGGGTATGTAGCCCCAGGGCCCGGGCTTGTACATGGAAAAGAGATGGCAAAGGGGTACCGGCGGCCACTGGCCCACGCCAAACCACCATATTCCTACATCTCTCTCATAACCATGGCTATTCAGCAGGCTCCAGGCAAGATGCTGACCCTGAGTGAAATCTACCAATGGATCATGGACCTCTTCCCGTACTACCGGGAGAACCAGCAACGTTGGCAGAACTCCATCCGGCATTCGCTGTCCTTCAATGACTGCTTCGTCAAGGTGGCACGCTCCCCAGACAAGCCAGGCAAAGGCTCCTACTGGGCCTTGCATCCCAGCTCTGGGAACATGTTTGAGAACGGCTGCTATCTCCGCCGGCAGAAGCGCTTCAAGCTGGAGGAGAAGGCAAAGAAAGGAAACAGCGCCACATCGGCCAGCAGGAATGGTACTGCGGGGTCAGCCACCTCTGCCACCACTACAGCTGCCACTGCAGTCACCTCCCCGGCTCAGCCCCAGCCTACGCCATCTGAGCCCGAGGCCCAGAGTGGGGATGATGTGGGGGGTCTGGACTGCGCCTCACCTCCTTCGTCCACACCTTATTTCAGCGGCCTGGAGCTCCCGGGGGAACTAAAGTTGGATGCGCCCTATAACTTCAACCACCCTTTCTCTATCAACAACCTGATGTCAGAACAGACATCGACACCTTCCAAACTGGATGTGGGGTTTGGGGGCTACGGGGCTGAGAGTGGGGAGCCTGGAGTCTACTACCAGAGCCTCTATTCCCGCTCTCTGCTTAATGCATCCTAGCAGCGCAATTGGGAACGCCATGATGGGCGTGGGCTGCAACGTTCTTGGGCTCTGATCTTTCTGGTTACACTTTGCTTGTCCCATTAATTAACATCTTATTTGGTCTATTACTGTGATATGACCCATTGGCTACTGTGGTAACTGCCATGGACTCTTTGGTAGGCCTAGGGTTGGGGTATTAGGAAGGCAGATGCGTTTGGAAGTGCTGCGAAGGTGGTCATGTTGGACATATTGTGAAGGCAGTTAGACTGGTGTACTATGAAAGCTGCCATATTAAGTGAAGCCATTGGGTGATTGATCCACTGGGTGCCTGATGGTCGTGATGTTGGATGACACATGTCTGGTCCTTTGGATGATGTGTTGGACATCTTGATTGACCTTTTGAGTATGTGACAGAACACATCTTCTTTGGCTCATTTTATCCTGGGATCGCCTCTTTTTTTTCCTCTTCTTTTTCTTTTTCTTTTTCTTTTTTTCTTTTCCTTTTTTCTTTTTTTTTTCTTTTTTGGCAGACTTCTTGGTTCAGCAGATGCCAAATTGGCCACCATATCACATGGTGTCTTTTTTGACATTCTGGATGCATGGAAGGTCACTGTATTGGCAAGGTGACATCTCAGCATGCTGCTATGCACCAAGATAGATGGTTACCACAGGCCTGCCATCACCATCTCCTTGGTGGAGGTTGGGTGAGGGGAAGAGGTGAGCAGACCCTATGAGTTTTCTCTGAAGCCCATCCCCACCCTGTCTGTGAGAAAGGGCTAGTGTGGGTGTCGGGAGTTCCTACTGAGGTCAAGTTCTTGTCTGGGGCTTGGGAATACTGCCTGTGTTTGGCCATTAAAAAGGCACCATCTCCATCTCTTAGTGTCTTTTTCTTGGTGGACCCTGTGAGGCTCAAACACCTAAATGTGTGTTCCTCTATGCCCTTCTTCCTATCCCAGGGAGCTGGTGGCCTCTGTGGGGGAAGGGCTGGGGGGGAAAAGCAGCAATGTGACCTTTGGCTCTTTGTTGTCCCTGACCCCAAGGACAGTTTGTTCATAGATAGCAGCCCCCGCACAGTAGTGGGGCCAGAGCAGCCAGGGGGGAGGTGGCTTTGCAGTGACCAAGGCCATCACCCCTCCCCCACCTTGCAGACACACACACACACACACACACACACACACACGCACACACACATACACACCTGAAGCTTTAGGGCTATAGAAACCTACAGAAACTATAGGCTATTCAATTTGGGGGAAGAAGGGAAAAGAATGCAAGATTTGAAGGGGGGAGGGAGAGAGAAAGGAGACAGAGAGAGAGAGAGAGAGAGAGAGAGAGACCTTTATTTTATTTATTTTTGAAAGAAGGTCTCATACTCTGGGGTGCTCAAACTCATGGCAATCCCCCTGCCTCTGTCTTCTTTCGAGGATTACAGGGATGTACACCTGGTCTATACTGATTTATTCTGGTGTATTCGGTGCTGGGGCTGGAACCCAGCAACTGGAGTACGCTATAGCAATCACTTACCTATGGAGCTAGGTCCACTCTGTCAGTCTTTCTAGTCACCCACACTCTGGCCCCTCCTTGGCTCTCTTCTTTGGCCTCCCTCTCCCAGTTCAGAGTTTCCGCCTCTACCTGCCGCCTGGCAGGCGGGTCCCTCTATTTCTGTCGCAGTCCCGCCTTGCCCGGGCCGCGTGTCACCCCCGCCCCCTGCCTTGCTGGCTCCCAGTTGTCAGCCGTCCCACCAGGCTGGCTGTCCTGGGGAATTCCTCCCGGTTCCTGGAAAAAACAACTGGGGCCGAGAGAAAGGCCCTCAGTCTCCCCGGGCTCCGGCCCTCCCCCGGGCCTGGGGGTCGCCGGCCCGAGGCAGGAAGCCCTGCGGTTTCTGGCTTCTCCCCGGCGGCCTCCGGATCTGGCCCCCGCCGCTCCCCCCCCCCCCAAACCGGGCCAACAGCCCAAATATTATTCCGCAGGAGGAGTCGGTGGCGGCGGGAGGAGGCTCAGGTTGAAAGAGGCTTTCAGGGTAGCCAGGCCTTGGGCTTCCTGTCCCCAGGCTCGGGCCTCAGGCTGCCCCACTGGGGACCTCAGGTGGCCTGAGAGGCGGGGTGTTGTTGTAGGGTCCTTAGGGGAGGGTGGGGCCATCTGTCGGGGTTTCTGGTGGCCACCAGCTCGCCTGGCCTTGCCTGGCGTGGGCAGGTGTGACCCCCCCCCCCCCCCCGGACAGCCGGCTGGTGTCCAACGTGGAAAAGTACCAACATCAGACGTGGGACGTGTGGACAGACAGGAGGACGCGATGAGGGATGGGTCACTGGGGTGGGGGGGACATAGAGTGGGCTGGGTTGTGGGGTTGACATGACATTAAGGAAAAGACCTGTGGGCAGGAAACCGAGGCTAGGGGCCTGGGTCCCAGCTTGAGCACGGAGCTATATACGCTTTGAGATGAGGTAATGACTATAGAAGTGGCCCCAGCTGTTGGGCCTAGTAACCCACATCTGTGGTCTCAGCACTCGGGAAGCAGAGGCAGGACTGTTTGGGGGCCAACCTAGGCTACATAGCTACATAGTGTGTCTGTCTCTTAAACAAACAAGAAAACTTGACAAGTAATGAGTAATTGAATAATTCCTTTTTAGGGACCCTCACTTTATTACAGGCAAAAACTGAGGCATGGAGCTGGTTTGACGATTAAGGTCACACAACTGGGGTGGGGATGGGGGTGGGGGTCCCAGGAAGGCCCTCTGGCTCTGACTCAGTGCCTTGGACCTCCACTGTTCTAGAGAATAGCCCCCCACTTCCTGCCACAGTTTGGAATGGTAGGAGCCTCACCCACAAAAGTTTACAGGTGTGTGTGTATGTATGTGTATGTGTGTGTATGTATTGTATAAATATATGCATGTGAGTATATGTGTGTATGTATGTGTATATATACATATATGTATATATGTATGTGTGTATGTATCTGAGTGTATGTGTGTGTGTATGTATGCATGTGTGTATATGTGTGTATGTATATGTATGTATGTGAGTGTATGCATGTGAGTATATGTATGTGTGTGTTCTGGTCATGTTTGTCATACAGCTCTTTACCTTTCTTAGTGTCATTTTTATATTTCTCTGCTGTTCTGTGACGGGTGTCTTTTAGCATACGTGTGTGCTTCCGTATCTTGGTCACTGTCTGTCACTTGTCATTGTGTCTGTCACTGGGCATCTTTACGTGTCACTCTTCTGTGTGTCACATTATGTGTCTCTGTCCCTCCGACTTGCACATCTGCCTATATTGGTCACTGTGCGTCACTGTGTCTGTCCACCAATGTGTCACCATCTACCCTGGTGCCAGTGTGTGTGTTACTCACCACTCAGGCCACAGGTGGGCGTGTCTGGCCCACCAGTGCCAGAACTGTGGCCCAGCCCAGCCTACCCTGGCTGCTGTGGTCCACGCTGGACGCCTGTTTGCCATGCCTGCCTCAGGTAAACAGGAGGCTCCCGAGGCCCAGGGCACCTCCCTCACCTCTGCTCCCTTCTCTTAGGACTGCTCCCAGCCCAGCTGGATCACAGCCCACTGACATGCCCCCAGCCACCCTGGACTCACAGACCCAGTCTTGGCCTCAGCCTGGTCTGTCCCTTTATCTCTGTTTGCCTGTCTGTCTCTGTGTCTGTCTGTCTGTCTCTTTCTGGGGTAGTGGTTCTCAATCTTTCTAATGCTGTGACCCCTTATATTTTGGTGACCCCCAACAGTAATCTCAATGTTACTTCATAACTATAATTTTACTACTGTCATGTAAACATCTGATAGTTAGATGCAGATGTAATGGAAATATCTGTTGTGCAGATGACCTTAGTTGACTCCCGTGAAAGGGTTATTCGACCCTCCCCCACAAGAGGTCACAACTCATAGGTTGAGAACCATTGCTCTAGGATCTCATGGAGCCTGTGCTAGCCTCCAGTTCCCTCTGTAGCTGCGGATGGCCTTGCATGACCCGTTCTCCTGTTTCTACCTCTACATTGCTGCCATTACTGGCACGAGCCACCATGTCCAGCTCATGAGGTGTTGTGTATTGAACCCAGCGCTTCTTGCACACTAGACAAACACTCTGCCAAGGGAACTATGTGCCTAGGCCTAGTCTGTTTTTGTTTTTTAAAATTCATCTGTTTTAGTGGAGTTGTGGGGGTGTTCTTTTGTTTTTCTGAGCTATATAGCTCAGGCTGGACGCAAACTCACTTTGTTGCCGGGGATGACGCTGAACTCTATCTTGTTCCTCCTAACGTCCGTCACCTCCCAGGTGCTGGGGTGACAGGCCACCACACCTGTGCTCCCTGTATTTTAATCTCTTGGTATCTTTCTGTACATACTTCCTTTTGCCCGTGTTTCCGTGGCTCCGGCTTTCCCTGCCATCTCTTGATTCTGCTGTCGGTCTTTCTCCATCCTTTCCTTCTTGCCAGCCCAGTTTGTGTCTGCAACTTCAGAATCACTTTATTGTGTCATTTCCCAACTCTGGGCTCCCAAGCTGCTTTTTACCATGGAATCTTCTCCCACCTTCTCAGTTGGTTCAAGTCTTGGCCACAGTGGCAGACTGTGCTGTGCCTTGGCCCTTCAGGGACAGAGTGGGCCCCCAGCCTCTGCCCCAGCCCGCTGGTATATATAAAAAGGTATATGCACATCTTATTTATATCTGTATGGGGGCAGGAGGGGCAGACACTGGGGCCTTTGTGTAGCCGCAGCCCGAGGCCTGCCTGCTCGACACTCCTCTTTTCGTTCCTGCTACCCGCCTCGCCTCTATTCACTGACACCCCTCCACACACAAAGGTTCCTGTGGGGGCCTGCCAGCTTCCTCTGCCCAAGGTGTGAGTGGGCAGGGCATGGGCAGGCATACAGGGGAACCTAGAATCCTTTTTCCAGGGTCTGAGGGGCTTTCCTGGTGGAGAAAGTTGTAGGACAGGACTTCTCCACGTTACTGTCTGTCTGCATCTGTTGTACCTGGTTGTCCTAAGATCCTTAGGTGGCCTCTCCCCATAGGACTTGCTCTGGCTCATGGCTGCTTTGGTGAGGAAGCAAGCAGGTTACTACCACAGGACCTTTGCACATGTGAGCCATTCTCATCTCTCTTGACATGCTCCTTTCTTTCCTTTGGTTCTCAGCGAACCCTTTCTAAAATAGCAACGTGCCTTTGCCTGGCCTGTCTTTTCTTATGACTTGAGCTCCTGTGGCTGCCATGGTTTAAGGGTCCGTGTCTCTCATTTGAACAGTCATTTCTGGAAACAGAGGCTGCATTCACAACTCTATAAACTGTAGCATCTGACCCGGGACTTGTCACCCCATGGTGGCTGAGCCATTTTTACTGAGGGTTAAGGATCCTGTTTATTTATGCATCCCTTAGACTAACTCTGGGCTGGGTGATGCTGAGGGTACAGTGTAGCAGCCCGGGCTTTCCCGTCTGGGGGCTCACAGTGCAGGAGTGAGGCAGTCATTAAATCTTCCCTTGTCCTCACCTGCTTTTTTTCTTCTCCATCTTTGTTTGCTTTCTGAGATGGGCTGTTCCATGCTGCCCAGTCCAGCCAGGAACTTGTGCCCACTTTCTGCCTCGGTGTCCTGAGTGCCGGGACTGTGGGCATCATTCTGTCTCCCAGCTTGTACATCCCCTTCCTCGACCTTTCTGGACATGCCTCCATTAAACTCACTCCTCCTCTGTTTTCCTCAATTTTTGCCTCACTTTCGAGCTTCTCTGTTTTCCATGCCTCTCTGGACAAGCGTTTGTGGGGCTGGAGTGATGGCTTAGGGGTTAAGAGAACCCAGGTTCAGTTCCCAGTACCCACACGGCAGGGGATCTGACATCATCACACAGACACATGTAGATGAAACAGCACTGGACATAGAATTTTAAAAAGGCTTTTGTGGTGTTGGGGATGGAACCCACACTCTTCCAGATGCTTAGGCAGGGGCTCTACCACTGAACCACACCCCCAGCTCTTTACTGTAGACCTTAGGCAAACCCTCTGCCACTGAGTCACACACTCAGGCCTTCACTGGCCCTCTAGGCCAGGGTTCTATCACTGAGCCCCACTCCCAGCCCTCACCAACTGGCCACTTGCTCCTCTCTTCCCTACTTCTGTGGTTTCCCACATTTTTCAGGACGTCTCTGCAGCATATTCCTTAGTCTTTCTGCCTACTCTCTGGTCCCCAAATCCTTCCACCCTAACCCCACCTGGGTACTGGGGGAAGGGGAACTGACCCATTCCCCCCCCCCCAACACCCACACAGGTCAGGCTGTCTGTTCTGTTAATAGTTAACCCAACCTCTATCTAAAATACACAGCAGCCAGGCTGGGGGTGACTCCCCTGCCCCCCGCCCCCACCTACCAGCTGCTCTTAAAGGACCAGGTGTCTTCCACAGCTGTGAGCCCTTCCTGGAGCAAGGTGGCCAGGTGTGAGGAGGCCTCTAGTCCTGAGGATTTAGGGGGAGGGGGAAGAGAGGGTGCTTGGGTCTGCAGCCCTGGATCAAACAGGGAGTCCTCTGAGGGAGGGGTGCTCTCTCCAGCACCACCCCTGCTCCTGTTTATCACCTGGCGTATTTAATCAGGGATAGTTTTCCCAGCCCTGCCCTGAGCCTAGGCTGGTGCTTGGGTTGGGTTGCCTGAGCAGGTATGTGCTCCCTACTGGGGTGGGGGAAACATTACTCAAGATCCTGCAGAGAGCTGGGGCCATGTCTGTCTTCAGGTGAATGAGGGGCACAAGGCAGTGAGGAGACACCTGGAGAGGAGATCAGGGACACCCTTGGGTCGCTGGTTCTCACTGGACACTGTCTCGTTGGCTTACCATTGTATCCCTTCCCGGAATCTCCATGTCAGGGTCTCAAGTGGGGGCCAGGATGTGACTGCTGGGGCCACCCCCTCCTTTTAACCCCTGTTTTGCCATAGTCTGCCTAGGCCCCAGACCCCACCCCCATGACGCCAGCGGGCAGGAAATCCTGGTTAATGATCAGTCACCCAGGACAGGTGCGGGACAAGGCCGCACACACATCAGAAGCAGCCGCGGTGGGCGGGAGCCTTTTACTTAGCTCCTAAGTGTTTTAGGGTGATAGCCACTGTCCCCAGATGAAGGGCGTGAGCCCAGTTCAGGTTTCTCAGGTGTGTCCATCTCTTGGGCACTATATGAAGCAAGAAGGTACCATCCTGCTCCCATATACATTTACCCAGGAAGGTTCAACTCACTCTTTCCATGGACAGTGCCCCTAGAAATATCTCCAAGTAAACTACCTCTAGAACACTTCCTACTTCTTTTCCCTCCTCTGATGTCTCTGCATTCAGAGGGCCAGCTGTAGTGCAAACCTACTCTCAAGTTTGTGATCGCCGTGCAGGAGCCAAGCCCTGTCAGAATCTCAGTACCATCGTCTGCAAAACCGGCCTCGACTACACCTTTAATTAGAGCACAGCAAATGTACACTACTACAAACAGCAGCCCACTGGACAAAAGGCACCACCTAGTGGTCACAACGCAGAAGTCCTCTTGCGCGCAGGACAAGTCCAATCCCGAAGGGGGCGCAGCATCTCATAAAAACTAAAGGGAACAAGAAGGGGGAAAAAGAACAACCCATCTCTCAGTTTATTGAAGGAGGAAAAGGGTGGGAGAGGGGGAACAATAAAATGCTTTTGCTTCGTTTATAAAGAGCGAGTTCTCAGGAGGTCCCTTCTCAAGGACACGCGGGGTACCTCTCACCCAACTACCAACAGCAGGAAAGCCAAGCCAAGAAAGGAAAAAGAAAGGAGGGGCCCAGGAACCCCAAACACCCTCTCTGACAGGAGCCACAAGCTCTCTCCCCCCACCCACAATGTATCTACCCCAGGGGACCCATCTGGGCAGAGGAAAGGGTATATACATAGGTTAGGGTGGTACAGGGTTGGGTGCGGTAGGGAATAATTTATCCGCAGATGCGGTGATGGTTAAGGGGGAGGGGAAAGAAGCCTGGCAGTGGCAGCCTAGGGGTCTCTTTCTTTCTTGACCTTGATGTCACCAGCAAGAATAGTAGCGATCTCGCCCTGCATGAAGGCCCAGGGGACAGAGGAACCCACCAGTGGACATTTGTCTCCACTGGGGCAGTACACCTCTCCGGCTGGGCCCTGTGCCTTGATAAACTCTCGGGAGCAAGGAAAGCAGAACTTGTGTCCGGGTACCGAGGGACACTGCACGAAGTGGGTGTCTTCCAGCCTTTCTCTGCACAGGGTACAGCACAAGGGGGCTCCAGGGGTCGCCCCTGTGCCGCTACCACCCCCGCTGACAGCTTCAGCCCCGGCAGTGGGGCTGACTTCTGCCTCTCCATTGCGTGCCACCAAACGATGCTGGGCCGGTGGTTGGGTTGTGGAGGAAGCCGCGGGGCTAGCACCCCCTGCGCGGACAGAGCCTCCACCCCCACCAGGGTCCTTGGGTGAGTGGCCCAGAGCCTCGGCCACATTCTTGAGGGCAGCAATAGGTGAGGGCACACCAGGGGTCTCTGAAGAGTATGGACCGCCTGGCGCCACCCAGTGCCGCTGTTGCTGCTCCTCCGTGGTCATCTTCCCAGCTGTCTCGCCCTCGGGCTCAGGGGATGCTTTGCGACGGCGTGGAGTGGGCGCCAGGTTTCGGGATGGGGCTCTTGGAGGTGGGCCACACAGAGCAGCAGGGGCCGGTTCTGGGTACTGCTGGGGCAGGGCCTCCGCAGGAGCAGGCTCTCGGAAGCTGCGGACCCCATCCGTAAGCAGCTCTCCTAACTGGCGCCATTCCCCTGAACCATGGCGCCGTTCATACTCGAGGTACTTGAAGCCCGATGAGGCCAGGGCCTTCCCTGGCTCTCGAAGAGCATCATGAAACATCTGGCGAGCCACTGCAAGGACCCCCGCGTAAACATTGCCAGAACCACAGGGGTATTCGGTGAAGAGCTTCAGCTCGAACTCATAGCCCGGAGGGCGGGCAGTGGCATCAAAGGCGAACACCCGTCCCACCAGCCCGTGGTCCTTCTTGAATCGAACATTGAAAGGGGCACAGGCGGACAGAGCCAGTAGCTGTTCCCTTACAGCCTTGGGACGCCCATGCCACTCCTCCGCCCGGCCCCGCATGGCCTCGTTCAGTTCTGCCAAGCAGTCCGCATTCCTCTGCTGCTTCTCCTTCTCGAAATCGGAGCCGAAAAGTGGACGAGCGGGGCTTAAGCCAGGTGCCAGCGTCAGAGCTCGGCCTCCAAGGCCAGACACTGCAGCTGCCAGCAGCCCGGGGGGCATCAAGCTGGGGATGGAGCCAAGCAAAGCCCTGCGTGCCCCTTCCGCCACGGCCTCCTCGCGGCCCAGCCCGTTGGCCAAGCGGGACCCCAGGGTGTACTCCAAAGCCGGCGAAGGCAGCGCCAGGCGGCTGGATGAAGTAGCCCTGTCATAGCGGTCCGGGCCTGAGACGCTACCGCCGGTCCCCGATGGCTGCGCCTGGGCCTGCGGGGGTGGCAACTGGGAGCCCTGGGAGCCCGTGGAGGCTAGGTCCTTGGAAGTCGGGTGCTTGAGAGCCGGGGGTCCGGGCGAGCGGCCCTCGGGGAGCACGTGGCTGCGCTTGAGCTGGCGGGCGGCGTCGATGAGCAGCTCGATGCGGTCCGCGCCCTCGAAATTCACGCACCCGCGGCACACAGCCTCGCTGAAGTCCCACACCATGGCCCACGGCATCTTGGGCAGGTCGCACAGGTAGCACCACTGGCGGCGGGACGCTTGCACGGACGCCATGGCGCCCCCCGGAACGCCGCCAGGTGCCCCTGCTGTGCACCCGCCGCCCACGTTCGCTCCGCCGTGCCCCGGGACGGGCGCGCGAGCCGCTCAATCCGGCCTCGGGCTCGGCCTCCCCGCCGGATTCAGGCCCGGCCCCCCTTCCCCGCCCCCTGGGCCCTCAGCCTTTTTTTTCCTCTCTCTCTCACTCCCGCCTCCGGTGGAAAAGGCAAGCCACGAGCACGCACGTCGGCGCCCCCGTCCGGTCCGCGCCGTGAGCCGCGATGCACAGCTCCAGCTCCTCGATGGGCCTCGGGCGCCGCCGCCCCAGGCTCCCGCCGCTCCGCTCGCGCCGCCGACGCCGCTGCAACGGCCGCCGTCGCCTCCACCTCCTTCTTCTGCCCCAGAGGCCGCTTCGCAGGGAAAGTTACATAACGCGCGGGCAAAGCCTTCTGGGAAATGTAGTCCCGTCGGGGCTGCTTCTTAAAGGGGACTGGGTAGAAAGCAGTGGCGGGAAAAGAGGGCGCGCGCTGGTCTGGGTGCTTAATTTTCACTGTGCCTCGCCAGGAAGCTGGGGTTCGCACACAGGGTCCATGGAGTGGGTAATGGTTTCATAAATGCTCGGGTGGCCAAGTTGCTGTGGATGCAATTTCCCCCCTTTCCCCGCCCCCTCTTTCTTTCTTTTTTTTTTTTTTAAACAATCTTTTTTTTTTTTTTTTAGATTTATTTATTTATTTATTTATTATATGTAAGTACACTGCAGCTGTCCTCAGACACTCCAGAAGAGGGAGTCAGATCTCGTTACGGATGGTTGTGAGCCACCATGTGGTTGCTGGGATTTGAACTCCTGACCTTCGGAAGAGCAGTCGGGTGCTCTTACCCACTGAGCCATCTCACCAGCCCCCCCTCTTTCTTTCTTAAGACTTAGATTTATTCTTTAGCTCAGGTTGGCCTAGAAGGCTAGCCTATGTAGTCTAGGCTGGCCTCAAACTTGCTGCAATCTCCCTGCTTCAGCCTCCTTGTGGGTTTACAGTCCCGACACCATACCCAGAAGCCGGAAAGCAGTTTCTGCTCTGATTTGCTGAGCAGTTCTAGAAGAGTCTTGCCCTCTCTTAGAATCCCGCCCCTTCAAGAAGGGCCAATAACCGGTTAGAAAGGCAGCAGCTTTGGGGGAATTGGGGCGGAGAGGCTCTGATTGGACGGTTTCAAGGGGATGGTTTCAGGCAACTCTTGGAGAGTAGTGTCTACTTGGCAGTTTGTCCTTCCCAGTGTCTTAGGTACTAGCCTCAAGGGCGGCCCAGAGGCTACAGGATGATAAGACTGTAGGCTTCCGAGCCAGGCGGCTGCCTTAGTTTCCTCATCTGCTAAAGAACGTTCTCTGAGCCTGCCAATTCTGCTCCAGCTGTGCACGTATTTGGTCTCTAAAGGGTTACAGAGTTGGCTTCTCGGTACACCTCCAATTTCACTACAATTCCCAAAATGCTCTGCGAGATGGACGCACTGACGTACTTCCTCTGCTTGGAAGCTTGGGGGGGGAAGGCCTTCCCGATTCTTGCCCCCCCCCCTTGCTAGCAGGGAATTTCGCCCTCTCCCTCCACCCCCACCCCCCAGGTTAGGGGGCTCTTATTACTCTTATATTTGGAATGAGGAAGCCAAGAGGAGATTGCTGGGAAGGGCAACCCCAAACCTCCAAGTGCTTAATGGCCTGGTGGGCCCAATCGGCTGTGGGCACCCCATGTTTTTAGCTTTTTTGGGGGGGTGGGGGGAGCTAGGAGAAGCGACATATGTCTCCAGGACCTAGCTCACATCAGCCCTTTCCCCTCACTTGGCCTGGATCCCCGCTGGTGGTCTCAATTCCCCCCCCCCCCCCCAGTGTCTTCTTTGCGTTCTTCCAGGTTTGCACTTAGTGGAGGCTTGGTGGTTTTCTCACCCCCACCCCAGAGTAGTCACAGCAGCCCTGGCTTTCTATTTCAGCGTTACAATTTAACTACCACCTGCATTACTGTTTTAACACTTCTCCCTTAAACAAATTGCCTATTTTTATCGTTTCCTGGGAGATACTATGTTCACAACCATAGGTTTCCTGTACTACTGTTTATTTACTTTCTCCTGCTTATACGTGGTACTGGGATGGAATCCAGGGCCTTATGCTAAGTGCTCTAGTGCTGAGATGTACTACCAGCCTGTATTTTTAATTTTGAAACTGGGCCTCACTAGGTGGTCCAGGCTGGCTGGCCTGAGCTCTGGGTCCTCCTTCCTTAACCTCCTGGGGGCTGAGATTTCAAAAATACATTAACCATGCCTGGCTTTATTTATTTTTCCTTTTTCTAACGATAGGTCTCTGAAGCACAGGTTAGCCTTGAACTCACAGCAAGCCTCCCTAGTACAGGAATGGCAAGTATGAGCCATGATCCCTTGATAGGCTCTTTAAGGCTGTAAAAGCCTATTTTTCGTTCTGCCCCGTCTCTGTCCTTGCCTGAGTTAACTACCCAATTACTTTATTGAACTGCTCTTAACAGACCTAGATAAACTCTGTTTGTTGCAACCTTCAAGTGTGTGCTTCTGCACCAGGGTTAGTTAAGGCTTTTAGAGGGGCAATCACCTGCCTCAAGTTCAGGAGGCATGTCCTCTGGGGCGGGGTGGAGCAGTCCCTAAGTGCTGGACTCCCAAGGCCTGTCTCAGAGCCTCAAGTTAATTGTATGAAAATAAGTTTATTGACATCTTGTCAGCACTGAGGAGAAAGGAAGGGAGGGGCTGAGCTCCGGAGGTCAGACACACCTCGCAGCAATGAGAGGCAAAGGACCCAACCTATACCTCCCCCAGTCAGAATTCTGCCTCCTCCTCGGAGTCCTCTGCCTTCTATATTCTGATTTGTCTAGCAACTGCCAACCCTTCCGAAGAAGTCTGGGCTGGGGGAGTAGGGAGGTCCCCACACGTTGCTTCTCTTTAAGTCATGAACAGTAACTATTAGGCAAAGGAGCATGTCGCAGAGCCAGGAGGTCCCCCTCCCACCCCACAAAGGGCAATATAGTAACATAAAATTGATGGCTTAGAAGTTGGGGTTACAGGAGGCAGTCAGGCGGACACCACTGTACCAGAGAAAGGGGCTGAGGGAGTCCACCCGGGGACTCGCCCAGAGAATCAGGCACTAACTAGCACAGGAAGTGGGGTGCTCACGCCCCTAGAGCAGGAAGCCAGGGTGCAGCTGGGATAGGCAAAGAGCATCTTCCTCCTCGACTGCGCCTGCGCCAAGCAGGGAGAGGGGTTGCAGGCAGGAGCTTGGACAAGGGTAGATTTCACGGAGACTTCCAGCGGCCCCGCCTCTTTCGTGTAGGGAAACCTTTCCTCCTTTTGTGTGGGGGTGAGTCGTGGAGGGGAAGTGGTGGGGCTGGGGGTAGTGGTTTGGGCACCCCTTCCTCGCTCCTGGGGGAGATGATCACTCCCCTCGCTGCCACTACAGCCCCATCCACAACAGCAGCTACCACAGACACAGGCTCTGGGGCGAGCTCCACCTTGGGGGCAGAGGGTGGCAGGACTGGTTTGGGAGGTGGGGGCGGAGGTGGCGGTGGGGGCGGGGGCAGCGGGTCAGCTGGGGTTCCCGGCAAAAGGGGTAACAGGGCACTGAGGGCCTCGCTCAGTTTGGCCAGTCCCTGCCGAAGGGTGCCAGCCAGCTCCCTGATAGCATTGGCAGTCTCCTGCTGAGCCCGCAGGAAGTCCAGGGACTGTTCTGGGGCTGAGGTGGGCCGAGGAGGAGTTGGGCTAGGAGATGAGGGTGCCACTTGGGCCAGCGCCGTGGGTGGTGGTGGAGGGGCAGGGAGCGGTGGAGACAAGGCCAGGCGGGGCAGCTGGACAGGCTGCATGGCTGCAGGGGACGTGGACTCACGCTCCTTGGCTTCTTGGGGATTGCAAGAGGGCCGGGCCCAGGACTCTGGGCTGCTGGAGCCTCCCTTGCTCTGGGCTGGTGTATCTGTAAAGATAGAGACCTTGGTTAAGTCACAAAGGGCCTGCAAGTCTTCATTTCCTGTTTTGGCTTCCTATCCCTAGTACAGTCTCTCAGTCTCTCCTTCTTCAAGGAAACAGGGTCTCTCTAGGTGATACAGGCTAGCCTGCAACTCCGGATTCTCCTGCTTCCAATTCCTAAGTGCAGGTATTACAGGTGGCACTACCATGCCTGGCTTGATTTAGGCTTTCTAAGAACACCACCCTCCAGGCATGCTGGCACCCTAGTACTTAGGAAGCCAAGGCAGGAGGTTTGAGAAATTTAAGGCCTACATCCACTATATACCCAGATTAAAGGCCAGCTTTGACTACATTAGACCATATCAAAAAGAAGGAATAAAAACACTTTAAGACCTCTCCCACATCAGAAACACACACACACACACACACACACACACACACACACAGACACACACGCTAGGCCACTATCGAGGCATTTGTTTGAAATACTTGTATTCTGGAGCTGCAGGCGAACCTAGGCTATAAAGCAAGACCATATCTCAAAAAGGAACACACTAGTAATACCACCTAGATAGAACATGCCAGGGAACGCTCATGAAGTCAGTCTTTGAATGCCGAGGAGCGGATGCATTAAACTGTGTTGGGGGTGATCCTTTTATGCACTGTGTAAAGACTGGTGGTGTACTATTCATCTGCTGATATCTGTACCAGGCGGGCATCTGATTTACAGGCCCGACATCCTGTCTAATTGCTCATCACCTGCATCCTATTTTGTAAGCTCTCCCTCTCTCACCTTCCTATTGGTTTAAGAAAAAAACTAAGGGCTTACAGCAAAGGAGGGGAGAAGAGGCGGGACATCTGGCAGAGATAGGAATTCTGGGAAAACAGTCAGGCGTGGGAGAATCAGGGCCAGGCTGTGAGACTTCGAGGTAACAAGCCACGTGGCAGAATGTAGGTTGTAAGACCTGGTTGGGAACAAGAGTAAGCTGAGGCCTAATGCTATTATAAATAAATCTAAGACTGTGTGTCAGTATTCAAATCTGGGACAAGCAGAGAAAGTCCTCATGGTTATGCATGGCGCCCAGTGTGAGGCATGAACCCTGGTGACTTACCGACTGAGCAACTTGGTGGCCAGCTTTAGTGGACAAAAGCCTTACAAGTCTGACAGACCCCATGGTAGTAAGAGGCTTTGTGGGCTCCGTAAAGCGCAGAACCATCTGGACACTCCCGCATGGACTCAGTTGGAGTCCATTGAAAGAGGCAGAGTGGCTGGTACACTGGTCCTAACTCTTGCATGCTCTTTCCAGCCAGGATGGCAGGATTTCCTAGTTCTATCCCAGCCTGCTGGGTCGTCACAATCTCAGGCGCCCTTCACACTCTTGGGGCTTAAAGTGTCTGCTGAGAGACGGTGTTCTGGGTGAGCTGAACCTCGCTCCTGAGTTCCAGCGGCTCTTAGGCATCTCTAGGGGGCAGTGCTCACAATCTGTGCTTTGTCTAGACACCTCAAACTCACTACTGAACGGAGTTCGTCATCCACCCCTGCCTCAGAAGATGGCAGCTCCATCGTCCAGGTGCTGGGGCTGAAATAAAACTCCATCATCCCTCATTCTTTTCCTATCCTGGAGTTGGACCAAAGATTCATTCGGGTTATGTATGTATCTACCATTAAGTGTACCCTTTCTTAGTAGTATTCTCTGTGCGTGCATGTATATGTATATGTATATGTATATGTATATGTAGGGAGGGTATGTACATGCATGTGTATGTGAACTGTCCCAACTTAGTTTTGAACAACTCCTGACCAGGAGTTTGCTGATTTGGTTTGGCTGCCTGGCCAGTGTGCCCCAGGGGCTTCTTGTCTCCACTCTTTCAGTGCTGGGATTTCATCCATGTGAACTACACCAGGATTGTGAGCCTGGCTGGGTTCTTGGGTTGAATTCAGGACTTCCTACGTGTGTGGCCAGCATGTTACTAACTGAGCGCTCTCTCTCTCTCTCTCTCTCTACCCCCCAGTCTATTTATTTATTTTATTTTTGTTGTTATTGTTTTGAGACAGGGCTTCTCTGTATAATAAAAGCCCTGGATGTCCTGGACACTTTTTTTTTTTAAACCTGCAAGACTAGGGGACTTTTATTTTATTTATTTTTTTAAAAGATTTATTTATTTATTATATGTAAGTACACTGTAGCTGTCTTCAGACACTCCAGAAGAGGGCATCAGATCTCATTACGGGGGGTTGTGAGCCACCATGTGGTTGCTGGGATTTGAACTTCGGACCTTCAAAGAGCAGTCGGGTGCTCTTACCCACTGAGCCATCTCACCAGCCCCTGGACACTCTTTGTAGACGAGGCTGACCTCAGACTCGCCGAGATCCTCCTCCTGAGTGCTGGGATTAGAAGTGTGCACTATCACTGCCCAACTCAGTACATGCTCTTAACTGCTGAGCCATCTCTCCAGCTCCCCTGCTTGCTGAGACAGGCATTTGCTAAACTGTCCAGGCTGGCCTTGAACTCCCAACTCTGCTACTCCAGCCTCCTTAGTAGCTGAGATCACAGCCCTGTACCTCCACACCTGGCACTTTTTTCTTAAGACACTATCCCCAAACAGATGCAATCCCACATAAACATAAATAAATCCAACATCCACTCTAGGTGCTTCTCCCTCCAGCCTCACCCAGCACACTCTCAGTCCTTCCCCAGCGTTGTGTGGTTACATTAACACTTCAGAAAGCCACAATGACACAGATGACTGCCTGCTGTCTGCTTCCACTTATACAAGGTATCTTGACCAGGATGATCTGTAGAGGCAGACAGTAAGTCAGTGACTGCCTAGGATTATAGGGCAACTGGTGTGGTGTCTGGGGTACCTGGAGGCTATAGAGCTTCCTCCTCAAGGAGAAATGTCCTGGCTATTATCTAAAGTGGCTGCCAGTCCTTTTCTTGGCTCTGGTTTCAACCCTAAGTGGTTTCTCTGAGAACTCATTTCTCCTGGGCATGCAACCCATGTCTTTCTGTCTAATTATTCTAGGTAAGCTCTACCACCTAAGGAGTCGTCGTGCTACCTGCTGTTTTCCCAGTCCAGGGATGGGACTCCAGGCCTTATACATAGGTAGGTTCTCCACTGAGCCACGCCCCCAGCCCCTCATTGGGGGATTCTAGGCAGGGGCTCTACCACTGAGCCACGCCCCCAGCCCCTCATTGGGGGATTCTAGGCAGGGGCTCTACCACTGAGCCACGCCCCCAGCCCCTCACTGGGGGATTCTAGGCAGGGGCTCTACCACTGAGCCACGCCCCCAGCCCCTCACTGGGGGATTCTAGGCAGGGGCTCTACCACTGAGCCACGCCCCCAGCTCCTCACTGGGGGATTCTAGGCAGGGGCTCTACCACTGAGCCACGCCCCCAGCCCCTCACTAGGGGATTCTAGGCAGGGGCTCTACCACTAAGCTATTGGCCTAGGCCTTTTTTCCTTTTTTTTTTTTTTTTTTTAAGTTTTTAAAAATCTATTTGTATTTAGGGGGGTGTTCAGATACACATGCTGTGTTGTGCATGTAGTGGTCACAGGACACCGTGTTTCTCTGTCCACCATGTCAGTCCCAGCGTTTGACCTCAAATTATCAGGCTTGGTAGCAAGCACCTTTACCCACTAAGCCACATCATAGGTGTTTTTTTCCCCTCCATTTTGGGGGATCCTTTGTTGTTGTTTAAGACAGGGTTTTTCTGTAGCCCTGGCTGTCTTGGAACTCGCTGTGTAAACCAGAGTGCAGAGATCCACCTGCCTCTGCCTCCCAAGTGAAGATTAAAGGTGTTTATGGCCACCCTTAGCTTTTTTGGTTGGGGAGGTGTCTTGTGTTGGGGGGACAGGGTTCTGCTGCGTAGCTCTGGCTGGCCTAGAACTCACTATGTAGGACAGCCAGCCTCAGACTTGGGGTGGTTTCTTTACATCTGCCTCCACCGTGTGTGGCTGTCATATCCTTTAAATATTATGTCAGAAATAAGTGACCCTTAGTTCAGTTCCCAGTGCCAGCAAAGATGCAAGCCAGCCGCTCCTCTCCTTTGATGACAACAACTTCCGCTTTGTAAGTCTGACTCAGGATTAAGTGGTCAGGTAGGCTGGGTGCTATGGTACAGGCTTTTAATCTCAGCACTCAAGAGTCAGAGGCAGTGGATCTCTGCGAGTTCAAGGCCAGCCTGGTTTACATAGTGAGTTCCAGGACAGCCAGGCCTACACAGAGAGACCAGGTGGTTGGGGACACGCTTGCCTCAGAGCCTTTACTGTGTGGTTCTCTCTAACTGCCACACTCGGGCTCCCCTCAGATATCCACTAGGCTCAACCTGTGAATGTAAGCTGCAGCTTGAATTCACCACCTCCAGGAAAGCCCTCCCTGACTATCCTCACTGTACAAAACATTATCACTCTTAACTACTCTAGGCACAGGGGCTCTCTATGCATTCCGGGCTAGCCTCAGACTCAAGAGCTTCTTTCTCCAACCTCATGAGCACTACGCTTTCAGTGTGAGCTGCCCCTGCCTGGTGCCTTTCAGTAGGCATTGTTTCTCCTGTTAATAGTTATTATCTATATGACATTATGTGTAGTGTGCTGACTATTTGTGGCATGTATCCCCCAACTACATCAGCTCCCTAAGGGGAAGGAATTTGTCTCGTCCTCCACTGTATCTCCGTATCCATCCCCAGGAAGAGGACCTCAATAGACATTGATCGAGCATTTTAAAACACTTCGTAACAACTTCTAAGTAAGCAAGTTGGAGTTCAGGGGGTGAGTCAATGGAACCGTGAGGGCCAGAGCTGAAGCCACATATATGATAGGCAGGAATGGCAGCAAGCCTGTAATTCCAGCCCTGGAAGGCAGATATGGAAATCCCCACGGCAAGCTGACTGGGGGTGAGGGTGGGGGTTGGGGGTGGAGCCAGATCAATGAGCTCTGGGTTTGATTGAACAAACCTGCCTCAAAAGACTGTAAGACTAAGCAGCTCCCAACAACTCTGAACAGCGACTTTGGGCTGCCAGCAAGTGTGCTTGCACACCCACACATGCACGAAAGCCTGCGTTCCTATACACATGCACACAACACATGAACAAGTAACAAACTTACTGCTCTGGTTTCACAGAAAGAGATCAAATTGAGAATGTAGGTTGGGCTTCTGGCTGTTTCCACGCCTGCTGAGTGCGTTCCAAGCCTAACCGTTGACTGCATTCTGTCCTCCCCATTAACCGGGCAGTTAATGGGCAACAAGTGCAAGTCAAGTAGAAGTTGGGCGTCTGATTCTGTTCAACATCTCCCTGTGTGCTTGCTGTGTGACTTCAGGTAGGGAAACGAACCTTTCTGAATCCTATAAACTCCCTAGGGAAGGGGCCAGTTAAGGTGGCTCAGTATGTACAGATGGCTGCCGTGGAAACCTGATAAACTGACTTCGTTCCTGAGAACCCATGGTGGAGACACTTCTGACTGAAACTTTCCTTATGATCCCATGCTCATGTGCGCGCGCACACACACACACACACACACACACACACACACACACACACACAGAGTAAGTAAACACTTCAGACATGCTCTCTTGTTCCTCTCTTGCTTTCCTGCTCCCTACCCCCTCTTTCTCCACGTGCTCATGGCTGGCCTCTTCTACTCTTCTATCTTTCTCTCTCTACCTTTCTCTGCCTCCATTACCCTCTTGACTCCTTTCCCCATGCCCTGAATAAACTCTATTCTATACTTTAAAAAAAACCTTCAGACTTTACAAAAAAAAAAAAAGACGACGACGACTACCTGTTGGAATCATGCCTATGCCCCCCCCCCCAGTGCCTCCCCAGAGCATGTCTTTCTTCTCCATGCACCCAGATTTTTTGATACTGGCTCTCATATAGCCCAGGCTGGCCTAGGGAGATCCTGATCTTGCCTCTACCTCACTAGTGGCATGTACCACCACACAAGGCTCACACACACTAAGCCTTTCACCTTTACCCAATATACAACACTTGTCTGGCTCCTGCTTATCTCTCTGATCACTTCTTAAAATAATTTTTAAAAGTCCTCCTTGTAATCTTTTGGTTCCAATCCAACCTCACCAAAACTTCCTTGAGTCTCCTGCCATCATGCCTTTCCTCCTCCATACTGTGTGTGTCAGCTCTGACACCATCCCCTTCCAGAAGCCAGCCCTCTACACATCCCCAAGACTGGGTCATATATATCCTTCTGGCTCCCTCAGGCCCTGAGTTCTCCACCCTAGGCCTGTTACCTTGAGTCCTTGAATCACTCTTGGTTTCTCTGTGTAGCCCTGGCCATCCTGGAACTCACTCTGTAGACCAGGCTGGCCTCGAACTCAGAAATCTGCCTGCCTCTGCCTCCCGAGTGCTGGGATTAAAGGCATGCGCCACCACTACCTGGCTGAGTCACTCTTTTCTCCACCAGAGAACTGTGTCAAGCCCTGACTTGTGTCAGCATAGGGCAGGCATCTAAGGGAAGAGTTATGGAGAAAATCGCCATAGCTTAGTGGGAAGAGGGCTTGCCTAGCATACAGGAAGCTCTGGGTTCTATCCCCAGTGCTGCATAAACCAGGCATGGTAGAACATTCTTGCAATGCCAAAACTAGGGAGTTGGAGGTAGGAGGATTATAAGTTCAAGGTCATCCTCACCTCCACAGTGGGTTCAAAGCCAGCCTAGGGCACATAGTAAGACCCTGTCTCAAAGAAATCCAGAGTGAAGGCTGAAGAGAGGGATGTCTCCACAGCAGCTCTGCCGGCATGACCTTGAGGAAGTCACCAGACTTCTCCAAGCCTTGGTTTACAGTGGTGAAGCAGTATGGACCGCCCACTGGTGACCATTCCTTAAGCTAGCCATGCACTCAAGAGGCTGGAGCAAGCAGTTTGCCTGGGTCACTTCACCCAGTGTTCGCAGGATCTCTCCTAGGGGAAAACCTACTTTTCAGAAGTGAGTATACATGAATTTACTGAGATGACAATAATGTGGCTAACACTCAGACTGGACTCTGCCTCTAGGCGCTGCCTTGCACAGAACTCTCCCCACACCCCAGCTCTCTCTCCATTTACTTTCAGGCCTGGAACAAACCCTTGAGCCCCAGGCACACTGGCCCAGTGACCTAGCATTATTAACCTGCCCTTTCTCCATTGGTTTGCGGCAGGGTCTCCAAAAGACTGACACTGGTACTTAGTGCATACAGCCCAAGGTAGGCCCTGGGCTCCCAGATTCTCCTACCTCAGACCTCCACAGTAGCTGGGAAGAAAGACCAATCCCACCCACCTACTGAAATCGCCAATTCCAGCTGAGCCAGGCATCCCAGGACCGGTTCCACGTCTACGACTCTGATGGTCACCAAGTGGCTGTAGAACCACCAGAGACAATCCACTTCCTTTTCTGTTTTCTACATTATTATTTTTGGAAGGCAGGTTCTCACAGAGCTCAGATTTGCCTCTAACACACTATGCACCTAAGGATAACGCAGGTGTTGAGACTCCAAATCATGTGCTACCACATGGGTCTATGCAGTCAAAATCTGACCCTGGAACCCCTGAAAGCTGGGAAGTACTCAACCACCAGGACATCCCCAGCCCGCCCTTCCTCACCCTTTTAAGCCAAGCCTCCTGTAGCACAGGCTAGCCTTGAACTCCCGTTTCTTCTGCCTTCAACTCCCAAGCAGGAGAATTACAGGCCTGTTGGCACCACATCTAAGTCTTTCCTTTCTCTGACCTTAAAGCCCCAGCTCCATAATGGGCCTGACAGCACTGACCTCCTACTTTTTAGCAAAAATGTGGTAAACACGCCTGACCGATCTGGGCGTGAACAACGCACTGTAGGCTTCAGGAGTGCTGGTAGTTGTTAAAGAAACTGGCTTTGGGACTCACCTGCCCGTCGATCCTGCCTGCGGTCCTCTGACAACACATACCGTTGTGTACTAGCGGTCGAAGCCTGCGGCTGTGAAGAGGCGGCTGCCCGGGACTCCTCAGCCCCAGAGCCAGCCCCCGGCCCCGCCACACCCGGTCCCAGGATGGCGAAAATAGTCTCCTCCTCCGCAGAGAAGGCGTCCTCAGCGGCGGGCCCCGCGCCCTGCGTGGAATGCGGCACGCGGGCCAGCTTCTCCTTGGTGCGGCGCTTGAAGTCGTTCCAACGCTTCTGAACCTCCTGGCCCGTGCGTTTCCAGCTGGTGATGCCGTTGATTTTGGTGGCGATGCTGTCCCACACTCGCCGCCGCTCGGCCACGCTCACCCGACGGCTCTGCGCGCCGTAGAGCTGAGGGTAGTGGGCGCGCACCTCTCGGATCAGGATCTGGTTCTCCTCGAAGGAGAAGCGCGGCTTGCGGAGTCGGGTGGTCTCCTCCGCTTCGCCCGGCGCCGCCGCCGCGGTCGCCGAGGCCATGGCGCCCCCAGACGCCACCGATCGGCTGCCTGGCGCATGGGGGGCGCCGGCTCTGCGGGCAAAGGGCGAACAGCGCTGGCGGTGGCTCGGTGTCCCCGTGTCGCCCCGACACGGGCTCCTCTGGTCCCCTGTGCAAAAGTGGTGATGGGAGCGGCGAGGTGCTGAATGCAATCAAAGGTGCTTCCTCGTAGGTGACACCCGCCCAGTGCCCATCTTGTGCTTCACGCGGCCGCTAGTGCCTCGCGGAGGAGTTGATGGGTACTGGGGGGACGGACGGTCTGGAAGGATGGAGGGAAATGAGCAAAAGTGGAAGGGAAAAGGGTGCCACAGCAGGAGTTAGAGGAGAACGGGGGCGCAGTAGAACAGGACAGGGCAAGAGTAACGGGGATGCCCAGGGGGTCGAACATGCATGATGCTGGGAAGTGATGCCAACTGGGCAATGCAGCAGACGGGGCATCCAGATCAGAGAGGAGCGCTGGGGGTTCCCAGGGTAGTGGGTGTCAGTTCTAGGGTCCCTGAGAGAGGATGTCCAAGAATAAAGATGAAATGGAACCTTCTAGTTAAGACGGCAAAATATTAAAGCTGAGGGTCTGCAGGGATTATGGGGGTGCTGGGATTGCTGGGGAAAGAAGGGGAGTTGTGGAGATAACGGGGGTCCGAGATAAGAGGGGGGACCCCCGAGGCTTTTTTTGGACTCCAGGAAGAGTGATGGAGCACAGAGGATGGGGACCCCAGTTGGGCCGCGGGTCACTCACCGTGCCGCCGCAGCCCCTGCCTGCCGGTGGGTCAGGGCTTCGGCTTCTGCGGCCTCTTCCCTCCCCCCCTACTTCTCCCTCCCCCTCTGGGCCCCGCCCCCAGTAGCATTGAGAGCCAAGACGCATGCGCGCCGGGCGAACGCGGTCTCCAGATACCCTGACAGAGCTGCGTTCTCTGAGCCGTGTCTCCCAGCACTGCGCAAGCGCAGAACTTCCCGTCGCCTTGCTTTACCAGAAGGACACAGCTGCGCAGCCGCACATTTAGCGCTGAAGTAGGTTCCCTGGGCTCTGGTGCTCAATTGCGCATGTGCAAACCTACAGCGCGCATGCGTGT
The DNA here is from genome assembly GCF_000001635.26 of Mus musculus. Taxonomy (NCBI): domain Eukaryota; kingdom Metazoa; phylum Chordata; class Mammalia; order Rodentia; family Muridae; genus Mus; species Mus musculus. Next base: position 18,991,020 of record NC_000073.6, on the reverse strand, counting down.
CACTGGCACCTTGCCTGCGATGGTACCCAGGACTAAATCCCAGTGCGGGCGCAGTAGAGAGAGAGATGCTGAAGAGAGCGCTAGGACCAAGCGGAGTTTCTTCCCTTTGAGTAGTCCTTTAGCCTACTAAGCAAAGTCTTATTTTGAGAAAGGGGAGAAGAGCTTCATTTCCATGACAACTGCGTGGGTGGGGGCTGGGGGCGTTAGGAAACCTTGCCCACGCCCAATCCCTCCTCTGCGCAGGACCACTCGGAAACTACCTCCTACGGACTGAGGCGGGGCACCTGGAAATATTCCCCGCCCATGCAGAGGCGGTAACCATAGCAACCCAGCAACCTCCCAATGGTGCCTGGGAGGCCCCCTGTCCACAATTTGACGTCATGGCTCGGAGAGGGAGTTCAAAGGCAGGAATTTCTTGAAGGGTGGGGATGGCGATCCTAGAAAAGCGCAGAGCAGGAGTGATTCGAGAGCACCACTTGAATGAACTGGATGGCCGGATGGCAGGGTGAAAATTTTCAGTGCCCGCAGTTTCAAGGTCATTGGGTAAACGGCGCTTCGTTCATCTTTCCGACAGTTACACATAAGCTCTCACATATCCATATAAAAGGCAAATTGTGTTCACTACCAAAAAATTGTTTCTGAGGGCATCTTACTAAGTATCCCAAGCTGGCATTGAACATGCAGCAGTATCTCTGCAGTCACCAGCGAGGCTAGAAAAAAGACAGGATATGTGCGGACATTACACATAAGGAAAAGATGACATTTGTATTAAGACCCGAAGCAGAGAGGGAGGGCTGGAGCTCAGCAGTTACCATCTCTCCCGGGAACACCAGAGTTAGGATCTCTGTATCCAAAGGCGGGGGCTCATAACCATCCTTAGCTCCAGCACTGTTGCCCTCTGCTGGCACCAGGCATGGACATGGTGGACAAACATACAAGCAGGCAAAACACTCATATACATAAAAGGGAGAAAATTTCTTTTTCTTTTTTTTTTCTTTTTGGTGTGGGTGTGTGTGGTTGGTTCCTTTTTGTTTTTGAGATACGGGGTTTTTTGTTTGTTTGTTTTTGTAACCTTGATTGTCCTGGAACTAGCGCTGTGGTGGAGGATGACCCCGAAATCACTGAGATCGGCCTGCCTCAAGAGTTTGGGGACTTATTAAAGGCCAGCCACACTACCACCGGCCTAAGATTGGGTTTTAATTATGTATATGCATGTGGGTGCTGGTGCCGTGGTTGAGAGGATCTTGCAGCTGGGTCCACCTGCTTCTGACTCTGGAGTTCTGGGATTAAAGGGGTGCTGCTACTCCCCGATGCTGGCTTATACTTTTTTTTCCCCTAACCGTTTTGTGATAGGGAGCCCAAAGTTTAAAATCTATCAAAACTCAGACCTAGTAGTTCCTAGTCTCACAAGATGGAAGGGAACCCATGGGTGACCAGAACTATAGAGCCCTAGGTTCAATCTCCGGTAAAGAGGAAAAAAAAGAGAAGGGAGGGAGGGAGGGAGGACTCAAGGGACTGTTGAGATGGCCCAATGGGTGAAAGGCGCTTGCCACTAAGCTTGTGACCTGAGTTCAGTCCCCACGTGGTAGAAAGTGGACTCCCTTGAATTATTTGACTATTGTCTGGATGTTGTACCCCCTCTCTCCAGCCCTCCTCCCTCTTTTTAAGACAGGGTTTCTCTGTGTAGCCCTGACTGTCCTGCAACTCTGTAGACTAGGCTGGCCTTGAATTGATAAGAGAGATCTACCTGTCTCTGCCTCCCGAATGCTAGAATTAAAGGCATACACCCACAACTTGCCTTTCCACACTTTTTTTTCCTCTATTTTTAATTTTAAAAGTGTCTAGGTGGAGGCTGAGAATTATTTGGGAACCTGTTCCCAGTCAGACGACTTGTGTTGGAAGACAATATGAGATAGGTCTGGGCGGCAGTTCTGGACCCCCTCCTGCCCCTCTTACGGTTCCCAGGGTTTTAGGCGGCCCTTCAGTTCCCTCTTGTGCTCTCTCTCCCAGCACCCAAAGGCACCCGCCCACTAACTTGGCCAATGGAATTCAAAGACAGTAGACTAACAACGCTTTATTCAGCAGCAGACACCCCTCCTCCACCCTCATCCCATTTCCAAGCCAACCTCCTAGATAGCATAAAACCCAACTGGCATTCTTCTCTGCCCCTAAAATTAAAACCTAAGCAGTCATCAGTCCCATGAGGTCTCAGACTCTTCTCACCATGGGACACACACTGACGTAACACACTCAACTATATTGGATGGGTAGAAGAGAGAGAATGTCTCTCACCCACCGGGAGTCAGGGATCCATCAACGAGTGGGGCTGGGGGCAGGAATAGAGTGAACCATGGTTAGTGATGAAGTGAAATCTGTGGGCTTCTGCTCACCCGAGGCAGTCTGAAGTTACAAAGGTCTGGCAGCCTTCCCAGAGGGTCCCAACCCTCCTCTAGTTCCTGTAACCTTCCTCTTATTCCTGATGGACATGGCCATGTTCAAGGAACTAAGGAGCTGAACGTGAATGGTCCATGGAGAAGTTTGAGTCTGCAGATGCTGAAAAAAGGTGAAGATAGATGGATGGTCTCATAGTCAGTACCAACATCCACTTCTTGGCAGTGACGATCAGGATCAGTCTCTGGCACTGTCCCCAGGTTCTGAAGACTGGCCTGTCAGAGCACACTGACTCTATAGGATAGCAAATCCAAGGACCCCTCCCCCCCAAGGGATCTTTAGAGAGGAACCGAGAAGTCATCACCAGGCCCTCACAATCCAAAAGAAACCACCAAGACTCACACGGTCCATGGAGAAGGGTTCTCACAGTACCAGGAATGTCTGAGACACACAGTCTGGGCTGCCAGCATTTCCCAGTGTTTCAGGATCCTGAAGGCACAGAAAACGTTGAGATCGGGGGACCTCCAGCGGGCTGGGTGAGCAGAGCAGAGGGGACTAGGGTCAGAAGCAGGAGGGTGTGGGTTGTGGGTGACAGGTACCTCACAGGGTCTCAATTATCGCTTGACTCTGCGACCAGCTGAGTTTCGCCCACTGCGTCGGTAGAGAGACTGCTGACTGCTGTTGAGTGGACAATACTTGAGTGTATGAGCCTGGTCGCCGGTGGCTCCACATAGAGGACACACATAGTGCCTCAGGATGGGACACACAACCACCCCTTCAGGCGTCTTCAGCTGGTGTGAGGTGTAGACGTGACGAGACTCCCCATTGTGCTTGCAGAAGTTGCATATGGTAGGCAGACATCCAGGGTAGCCCTCCAGGTCCTGCTCACTCTTCTCCTGGGGCCTGGAGTTGGGCTCCTCAGCTACCTCACCCTCCTGTCTTTGCTTCCGGCTCTGAATTATATCCATCACCACCTGGCTCAGGTTAAAGTAGTCTCTCCACATGTCAAAGGGCGGTAGGTCCATGGCACTTAAATGTGGCTGTGGGCACTGGAGAGGGACTGGGGAGCAGGGGCTGTGAGGTCAGAGGGCAGGAGCAGGAGTTTTGTGGAGCAGAGAGGAGGCACACCCCCTTATAAATACTCTCCTAGAGACCATTCTAAGCAAAGGTGGAGCTTAGATTTAAAGGGCCCACTTCCACTAAAGATCCTTGGCTGGCTCCAATCTCCCAGGGAGATTGGAAGCAGGTTATTCCCCAGGTTGCCCCTCCTCCAAAGCACTGTGTATTTTCTGGGAGGGACCTTCAAGTCCATGGGCCTCTGTTTCCCTTCTCTTCACTTTAGGGCTTTGCCTGTGTCTCTTGCTCACCCTCAGACCTTCCCTTCCTTCCTCTCTCCCTCCCTCTTCACTTCCCCCTCCTTTCTTTTAATCATCCAGAATTTACGATTTAACTTGTTTGTTTTGTTTTGTTTTGTTTTCTGAGACTGGGTTGTCAGTATGTATCGCTGGCTGTTCTGGAACTCACTATGTAGACTGGGCTGGCCTCCAACTCAAGATTCCACCTGCCTCTGCCTCTGCCTCTGCCTCCCAGGTGTTGGGATTAAAGGTGTGCGCCACCATGTCCATCTCAATTTTTTTTTTTTTTTTTTTTTTTGGTTTTTGGTTTTTGGTTTTTCGAGACAGGGTTTCTTTGTATAGCCCTGGTTGTCTTGGAACTCACTCTGTAGACCAGGCTGGCCTCGAACTCAGAAATCCACCTGCCTCTGCCTCCTAAGTACTGGGATTAAAGAAAGGCATGCACCACCACACCCGGCTCTTTTTTTTTTTTAATTTTGTTTATTTACTTAACAGTGGGGTGAGGAAACATGCTGCAGTAGCTTGCATGATTTCTGAGGGCAACTTGGAGGCAGCAGCTCCTCCCCCCATGTGGATTCCACAGATAAAAGGCAGGTCATCAGGCTTGGTGCTGGGCACTTTGCCAGCTGAGCCATCTCACTGACTCAATGTGGGTTTTGTTGTTGTTTGGTATAGTTTTTTTTTGTTTTGTTTTTTTGAAACAGGGTTGCATCTTGTTACATAGCCCATGGCCCTGACTCTCCATCCTTCCATTAAGGGCTCCTCAGCCTCCTTTACCTGAAGCTTTTGGCTCTGTGTCATGTTTCAGCCTTGAGAAAGCTGAGATAACAAACACCCAGGGTTGGGCAGTTGGGCGTGAAGCTCAATGGTAGAGGTCTTACCTGTCGTGCTGGAACCCCCCGGTGGTTTGCATGAGCCTGGTACCATAAGCCTGTCATCCCCACGCCCGGGAGGTGGAAAAGTAAGGATCAGAAGTTCAAGGCTAGCCTCACCTAAGATTCTGTCCTAGTATAGGCCAGAGAGGACAGGACGCAGCTGGTTTTTTTTTTTTTAATTATTATATGTAAGTACACTGTAGCTGTCTTCAGACACACTAGAAGAGGGCATCAGATCTCATTATAGATGGTTGTGAGCCACCATGTGGTTGCTGGGATTTGAATTCAGGATCTTCGAAAGAACAGTTAGTACTCTTACCCGCTGAGCTACCTAACCAGCTACCCCCCCCTTTTTTTTTTTTTTTTTCGAGACAGGGTTTCTCTGTGTAGCCCTGGCTGTCCTGGAACTCACTCTGTAGACCAGGCTGGCCTCGAACTCAGAAATCCTCCTGCCTCTGCCTCCTGAGTGTTGGGACTAAAGGCGAGGGTGCAGCTGTTAAGAGTGCTTTATGCTCTTGCATATGATACAGGTTTGGTTCTCAGCACCAAGGTCAGGAGGCACACAACCACCTGTACCTCCAGCTGCAGGGGACTCTGACACCTCTGACCACTAAGGATGACCATACTCATGTGCATATAGGCATACATAAATAAAAATAATAAATGAGGCTGGAGAAATGGCTCAGCTGTTAACACTTGCTGCTCTTACAAAGGACCCAGGTCCAGCATCCAGCCCCCACACTGGGCAACTCCAGACTGTCTGTAACTCCCACCCCAGGGGATCTGACACCCTCTTTTGGACGTCCTGGGCAATTGTATGTATGGGGTGCACAAAAAAATCAAGAAGGCACCCACCCACCCACACATACACCCCCAACACACCCACACTCACATGTTTTAAAAAATTAGAAATAAGCCGGGCGTGGTGGCGCACGCCTTTAATCCCAGCACTCGGGAGGCAGAAGCAGGCGGATTTCTGAGTTCGAGGCCAGCCTGGTCTACAGAGTGAGTTCCAGGACAGCCAGGACTATACAGAGAAACCCTGTCTCAAAAAAAAAAAAAAAAAAAAAAAATTAGAAATAGTAAACAAATATACCACGCTCTAGAACAAATTCCGAGTATTCTCCTTCAAAAAATTTTTTGTTGTTTGTTTGTTTTTGTTTTTGAGATGTAGCCTGGGCTGGCCTGGAATGCCTGCCTCACTTCTAACTGATGGAGTGACAGGCATGAACGGCGGTCGGGCTCACGGGCTTACTATCCTTTTTTTTTTTTTTTTTTTTTTACATATGTGTGTGTGCATGGGTTGTACATTTGTGTCTGCATTGTGTGTGTGAGTGCAAGTACTGCAGCAGAAGCTAGCTTCTGGAAATCAGTTCTGTCCTTCCACCACATGGGGCTTGAGGATTGCTGACTTAAGGCAAGCACCTTCACCCCCTGAGCCATCCTGCTGGCCCAGCGTTAATCGTCTCAATGGCCCTTAGTACGAGGCAGACTCTGCAACACGGTTTCCTACATGCTCTGATTTCACCCTTACAAGCTCATGAGAGGAACACAGCTATGATCCCATGTTACAGATGAGCAGCTTAGGTTCAGAGAGGGCAATTAATTGGCCGGGAGTCACACAGCATGGGAGTCAAAGAGCTGGAATCCCGGGAAGTGCTAACAAGTTGTTAAGGTGTCTGGTGCTTTCCAAGCATGATTCTTTGAAGGCCATTATCAGGCAAGGAGGTGAGGACTCGGTTCCTTTCGTGTCACAGAGAATGTGAGGCTCAGAGACAGGAAGCATACACAAGGTCACAAGTTGGGTGATCACTAATCATTATGTGATGTGTGTATGTGTGTGTGTATGTGATGTGTGTGTGCATGTGAATATTTTTGTTCGCATCCCACACCACACCCTCAGATAAGGACCAAAACCAGGCCCTTGAGCTTGCCAGCTAGGCAAGCACTCTACCACTGAGCTATAAAAAACTCTCAATGTGTTTATTTTTGAGTTAAGGTCTCATGGAGCCCAGGCTGGCCTTGAACTCTTGGTGTGACAGAGGATGAGCCTAAGCTTCTGCTCTTCCCACCCATACTTACCCAGTACTGGGGTTACAAGTCTGCCCCACCATGGCGGATTTTTACGCTGCTGGGTATGCAGCTCGGGTCTTCATGCATGCTAGGTTAGTGTCCTAAGAACTGAGCTAAACACCCAGCTTCCCTCATGTGTCATTTTAGGATGACCTCAGCACCAGCCCAGAGCAGGCTCTGCCACCGTGTAAATCCAGAGCTTTGCCTAAGATACGTGTGCTCACCAAGAGTCTGTCATGGCACCTCACATGGCAGCGCATGCCTGTCAACCCAGAGCTGGGGTGGTAGGGACAGTAGGATCATAGGGAGTTCCAGACCAGGCTGGGCTCCATGAGACCCCGCTCAAGAAAACACAGCTCAGCAGTGGTGGTGCACTTGGGAGGCAGAGGCCAGTGGATCTCCATGAGTTCCAGGCCAGCCTGGTCTACAGAGCAAGATCCAGGACAGCCAGAGCTACATGGAGAAACCCTGTCTTGAAAAAAACCAAAACAGACCAAACAAGAAAGTTGTGGTTCCATCATGCCAAATGAGCAGAGAGAGAGGCTTCAGAGAGCTTGAGGAACAGTCTGGTCAGAGCTTTGTGCATAGTCGAGGTGAGCTGGGACCCGAACCCACAGTGATCTATCTCGGGTCTATTTTCCAGGCTCATGAACCTTCGTATGGAATGCAGTCACGAGAGACGAGCAAGAAGGTACCATAATCACAATAGAGGCAGGAGGATTGCTGCAAGTTCAAATCCAGCCTGGGCTGCAGAGTGAGGCTTATCTCAGAGGGAGCCAGGGAAGCCTGGTGAGGTTTGCCAAGTGTAGGTGCACACTGTCGTACAGGATACAAGATGAGATGGGAGCCAGTGGTTCCCACAGAATAATGCCATCACTGGTATTTCAACCAGAGACAGCCTTTCAGGTAGGGGAGAGAGACTGCTGTATAGGAAAGCAAGGCCCCTGAAAGGGGGCCCTGAACAGGCATCAGATCTTTTTGCTAAGTATTTTATGTAATACAACAGCAGAGGTGGGATTGGTGGCTTACGTCTGTACTTTGAGTGTGTGGAAGGTTGAAGCAGGAAGGTCATGAGTTCTAATCCATCTTAGACTACATATGCAGACGTATATGAGGGAGAGGCAGGTGGATCTCTGTAACTTTGACATTAGGCTGGTCGGCAAGGTATCAGACTGGGGGGGACAGCGAGGAGGGGCTCAAAAAAACAGGATACTGATTTTTAGTGTTTATATTGTTGGGGAGCTAGTGAGCCCCCCCAACCCCTGGCGTGCCTGGTGGAGCTTGCGTCTGACAGTGGTCACTTTAAGTGAGAGCCCTGTAAGGGAAGGCCTGCTTGGAAGACTGTGCTATTGGCAGATTCCTGATTCGACCATTTGTCTCTCCAGCGCACCCCCCCCCCACTCCCACCTTATTTGTTTTCTTTTGTTTCATGTCTTACATAGTTACTTAGGTATGGCCTTCTTCCTCCTAGGTCTGAAGGTGTTTTTTGGATGTTTGCAATTACTTCTTTAAGCCCACTCTGTAGGTGGTGTAGACAGGTGGAAAAAAAAAAAACCAGAGGTGAAATTGATGAGACACTGCCCAACCTGGTGTTTACTGTGCAGAGTTATGCTACCCACGCCCTGGCCCTGCAGGGGTCCATGGCCCTGTTTACTTCCGAGTTTCCTCTTCTGTCTGACCTCCTCTGGCTAGAAAACAGACAAGGGGTTTCAAACAGGTGGATGGGGTGAGGATTGCAAACCTTCAGAAAGGCAGGCACCAAGGAAAAATTAGGAGATTTACCCCCACTTTCCAGATGGAGAAACTGAGGCTCATGTGCCACAGAATCATCAGACTACAACTAAAGTTTATTCATTTACTGTAATTAATCTTTTTTTTCCAGAGGTTGGGTTTTATTGTATAGCCCATGCTATAATTAATAGGCATTAATTGGTGATCCCCCTGCCTGCCTCCATCTCTCAAGCTCCTAGACTACAGCTGTATACCACTATATCCAGCTATATGGTTCTTCCACAGGATGAAATAAGAGAACCAACTCCTGAAATTTGACCTCAGACCTCTACAGCACACTTGCATGTGCCTCATGCCTAAATAAATAAATAAATAAATAAATGAGATTTTAAAATTTTGAAAAAGTGTGATTAAGCCAGATTTGGTGGCACATATCAAGAATTCCAGTACAAAGAGTGGGGGGAACAAGAGAATCAGGGGTCATTCCCTGCTACTTATGTGAGTTCAAGGACACTCTGGGTTACAGGTGATCCAGTCTCAACTGAGAAAAAAAAAGTTGAGGAGTGTAACTCCATTGGAGAAAGGCGGCCTAGGACGAGGGAAGCCTAGCAGACTGGCTGTAGTGGTTTGAGTAAGAATGGCCCCCATAGCCTGGTATAGTGGCGTATGCCTTTAATGCCAGTACGTGGGAGGCAGAGACAGGTGGATCTCTGAGTTTGAGGCCAGCCTGGTCTACAGAGTGAATTTTGGACAGCCCAGGCTATACAGAGAGACATTGTGTGTGGGGGTGGGGGTGAGTGGGGTGGGGAAAGGCCCTCAAAGGCTATATTTGAGTGTTTAGTCTCTATTGATTGCTGTGTTTAAGGCAATGCTTAAAGTGTTTAGCTGGGGGCTTGCTTACAGCTTCAGAGGTTTAGTCCGTTGTTATGGTGGGGAGTGTGGCGGGAGGGCAGGCATGGAGTAGCAACTGAGAGCTACACCCAGATCTGTAAGGACAGACAGACATTGCTCGGGACAGATATTGCTCCTGGCATTGGCTTTTGAAACCTCTAGGTGACCCTCAGTGACACACTTCCTCCAACAAGGCCACACCTCCTAATCCTTATAATACCATCAAAGAGGCCACTCCCTGGTGAAGAAGCATTCGGATAGATGAGCCTGTGGGGGCCATTCTTACTCAATCCTGTCATAATTGTTATCCTTGGTTACATAGGGAACAAGGCCAGCGTGCTGGAATCTCTCTCTCCGTCTCACTCCTTTTGTATGTGTGAGTGATTGTGTGTGTGTGTGTGAGTGATTGTGTGTGTGTGTGAGTGATTGTGTGTGTGAGTGATTGTGTGTGTGTGTGAGTGTGCTCTCTTCGTCTCACTCCTTTGTGTGTGTGTGAGTGATTGTGTATGTGTGAGTGATTGTGTGTGTGTGAGTGATTGTGTATGTGTGAGTGATTGTGTGTGTGTGAGTGATTGTGTATGTGTGAGTGATTGTGTGTGTGTGAGTGATTGTGTGTGTGTGTGAGTGATTGTGTATGTGTGAGTGATTGTGTGTGTGTGTGTGAGTGATTGTGTGTTCATGCACTAGAATCTGCTGGGCTGGACAGTTGAGCTCAAAGCTCAGGGGCAGAGCACTTGTTTAGCCTTCAGAGACACCAGATTTGATCCCCAGCTAAGGCAAGACAGATCAATACTCCCAACACTCGTGTGTCACTGTTGTAGCCTCTGAGAGTCTGTAAACACCTGCCTGTGGACTCCTTTCTTCTTCTTTTCTTTGTTTGATAGAGGACAGTGTAGACCAGACTGGCCTCAAACTCACAGAGGTCAGTCGGCCTGCCTCTGCCTCCTGACTATAGGTGCTGAGGTTATTTTTCCCTCATGGATGTCTCTGCAGTATTTGAACTGGAGGAGGTCAGAAGGGCAGGCATCGGATTCCCTGGACCTGGAGTTAGAGATGGCTACGAGGTGCCATGTGGGTGCTGGGAATGGAACTCAGGACCTCTGGAAGAGCAGTTGGAGCTCTTAACCCTGAGCCATCTCTCTAACTCCTTGTCTGTTTCTCCTTGTGACCTTGTTATTTTGCCTGGAGTCACCTTCAAATTGTTCATGGGTTCTCCAGGCCTGACTGGTTAGAGATGAAGGCTGGTCTCGGTGCATTCTGGGGCCATAGTTATATCCATAAATAAAACTTGTTTTGTTTCATTTTGAGACAAGGTCTCCCACTATGGTTACTGTTCCAGCCTCTACCTCCCTAGTGCTAGGATCAAAGCCATGAACCAGCATGCCCTGCTCACAGCAGTGAAATCAATTAGCTCCTTGCCTTTACGTACCTGATGTTCTCTCTCTCTCTCTCTCTCTCTCTCTTATTTTTTATTTTATTTGTTTGTTTTTCAAGATAGGGTTTCTCTGTATATCCCTGGCTGTCCTGGAACTCACTTTGTAGGCCAGGCTGGCCTCGAACTCAGAAATCCGCCTGCCTCTGCCTCCCAAGTGCTGGGATTAAAGGCGTGCACCACCACCACCCTGCGTACCTGATGTTTTAACCATCATATCTTTTTATTCTTCCTACTAGGTCTCACTGGGTAACCCAGGTTAGCCTCAAAATTGTTCCAACCCTCCTGCCTCAGCTTCTTAGATGCTGTAACAGTTGGTAGTATGGGTACCAATGCCTATCTTTCTCAGCATATTCCACTGAAAACTTCACAGGCACTAGGGGGTGGTGGTGCACGCCTAATATAGTTTGAAGAAAACCAGTATTTAGCCTGAATCCCATCACTCGAAAGGCAGAGGTAGGCAAATCTGTGTTTAAGGCCAGCCTGGTCTACATAGTGAGTTCTAGGACACCAAGGGACATACACACACACAGACACACACAGACACAGACACACACACACAGACAGACAGACACACACACACACACACACACACACACACACCTGCCTTGAAAGAATCTGAGAGGAGGGAACCACAATTAAGAAAATTCGTCCTCCATAAGGTCAGGCTGCAGGCAAGACTGTAGAGAATTTTATAAATCAGTGATTGATGTGGGAGAGCCCAGCCCGTTGTGGGCGTGGCAATCTTTGGGCTGGTGGTCTAGGTTGAGCAGGCCAGGGAAGCAGCACCCCTCCATGCTCTCTGCATCAGTTTCTGACTCAACTTGAGTTCCTGTCTTGACTTCCTTTGATGATGCACAGGGCTGTGGAAGTACAAGCCAGATAAACCCTTTCCTCCCCAAGTTGCTTTTGGTCGTGGTGTTTTCATAGTATTCTACAAAAGTTAGTATGGATTTGGTGGTTCAAGCCTGCAGTTCTAGCAACACTGAGGAGTCCAGGCAGAAGACCGCATGTTCACAGCCAGTTTAGCAGTATAGTGAATTCCAGACCAAGCCGAACGCTACCCTGTCTCATAAAACTGAGAGAGAGAGAGAGACAGGGAGAGAGAGAGAGAGAGAGAGAGAGAGAGAGAGAGAGAGAGAGACTGGTGCAGTGGTGTACACCTGTCTTCTCAGCTCCCAGGAAGTGGCAAGGCATATGTATCACTTCAAGGTCACCCCAGCTACATTTTGAGAGTTCAGGGCTATTTGTGCTGCTCTGCATGAATCAGTATAGAACTGTAACAGTGTAACAGGGATCCTAAATCATGAATACATTGTATCATGGAGATGGCTTAGCAGGAAAGGTTGCTGTTGCCAATCATGAAACCCTGAGTTTCAATCCCTAGCACTCATAAGGTGGAAGGAAAAAAGCCACAAATATGAAACCCACACTGACATACAGACATTCCTGTTACACTATACTCGGGAACATGTTCACATGTGCATGTGCACACGTGCACACGCGCGCACACGCACACACACACACACACACACACACACACACACACACACTGTAACAGGGTCTCAAAGTAGCCCAGGCTGTCCTGGAGCTTTCTAGCCTCTTGCCCCCATCTCTTGCATGCTGGTGACAGCTGTACACCACCATTTAGGCATGGCTCCAACTAGTACTTATCTTCTCTTTCATTTCTCTGATCGCTGCCAGATTCTCCCAAACAAACCCCAGCCGCACCGTCATTTCAACCATAAATACAGATGGTCTTGTGCGGAAGGATGGTTGACTCATGATATTTTGACTGTACAATGGTGGGAAAGCAGTACACATTCAGCTGGATCCCTGTTCACTATCCCCCCTCCCCCCCACTCCCATTAGAGACAGGCCAGAAACTGTGAAGATGCTTGAGTGGTAGTGGAGGCTAGCCCATGCCCCAGGTCCAGGGAGTCAGTTCTCTCTTCCCACCAAGTAAGTACCTGGGATAGAACACAGGTCATCAGGACTGGTGGCAGAAGCCTTTACCCACTGGACCATCTCTCTGGCTGCAAACCTAGAAATGTAAAAGGACCAGGGTGGGGGGGGGGGCAAGAACAAACAAACAAAACAAAACCAAACAAAAACCCAGAAACCAGGCATGATAGTTCAGTGGTTTAAAGTCTTTCAGTACCCAACTCTAGGGCCCTGAATTCAATCCTTGGAACACGCGTGAAGGTAAAGGAGTGGACCTTTGACCTCATACTCACACTCTGGGATGCAATCCCCAGTAAGTATAATAAATAAAACGAAGAAGTAGGGCTGGGGGTAGTGGAGATCTTTACCCTCAGCACAATTGAGGGCAGAAGTAAGCGGCACTCCGGGAGCTTGAGGCCTTCTCTATTTATATATCAAGTTCCAAATAAGTAAGCAAATAAATAAATAAAATAAAAAGCAAACAATCAGATACCAAATTCTCCGATTTTTCTGCCAGCCTTCTTCTGGGTCACCATGCACAGTCCTGCCTGTGGTTGGTGTGTTGCTTTCACAGGGTGAGGATGAGCATACCTCAGAATTTTCATGGAGGGCTATGGATATACATCCTAGAAGTATTCACGGACATACATTGGGCCATTTTTGCTGCTATAACCAAACCCCAGAGACCAGGTAACTTATAAAAACCAGAAATTTATTGTTCACAGTGCTGAAGGCCAGGAAGTCAGGGTGGTCAGGAAGTCCAGGGTGGCATGGTGAAGGGTCTGTTTCTGTTTCGAAGATGGTGCCTCAGGCGCTGTTTCCTCCACAGTAGAAGGCAGAATGGAAAACAGACACACACACATCTCTGTTTCTATGAGGGCCGTCAGGGCAGCCCCTCATGGTGTCTCTTAGAGGCCCCACCTCTATACACTGGGGACTTAATTCCAACATGAATTTTGGAGAGACACAAATAATTAACAGAAAACCATGTTCTGTTTCTTTGTGCTAGGAACCCAGGGCCTTATCAGTGCTACTCATTTTGTTTGTTTGTTTGTTTGTTTGTTTATTTTTGCTTTGTTTTGTTTTGCTTTGTTTTGTTTTGAAATAGAGTTGCACCTGAAATTTGCTATGTAGCCCATGTTGAACTTTAACTCAGAGATCCCTTTGCTTCTGCCTCCTGAGAGCTGAGATTAAAGGCTTGTGACACCATGCTAGGTCCTTCCAGGACTCTTGTAGACAGCTTCAGGAGATTCTGGGCTGGGGACATGGCTCAGTGGTAGAGCCCCTGCCTAGAATCCCCCAGTGAGGGGCTGGGGGCGTGGCTCAGTGGTACAGCCCCTGCCTAGAATCCCCCAGGGAGGGGCTGGGGGGCGTGGCTCAGTGGTAGAAGCCCTGCCTAGGATCCCCCAGTGAGAGGCTGGGGGCGTGACTAAGCTATAGCATATTCTTCCAGCATGTATGAGGCCCTAGGTTGGATTCCCAACACCAGAGCACAAAAAGCAGGACAGAAAATGAAATAATCAGCATAGCAATATCTTGAGACCATAGAAGGATCTTGCTGAGGATACATTTGAATAATTTTGAAAAGCTTCAGGTGGGAGGCTGGGCATGGGAGGAAAACGGGAGAGCAGAAGGGAAGGGATGGCTAGAGGGTCAGCTGGAGCTCCTGGGCGTTATTTTTTCCCTGTTTACAGCCCACAGCACCTGGTCACAGATTTCATGATGGAACTGAGTGTACAAGCAGAATTAAGCAGGAAGACGTTGCCCACATCATTATGGGAGTGCGTGGAGTGGGAAATGTATGATGGTACCAGTGTCTGCGGACCACTCTTCAGAGTCAAGAGTCAGTTTCTCCCACTTGTGGGATCTGGGGCTGGAACACAGGCTATCCAAGCTTGTGAGCAAGAGCTGTTTACCCTCTGAGTCGGGAAGACTTTCAGTTCAGACACATCATGGGCTATAGAATGAGATTTTTGTCTTAACCATACCAAACAAGGCCAGAGGCATAGCTCAGAGGGTAGCAGCAAGCTCCCTACAAGCCTCAGAACCTGAGTCTGATGCCTGGAATGAACGTGGTAGAAGGAAAAAAATTACTTCTACGAATCTGCTCTTGACTTCCACGTGTGTATGTGGCACTTGCACACTGTGCACACACAATATAGTGATAAAACTTAAACGCAGAAAAGTTTCTGGGATGGAATAAAGTGGGGTGTGTTATTATAGGTGAGATCTCTTTATAAATAAATAATTAACCCTAGGAGGTGGTGATGTATGCCTTTAATCCCAGCGCTTGGGAAGCAGAGGCAGGCAGATCTCTGTGAGTTCAAGGCCAGCCTGGTCTACAGAGCAGATTCCAGGACAGCCAGGGCTATACAGAAAAATCCTGTCTCGTAAAACAAAACTCTCTGAATATGTCTGTACATGTTTGCATGTCTGTATGCTCACATGCCACAGCTCATGTGTGGCTGTCAGAGGACAACTTGTCAGTTCTGTGAGTCCCAAAATGGAACTGAGGTCCTCAGCTTGGCAGCAGGGACTGACATCAGGGAACGCCTTTTCCCTTTGTGGTAGATCAATATGTACATCTCTCTCTCTGCTTTTAAAAAAAGACTTGTTTTATTCATATTTATGTGTATGTATACACATCTGTGTGCGCATGTGTGCACTGGATCACCCAGAATTTGGGTTAAAGGTAGTTGTCAGCTGCCCAGTTCCTCCGCAAGAAGGTCTTTACAGCACCCCTCTCTTTAAAGATCTATTTATTTGCATGTGATGTGTCTGACTGTATGTCTGTGTGTGTATCAAGTGCATGCCCAGTATCTGAGGATCCCAGAGGATGGCATCAGAGTCTGTGGAGTTACAGAACTTGCCTGATGTGGGTACTGGGAACCAAACTCGGGCCTCTGCAAGAGCAGCAAAGCTCTTAACCACTGAGCGGTCTCTCCAGTCTGTCTCCCGTTTTCCTTCCTCTCTTTGACACTATGGTGTATGTACCTGCATCTGGTCTCGAACTCTCAGAGCCGAGGATGACCTGGAACCCCTGATTCTCCTGTTTCTACTTCCATAGTGTTGGGGTTACAGTGGTGTTCCACCATGCCTCTTGAAGAGTGTGAACATTGTCTTTTCCCCACTATTTGGGGATTCCTCAGGGGACCCTAAAATTGTATGTGAACACGTAGAAATTTGGGCGGACTGAACGTTGATGCTGAGATATTGAGCCTCTACCTCTTAGGTAAAGTGAGCCATGTCTGACAATAATAATTAGCACTCAATCTGTGACAGGCTTGTTTCTGAATCCCTTACAAGAAAGACCTCAGTCTCAGTCCTCAGAACCTGTGGTCACACACAAAGCTTGAAATGGAGGCAAGGTGACACAGCCAAGTTCTTTGTCCTCTCAGCTGCCAGAACCTCAGCTCAGGTTTTGATCCTGCCTGTTCAGGGAAGGTGGGCAGAACCAGAGTGACCATTGTAGGGTCCGCTGAGACCCCCACATCTCGGAGTGGTGCTGGGATGGATCCCCTTAGCTGGCAAGACAGGAGTGAGAAAATTGGGTACCATCACTCGCACCTGCAATCCTTGCTTTTGACAGGTGGAGGCAGGAGGATCAGGGGTTCAAGATCAGCCTCAATTATATAATGAGTTGGAGGCTAGCCCCAGTATACATGAGACTCTGTTACAAAATAAAACAAAAACAAAAAACCAAAGCCCAGAGGGATAAGTAGTCGGAGTGTCTGCAGCTGCTCTGAGTATTTCTAAGGTGTTACAATATGTCTACTCCCTTGGTCTGGCAATCAAATATAGCATTTGGGTGGAATTTGCATGACTTCAGGCCCTAGCACCTGTAGCACTAGCTGTGTGGCTTGGAGAAGTTTCCCTCCCTCCCTCCCTCCCTCCTTTCTTTCTTTCCCCTTTTTTCTTCCTTTTTAAAAAATTTTTTATTTTTTGAGACAGGGTTTCTCTGAGTAGCCCTGGCTGTCCAGGAATTTGTTCTGTAGACCAGGCTGACCTTGAACTCACAGAGATCTACCTGCCTCTGCCTCCCAAGTGCTGCACCTAGAAGTTCTCTTAACATCTTTGTCTCTTCCTTTCCACATCTCAGCTCATTGGATTCTGTGAGGATGCAAGGACACAGGGTGCATTAAATTCCATAAAGTTCTCCATGGGGTCTGGGGAGAGGCTCGGTGGATCAAGTGCTTGCCACATGTGGTGGTCTGAATACACTGGGCACATGGGAAGTGGTACTATTAGGTAGTACGGCCTTATTGATGGAGGTGTGGCCTTGTTAGAGGAAGTGTGTCACTGTGGAGGTGGCTTTGAGGTCTCATATATATGCTCAAGTCTGTGATCCAGACCCTCCTCCTGGCTGCCTGCAGAGGACAGTCCCCTTCTGTCTGCCTGTGGATCAAGATGTAGAACAATTCCTGAAGCACTATGTCTGCCTGGACACTGCCATGCTTCCCATCATGATGATAACGGACTAAACCTCTGAAACTGTAAGCCAGGCCCGGTTAAATGTTTTCCTTTATAAGAGTTACCTTGATCACGTCCCTTCACAGCAATGAAACCCTAAGAAACCGCCCATGTGTGATGACTTGAGTTCGGTTCTGCAGCATCCATGTAAATTCTAGGGAGATATGACAACCCATTTGTAATTCGGGTGTTTGGAAGGTGCAGACTGGGTACAAGGGGCAAGCTAGCTAGCTAGTCGTATTTATGACCTCTGGGCTTCAAAGAATGGGGAAGCTATCCTGAAGTCTTCAGTCCTGTTTAGTGCTCAGGATTAGGCCCAAGGTAACCTCTGCTGTAGGTCTTGGGCTCCTCAACCAGGTCCTCCATCCAGTCCTTCAATTCCAGAGCTAAACAGCACTGGTGTCCTTTCTCCTGTTCCAGGGTCCTTCAGTTGTGCCCATAGACCTACAGTCTCAGGTCTCCAATCCCCCCGGGCACAGAGCCATGCCTTCCGGTCAATTCCAGGTCTGGGTCCACAGAAATCTGTTCACAAAACACCACCCCTCTTTCTCCAGTGTGATTTGGTTACTGTGCTTCCTATCAGCCTAGTCTCCTTAATGTTGAATGTTTGTATTCAACGCTGGGATGGAGCCCAAGGCCTTGCTAATGTCTAGGGAAGTGCGCTACCACTGAGCCACACCCCCAGCCCCTCAAGTTTTTTTTTTTTTGTGTGTGTGTGTGTTTTGTTTTGTTTTGTTTTTCAAGACAGGGTTTCTCTGTGTATCCCTGGCTGTCCTGGATCTCACTCTGTAGACCGGGCTGGCTGTAAACTCAGAAATCCTCCTGCCTCTGACTCCCAAGTGCTGGGATTAAAGGCATGCGCCACCACTGCCCAGCTTCACTGGGGGATTCTAGGCAGATGCTCTACCACTGAGCCACACTTCCACCCCCTCACTGGGGGATTCTAGGCAGGGGCTCTATCACTGGGCCACACCCCCAGACGTCCTTTGATTTTTAATTCTGAGACAAGTTTCCAGTGAGTTGAGCAGGCTAACCTTGAATTCCCTCTGTAACCCACATGAGACTTGGACTTGAGATCCGTCTGGTTCAGTTTCCTCGAGCAGCTCCAGGCTGTACCTCTGGGTCCAGATACCCTAGGTTTTGAGGAGCTGCTAAATTTTAGAGGAGTAAAGTCTGACCCGGTATACCTTGTACCAGGGCCTTCTGAATCTCCAGGCTGGGATCTGCAGCAGCTAAGCAGAAGCCGTGAGGGTAATGTCTTGAGACCACTGCAGATCTCTTCCTGTCGGCCCTTGCTTTCTATGTGAATTGGCATTCTTTTACAAACAATTTTACAATGTTTTTTATTTCATCATTTTATGGGCATGGGTGTTTTGCCTGCATGCATGTCTGTGTACCACGTATGTGCCTGAGGAGGCTAGAAGAAGGTCCCCTGGAACTGGAGTTACAGATGGTTGTGAGCCACCACTTTGGTGCTGGGAATCAAACCCAGTTCCTCTGGAAGAGCAGTGTTCTTAATGGATGAGCTGTGTCTCTGGCCCTGAACTGTCTGTCTCTCTTTCTCTTTCTTTCTTTCTTTCTCTCTTTCTTTCTTTCTTTCTTTCTTTCTTTCTTTCTTTCTTTCTTTCTTTCTTTCTTTCTTTCTCTCTCTCTCTCTCTCTCTCTCTCTCTTTCTTTCTTTCTCTCTTTTCTTTCTTTTAGAAAAACTGTATTTAATTCTCTCTCTTTTTCTCTCCGTTTCCCTCCCTCTCTCTGTTTCTGTTTCTCTGTCTCTCTGTGTCTCTGTCTCTGTCTCTGTCTGTCTGTCTCTCTCTCTCTCTGTGTAAACCATGGTGGTCAGAGAACACTTGAGAGAGTTTGTTCTGACTTTGTGGGTGCCAGGATTCAAGCTCTAGTCATCATGGCTGGTGACAATTGCCTTTACCCAGTGAGCCATCTTGGCAGGCCCTGTGATCTCTCTTTTGACAGCATCTCTGGAGAGCCACATCCTGGAGGCAAAGTGCTTCTGGAGCGCTGTAGAAGAGCATCCTGTCCACGGGTTTCTTGTCTACTCTTAGAGTTTCCCCAGGCTGTGGGATGGAGCAGGCGACTGGAGGCTTGAGTTTTCTATGAGTTTGCTGCTGTTTGCCGAGTAGGCTTTAAGGTTCAGGCAAGTCTTTGGCCTTGTCTTTAGGATGCAAAAACTTAAAGTAAATAAAGTGATAAAATAAATGATGTCTTGTGAGGCACACCTATAATCCCAGCACTCAAGGGCCTGAGGCAGGAGAATTATGAATCTGAGACCAGTGTATGAGCTGGGCTACAGTGTGAGATCCTGTCTCAAAAAAAAAAAAAAAAAAAGTTTAAAAAGAGGAAAATTACACTTAACCTATTGGTTTCAGGTTTTGGGTTTGTTTTTTTGTTTTTGTTTTTGTTTTAAAGGAGAATTGGGCATATTGGCACATCTTTAATCCCAATATTCAGGAGGCAGAGGCAGGCTATCCTGGTCTACATAATGAGTCAGGCTAGCCAGGGCTTTATAGTGATACCCTTAAAAAAAAAAACAAAAAACAAAACAGGACAGAAGGAAGGAAGGAAGGAAGGAAGGAAGGAAGGAAGGACAGAAAGAGAGAAAGAAGAGAAAACAGAAAGCTATCTCAGCTGTTGAGATGTTTGGTGGTTTATAACTGTCTATGATTCCAGTTCCAGGGGGTGCAGTGCCCTCTTCTGACCTCTGTGGGTACTGCAGACACATGATGCACAGACTTACGTGTAAGCAAAACACCACACACATAAACTAAAAATAAATAAATCTTAAAAATACAAGACTAGAAGGAATAACAATACAAGTCAGGCACAGTGGTGCACCTTTGACCCCAGCACTCAGGAGGCAGAGGCGGGTGAATCTTGTATGAGTTCGAGGCCGGCCTGCTCTGCAGAGCTAGTTCCAGGCCGGCTCCGGCTACCTGGTGAGGCACTTTCTGGTAATAAGTTGTATTTAAAAGCTAAGCATGCTCCCTCACTCTTGTAGTTCCAGCAGTATGAAGGCAGGACAGTCTGATGGGACTGCTTGAGGCCAGCTTGCATTACAGAGTTCTAGGATAGCCTGGGCTACATAGCTGAGTGAGACTCTGACTCAAAAGGCCAAAGGAAGAGGACAGCCCTAACCTTCTACAGACATCTCTCCCTACCCTACATTAGTCCTAGCTTCACATCCTCTTTATTTGTTTATTTTATTCTATTTTTAAAATAGATTTATTTATTTTATGTATGTGAGTACACTGTCACTTTCTTCAGACACACCAGATCCCTTTACAGATGGTTGTGATTGCTGGGAATTGAACTCAGGACCTCTGGAAAAGTAGTCAGTGCTTTAACTGCTGAGCCATCTCTCCGGCCCCTCTATTTTTTTAAAGACAGGGTCCCACTATTTAGCCCTGGCTGGCCTGGAACAGGTGTCCCCCTGCCTTGACTATGGAGGAGTGATGTCCACTGCTTGCTCAGTTAATGCACGCCAGAAGGAATCAGATCCTATTGCTACTGATGGCTCTCAGCCACTATGTAGGTGCTGGGAATTGAACTTGGGACCTCTGGAAGAGCAGCCAGTGCTCTTAATGGCTGAGCCACCTCTCCAGCTCCTCCATTCCAACTCTTATCTGATGGACCTAACCTAGCTATACCCTAAGCTGAAACCTTAACCAAGGCCCTGACCATCATTTCAACTTGACCTTGACCCTGGCTCTACTCTTAGTCCAGTCTTCAATCAAAATTTAGCCCTGACCTTGGACATACGTCTAGCCTCCCTCTTGATTCTAAGTCTATCTGCAACCAGGATCTTGACTCTAGATCTCATCTTTTTCCAAAAAATGTATTTATTATTATTGTATGTGTGCATCATGTGTGTGCACTGCATGGTGTGTATGTGTGCATTGTGTGTGTATACATTGTGTGTATGTATGTATTGCATATGGGTGTGTGCATTGTGTTTGAATAAATTACGTGTGTTCATGTGTGTGTGTGTGTATGTGTGTGCGCATGCGTGTCACAGTGTACACGTGGAGGTCAGCTGACAACTCTATGGAGTCTGTTTCCTCCTTTAAAGGGATCAAATTCTGGCTTTGGGGGAAGCATCTCTAGCTTCACCACCAGACATCCCGATGTCCTTCCATGTGTTTATTTATCTCCACTTCATAGCTGTGTCCCTCCTCCCTCCATCTTTCCTTCTCCCCACTCTGTATCCCTTCCTTCAGTCTTTGACACCCTCTTTCTTCCTTCCAAAGGAAAACCAGCTAGGTCTGGGGTCTCATACCTATAACCTCAGACCAGGGAGACCACCTGCCCTCCCTCCTGTACTTTTTCTCCTTTGCGTTTGTGTATGGATGTGTCTATCTATTTATGCGTATCTGTGGTCATCAGAAGTCAACGGCAGGTATCCTGGATTGCTAAGGCAGAGTCTCTGGGTGAACCTTGAGCTCACCAATCTGGCTAGTCTAGCTAGCTCTTTTACCCGAGCAGTCCCACCTCCATCTCTCAAGTGCAGGATCACAGGTAGGTTCCCCCTTCCTGCCTGGAATGTACATGGGTGCTGGGGATCTGGACTGAAGTCTTCACATTTGGTGCTGTGGAGGCCAAAAGGTGTCAGATCCCCTGAGTGCTTTGAATTCACCAGGTAGCCTAGCTTGGTCTTGAGTTCAAGGCCATCCTCCTGCCTCAGCCTTCTAAGTGTTAGAATTACAGGTGTGAGGTACTACATCCTGCTACTCTGTTGCTCCTCTTCCCTAGCTCCCCACCTCCATCTTTGCTGCACACTGACTATCTACAACAGGACCAGTCTCCAGTAGGTGCTTACTGAATATTTAATATTTAAGTTTAATTGAGTGAAGGGCATAGGATGGAGGTGGTCATAGGCTTCATAAGGTGGGCTTAGTGTTCACGTATACTTGGCTGACTAAGGGTCTGGCTCTGACCCAAAGCTCTTCACTCCATTAGCCACTCTAGTTCAGGCTAGGAGCTCACTGGACTCTGCTTCTCCTTCTGGGACCGAGTCTTGAGCATCCCCCATGTAGAGGGAGTTCAGCTGGGAAACCCAGCCCAGAGCACCCCTTATCAATCCTCTCCCTCCTCTGGCCCTGGCCCTTATCTTCTTCTGAGAGCTCTGAGATTGGGGTTCACCTAAAAATGGGATGAAGATGAAGAGGGAGACTCACTCAGTAATGGAGCTGGAGTCAGGGCCTGGTGCAGCAGCTGATGTCTGTTATCTGGAGGCAGAGGCTGGAAGATCCCTGCAACTTCCAGACCAGCCTGATCTACAGAGAGAGCTAGCTCTAGGCCAGCCAGGGATTCAGAAGAGAACTGAGGCCCTGTTTCAAAAAGGAGGTGGTGGCACTGAAGGGATGGCTCGGCAGTTAGGAGAACTTCCTATTCTTCACCGGGCACCTCCACTCACATGCACACGCCCACCCACAGACACCTAAAAGACACCTAATTAAAAACAATGAAAAATAATTTTTAAAAAAAGTCTTTAAATCTGTAAATAATAGAAACAAACAAAAACAGCTCAGAGAAGAGGCCCAAGCCTATAATTCTAACCTTGAAGAGGCTGAGACAAAAGGGTGGCTTGAGGCTAACCTAGGCTACAGAGTGAGACCACATCTCAAAAAACCCCAAAACCAAAAGGAGAGGGCATGGAGGAGAGAGGGATCCTGTTGAGGGGCGTTGTGGGAGAAGAGGGAGAGGTATGATTAAGATACATTGTATACAAGTATGGAATTGCCAAAGAATAAAGTATGTCCTGAAAGAAAAGAGAAAGAGAGAGAGAGAGAGAGAGAGAGAGAGAAACCAACCTAAAACCAGAGAGAGATTCACAGAAAGACTGAAAGTGAGAGACAGGTGTAAATGGAAACCGAGACAAGTTCACTGATTGGGAAAGTGCGTGCAGAAATGTGGCGAAACTGGAGCTCTTTTCGAAGGGCTAGTACACTGGCAGGGGCTGCTGAGGCAGAAGGCTAAAACTACATTTCCCAGGAAGCTGTGTGGTCGGAGTTTGGCCCCATCAATCAGACGCCTTAGCGGGAAGCTTGACTAGAGGGAAAGGCAGCTTGGCAGTTCGTTGCTACAGTCAGTGTAGTGTGGGCCCTTGTGTAGTGTGGGCCCAGTGTAGTGTGGGCAGCCAGCACTTCCTGTCACCTAAGGCAAGTAGAAGCTCACCTTTTTCTTTTCTTGTCACCTGTCATCCCCACCTCCCTCTCCAGGGTCTTACAGTGTTGCTGGGGTTGTACCCAGTGTACTGCCCAGGATGGCCTGATACTATCAATCCTGGGTCTCAGCTGGGATCCCTCATATCCTTCCTCTCTGAATGACTTGACTCCAGAGTGTGACATGCAGTGACCTGTGCCCTTTACACACTCACCTGGACAACCTCTTTCCCTCCTGCTGCCATCCCTGCACTCTTTCTTTTGCTCCAGGCAACTTTTCTGCAATTTTCCTCCATCTCACTTCAGGAATATCACCTGCCTCCACTGTTCTACGCCCATCAACTAACAACTCACATTGGTCCTGACCTCCTCTTTCCATCTCCAAGGCCAGAGAGGTCAGCAGAGCTGCCCATAGTGCCCCACCCACTTCTAGGTGGAAAATCGTTCTTTCTAAAGTGGCCCTGCCTCCAAATAACTTCTCGATAGTGTCAGGTCAGGACCATAGGAACCTGTGATTCATGGTTTGAGAACCTACTGTGTGCTGGGAGTTGAGCAGATATGGATTGCTGTATGTACATACAGTTCTGATGGTTATGTGTTTAGTGCATCGACCCCTGCAAAGTCTTTTGTAGACTAGGTTTTGAACTTGCTGAGGCTGCCCTTGAACTGAAAATCCTCTTTGTTTTACCTGGAAAATGCTGAGATTACAGGTGTTTACCACCCACACATCCTGTTTATACTCCCCCCCCCTTTCCCCCTTATGCTGTGCAGCTGTGTCTGGTCTAGAACTCTCTAATTAGACTATGCTGGCCTCAAATTCAGAGATCTGCTTGTGTGTACCATTGAGCACAGCCTCCAAGCCTGGCTTCTCAAAGCTGCACTAAGGATTAAACCTGGGAACTGAAGTTTGATAGTTGCGGCCACTACCACTGAGCCACACCCCCAGCCCCTCACTGGGGGATTCTAGGCAGGGGCTCTACCACTGAGCCACACCCCCAGCCCCTCACTGGGGGATTTTAGGCAGGGGCTCTACCACTAAGTTATATACCAGCCAAATTTGTATTTATAATTTTGAAATAGGCTCTCACTGAATTTTTTCAAGCCATTCTTTTTTTTTTTTTCCAAGATAGGGTTTCTCTGTAGCCCTGGCTGTCCTGGAACTCACTCTGTAGACCAGGCTGGCCTCGAACTCAGAAATCCACCTGCTTCTGCCTCCCAAGTGCTGGGATTAAAGGTGTGCGCCACTACTGCCCAGCATTCAAGCCATTCTTAAACTTGCTCTATAGCCCAGACAAGCCTTGAGCTTTCTTCCAAACCTTTTCTTGCAGCCTCCCAAGTAGCTGAGATTATAAATCTGTACCATTACACTCTGGTTACAAACATTTGTGGGATGAATGGATAAACACATGCATGAATGAAACCTCCTTAAGCAGTTGATACTCATTTTCAGGTCCGCACTTCTCTTCAGCCCCATCGGGATCTCTTACTTTGTCGGGGTCTCCAGCCTCTCTCCTCCCACCCTCTCCTCTCTTGGTTTTTGCTTTTTATAGCTGGGGAGCTTCCAGGTAACCACCGCCTGTTAAGCAGTGTTGTTAGACGCTGATGAAGTGATCGACACATCCTTATACGATATTCCAGAAGGTAAGCACACCTATGAAGGGCGCTTTCTATTTGTGGAGACTCAGACCCAGAGAGGATAGGAGGTGTTCTGGGCCGTATCCCCCTTCTTCACTCCCTGTAGAACACGCAGCCTACACACTTCCAACAATCTGTCTCCATGTCAGGTTTCCAGCATCATGGTTAACTTCTAAAATGCAGGTCATTTTTGTTAAGCATTTTCTCAGGGGCTGCATCCTTCAACCCATCCAGGGGGAGAGGCAGTTAACACAAAGGAGCAGTGCATGTTGGGAATTGGCTGTGGCTACCCCATGCCCATGGAGGCTTGCTTGCGATAGCAACCAGACCCTATCTTGGGTTTATTTTCTTCTTTCTCTTTAGCTTTTTTGAGACAGGGTCTTGCTATGTAACTCAGCCTGGCTGGGAACTCATTAGCTACGGCTCAGGTTGGCCACCAGCCCTCAGGAATCCCCAAGCTGACTTCCAGCTCTTGCTAATCAATCCACTTCCCTTTCTCTTCCTGTGATGTGATGACAAACCTGCGCCGCCACGCCTGGTGCCATCTTGGATTTTCTCAAGCCAGAGTTTCCCACGCAAATGCTGTTCAGGGGTTGGGAACTGGTTCTGTGTTTGCCAGACTTACCCCTCTGGCTGATGGCCTGAAGCCCCCAGATGTGTTCTGTGTGTGTGTGTGTATTGTGTGCCAGGCTTTAGGTTAAGAAAGAATTTGGATTCCAGTAGAACACACATTCCCTGAAGGCAGACATGTTTGGGTCTGTTTAGTTCATTTTCTAACTTTGGCACTTAGAACAGTGCCTTACACATAGGTGCTTAATAAACCCTTTAAAAAGTGAATGATGTATTAAATTCAAGCATAAACAATTGATGTAGAAATAACATTTAAAAAAAAAACCTTTTCATTCTACAGTTGGCAAGGTTGGTGGCTCAGATGGGCAAAATCTCAGGGGTCTGAGGTGGGGTCTTGCATCGCTCCAAGCACCTGGCCCCGGGCTATTCTGGTGCTACTGGAGTCGAGGAGCTGCTCCCAGTGGACACGGGTGTCCAGGAGCTGTCTGTGGGTTCTGTGTATGTGTGGCTGCTGGTGACCATGGTTCCCAGGACTGGATATTGGATGGACAAGTTCAGCCTTGAAACACTTACTTTCTTTGGCCATGCTTACTCTCATTTGTTCACCCAAATCAGAGAACACACCCCTCCCTCCTCTGAGACCATCCTTAAAGGTCCCCCCTCCCTTAAATGCCCAGAGCCCTGGGTGGGGGATGGGGGACAAAGGGGAAAAGAGTTGAGGATGAGGGTGGAGGTGTCAGGGAGGAGGGAGAGGGAAGGGGATGGGTTAAGAAGGCGTGTGTGATGCCAAGCAAAAAAGACAACATTAGACACAGATGCTGAGATGACGTTTATCGCGGCAAAAAAAGGTGAAGTCGCCGAGGGAGAAGGGGTGGGGGAGGGGTGTGGTGGGAGCGGGGAGTGGGTAGGTGGGGGGGGGGGTCCATGGAAGCTAATACATGGTGCACTAGGTCACACAACGGACACTGGGGGGTGGGTGAGTGGGTGGGAGATGTGGGCATGGCCCAGGCATGGCGATGGGGGGATAGGGAAGAGAGTGCGGTGACCCCAGCCAAGAGCTTCTGGAGGTGGCAGAGAGGAAGTGGGCGGCGGCGCTGGTCAAAGAGGATGGAAGGAAATCAGTTAAGAGGGGTTTGAATGGAGAAACTGGAGGCATGGCCACTTCACTGCCCGTCCCACCCGCAAACTATAATGCGGCAGAGTGGCAGCAGGCAGGGCCAGCCGCGGGGCTTGGACCTTTCCTCTAACGGTTGGAGAGGGATGTTCATCTGACTACCTCTTTGCAAGAAAACAAGCCTACCAGAGGTTAGCTTCAGGTCCCAGGAAGAATTCAGCAGTCAATTCTCCAAAGACTGCCCCATCCCAAAGCCATTCTTTTTGAGCCAGCCTCCAACAGAGGAAGCAGAGGAGAGATTCAATTCTCAGCTCCACCAAGGTTCTTCAGAAAGCTCGGAGAACGAACCCATTTCACAGGATCTCAAGAACAAAGGCTTTCTCTCCCTCCTCCCGGTCGGAGGACCTGTGCACCCCAGCCAGCTGTCCGAGTTAATACTGTTCTCTCGAGATCCTTAACATTTTGGCGGGGCACACCTTGGGTTTCTCCCAAATCGAACCGGGATGTGGACCATGCCTCCAGGAGTTGAGATGCCAACACAAATAAGAGAGAGAGAGAGAGAGAGAGAGAGAGAGAGAGAGAGAGAGAGAGAGAGAAAGAGAGAGACACTCCCCACGTCGCCTGGCTCAAACCAAGTACAAAAGTGACTATTTACAATGAAGGCGTGGGGAGTGGGTGGGGGCAACGGGGAGGACAGTCAGAGTGAGCGCTCCGATGGGGAGGCCACGCCCCCTAGGCCGGCCTTTGCAAAGCCAAACTGCAAAGGTATTTCTAGAAGATCCCTGTGCCCCCAGGGGAGGCGGATCCTAAGGGGTGAGGGATAAGGATTGGGGCATGGCATGGGGAGGCATGGGCGCTGGGAGGAGATGGAGGGAAGGTAGCAACTGCCCTTAGCATCCACCCCCCTGGCTTCCCTGCCAGACACACAGGTTTTCCGTGGGATGAACACAGAAAGGGTTAATTAAAAGAGTTCGATGGAGCGAGTCTGACGGTCGAGTGGGGCGGGCTGGAGCAATGAGGCCGCAGGTTCCCGTGGTGGCCGGTGGTGATGGAGTCACTTAGAAGATGAGAGGTTGGTGGTTTTGTGGGGGGTGGGAGGGGGTGGGGGGAAGGGAGGAAGGAGGAGGGTCTCCCTATATTAATTCTAAGGAGACCAGTGTCCTAGACTGTCTGAGAAGGGGTTAAAAACCAGCAGTCTTCACCACCACCACCCTCCAGAGACTTTCCCTCCCTCCTGCCACTAAGCGGGAGGTTGTCTATGCCTCCGATGATAGCCGTGGGGACCCGATGGAACGGACACACCAGCTGGGGCATCGAGACCGCTGACTGTGGTGGAGAGAGGGCTCGGACCGCAAGGCTCGGTGTCCACACTCCACAAAGCGTAAACCAGGCTTCTCTGCCCCCCGACCTGGGTATTGCGGTTCTGTGCTCCCCCATGGTGACAACCAGTTCAGGTTTTGACGACGCCGGCCTCAATTCCGGATGGCGCTTGGGGCTGATGCCCTGGGCAGAAGGCCTGTCTGGCTGTCCGACAGGTGTACAACCTAGTGGAGCATCCTGGACGCCTAGATTGCCACCTTCACCGCTGCTCTGGTGAACGCTTTTGCAAATTAACCTGTTAGGCTCGAAACAGCAAGAGTCCATGCAAGGGAGAACCTCCTCTCCTTTTTCAAATAGCTGGAGACCAGCTAGCCATAAAGTAATAAGGATGGTGTTGGCCACAGGGGCGGGCTGAAGAAACAGAACTGAGGTGGGAACGGAGGTCCGATATTCCAAGGGATTTGGTTGGTCAAGAGTGGAGAGAGGAAAAAAAAAAAAATACCGTGGGAAAACAAGTGGTACCGTAATATTCCGAGTATAGGTCCCCAACCATTTTAAAGACTCTTGCCACGCTCCCATAATTCCCACCTCCAAGTCCAGTACAGACAGAGACTGCAAAATCCCTGCCTTCCGATCCCTGCCCTGCTAATTATTGCGGCAAAATTTTCCCGCCCACGGAGAGATGGCTGGGAGAGGGCAAAGCTGATGACCGGGCAGGCTGGCTCAGAGCCCTGCCCAAGACAGGATGAAGAAGGTGAAATTTGGCACTTTCGAACCCCTCTTGTCATGCTTTGAGGTCCTTCCCCAGCAGCCACCCCGTTGGGCTAGCAAAAGAGGGTGGAGTCTTTCTCTCCATCCCCAGTTTCAATGGATTTGCCCAGAGAAAGGCAAAGGGGGTTCTCCTTGGCTGGTGGAATTTGGGGGAGAGGAATCCAAAAAAGTAGGGGTTAGTTGAAAATGTTTTTTTTTTCTTTTTCTTTTTTTCTTATAAAGATTCTAAGAAAAAACTCAGGGTGAGAGGAACGAGGAAGGGGATCCAATTTAGCTCAGCATCCTAAAGTGTTTTCTTTGCCTCTTAAGGCCCCCCCCCCTCTAAGAGAGGTGGTTTCCTCCCTCCATCTAAGATCCTCATCCCCCCACCCCAGATCGGCTCAGTTCCGAGGAAGTTTGGCACTTTTTGCTTTTAAAGGGGAAATGAGAGTCGAGAATTCAGGAGGAGAAGAATACAGACAAAGGTAGAGACAGGACAGAGAACCGTGGGGGAGGGGCAACCACAAGAGGAAAACCCAGTGGGCCTTAGGGAGGCAGAGGAGAATGCTGGGGGCAGGGGTATCGGAAGCAGGAGGGCAGATGAGACAGTTCAATGCAGGCAACACTTAACTATCTTACTAAGCACCTACTGGTGCTGAAGAGTGGGATGCAAGGAGGCCGGTCAGATCCTTTGCGATCTGATTGGCTAACAGGCAGAAGGGGCGGGGAATGAGCTTTGTTATTACTATTATTTTAAAAGTAATTCTCATCCCTGACCTGCATTATGTATCCCTTCTGGACCAACTACAGTACAGAAAGACTGAGGTTGGATTTCAGAAGGGATTTTCAAGGGATAGGGAAGATGATGGAATTTCCCAGGGTACAATGCGGGTGGGGAGGTGTGCCACTCCTCACTCACCAACATGGTGAGTGGACCAGCTTACTAAGCTAGCAAACTACTTTTCAGATAGCCCTGGCTGGTGGGGGAATGGATCCCTGAGAACACGGGCATGTCACACAGGGAATGGACCCAGACTCCAGCCAATGGGCTTATGGAAAGCAGGCTGTCCAAGAGAGGGCACAGATGATTTACAAATAGAGTGTCTTTATCCCACCTACCCATCCTGGACATTGCTTCACCCCTATTCCTTCCCCTCCTCATGGAGCCTGAGGGTTTTACGGGCGCGCGCGCGCGGGGGGGGGGGGATTCCAGCTAGATACTTTACTACCCACATGCAGGTGGAGCTACATGAAATACTGTAAGGTCATTTAAGAGGTGGAGGGGAGCAATGGCCCTGTGGGCCGGCCCCCACCTCCAATCTCAGCAGCCCCAACTGTAGAAGATATGTACAAAGTGGTATCAAGAATTGTTTTGGCACTAAAATCTCCATCTGGGCTCAGGGTGGAGATTAGGGATAAAGGGGCAGCAGCGATAGGAGGTGGGAGATGGGGGTGTGTCAAGGAAATGGGGCCTGCCCCTCACTGGGGAGATGAGGACATGGAAAAAAGTCACCCCAGTGCTCAAGCCATAGCCTCCCATTCCTGTGGAAGGGCTGGGGGAGGGGGAGTCAGTGCGAGGTACCTCGAAGGCTATTGCTTTCTAGGGATTTTCACATTTTGATTTTGGGGTGGCTCTCTAGCACGGGGTAGGGGGGGCCTCCCAGGCTTGAAGGCTGTAGTAGGCATCATCTGGGTGGTCTCTCTCCTCCCAGCTCCTTTGTAGGGATAGAAACAAGGAGGCCAGATATCCCCAAAGCCATGGAGAAGAGCAGGGTCTGGAAGACCTAGGAATGGATGGAGGAGGGAGTGGGCATGGGGTGTCCCTCCCCCAGAGATGCTGATGATGGAGACAGGGCTCTGAGGACCCTGCTTGGGGTTGGAGGAAATTGAAGGTGCTCTCCAACAGAGAGGGGGCGATGTTAGGGGACAGGGGGATGTCTCAGCAATCCTAGTCTATAGGTTTTTCAGGCCCTGACTCTTCAGAGCTGACCAGAGCCACCATGCCAAGTGAGCCACTCCCAAGACAACTCCCAGGGTAGCCTGGTTTGTCGTACTTCCAGAGAATCTCCTAGCTCCTCTGAGTCTAATAAGGCTGAGCACACTGGAACATTTCTGACCAATCAAGATCGTCAACATACACCAGCTCCCTGGAAGCCGCCAAGCTTCAAATTCGGCAGACTGCGCAAGGCATTTCAGCCCGAGATACCCTAAACTTTGCAAGGCTCACTGAACTCTACACCAGATCACACTGGCCTGACAGAGCCACCATACATTTGGCTCATCCATCAATGAAATGAAACCACGTAGACACAGGCATGCACACAAAAGGCAGGGGTGGGGAAGGGGGGATCTTTAGCAATCATTCATTTTCACTAGCTTCGTCTCCCATTCGTGCCTGTCAAGGCAAGTTCACAGATAGCGTGTCTGGACAGAGATAACCCTGACAGGATTTTTTTTCCCCCTTACAATCTTCCATGTTAAACCCAAGTCCCATTCTTCCTAAGGATTCCCCCTCACCCAGGGCCAACACCCACCAAAGAGGAGTGTAGAGGGAGGAGGGGGAATCTTAGGGACTGGCCACTGTCCAACACCGGAAGCGCATGCTTCATCCCTATGATGCCACAGGAAGTGACCTCGAGATTCCACAGGAAGTACATGCCTCTGCCATCTACAGAAGCGACCTTTGAGGCCTTTTGTTGGGACCTCACAGGAAATGATTTTCTCTAACCAGTACCGGAAGTAGCCTCTGAGGAAATCCTTCCTATGACATCATAGGGAGTTACTGGAAGCACCCGGTAAATACTTGATTCAGTGACATCACAACACGGACCCTCGTTCCTCTAGGAAGAGCCCTAAGATGTTACAGCCAGCTGCTCCTGGGCCTCGCACAATAGTGTGGCTCACAGGACCTGCAGCATCCCAGAGCTGGAGTCATTCCCAGCAGGAATAGCTCTGCTCAACGGAGAAAGTTACACTTCCATTCCAGGGAATACTGCAGGGGGAGAGAGGAGCTGAGGAAATGTGGGGATCCTGGGGGCTCGGACCGGGGTGAGTGTCTATGTTTGAAACCCCTCACTTCAGCTCTGACTCCTGGGTGGCTACCTCTACTCCTACTTGGGTCTCTTCCCCAGGTTCTGGAACTGCAATCAGAGAGGCAGGATGTTGTGTTTGGGAGAGGCACCTCATTCCAGGTGACCTGAAGGCTCCCTCCCCTCCTCCCATATGTTAACAACAACAACAAAAATCTTATAAAGGAGGGGGGGTCCTTATCAAAAAAAAAAAAAAGAAGAAGAAGAAGGAGAAAAAGTTAAAAAGAAAAAAAAGGAGGGAAAGAAAGAGAAAATAACGCTTTGTTTTCTATTAAAATCAACAAAATGCAATATATACAGATATCACATAGACCTGGACCCCGGGAGAGGTGGGTCAGGCCCAGTCAAGCACAGGGAGGGAGGAAGGAGGGGGTCAATTCAAGGCTGGGGAGGGGGCTCAAAAGCCCCCTCCTCAGTCGTCACTCAATCCTGCCTATGACTACCAGAAGGGAGGGTGCAGCCAGGCCTACCCCAGCCCCATTCCAAGCCAAGCAGGAGTCACACCAAGCTGAAGTCTGGCGGGAGTTGGGGAAGAGGGGGAAGAGGAGGGAAGAGGAGCGGGAGGGGGTGGGGACGCACACCACAGGCCTCATCCCACTTTCTGTGGGTTTGAAGCCCTCACCCCCTGCTCGTAGGTGACCCGCTGGCTGATGAGGTATTGAGCGGCTTGCGTGGCCGCGGGGCTGCCCGTGATGGTGACCCGCCGGTTCCGCGTGCCGGGCAGGAACTCGCCCTTCTTGGAGATCTGGATGCGCGCGCCCGTCAGCTCCTGGTACTCCACCAGCGTCTTGCCCCCTTTGCCCAGGATGGCCCCCACCAGGTTCTCGGGCACCGCGATCTCCACCAGCTCCTTGGCGCTCTCGGCCGCCAGCTTCTCGGCCGTCAGGAAGCCGCCGGCAGCCCCGGCCGCAGCCGCGGCGGCCACCAGGGGCGCGCCCCCCGCTCCAGCCGCGCCCCCCGCGCCCGCACCGAGGTAGCCATTGGCAGCCGCGGCCAGAGCGAAGGAACCCAGCGCTCCGGGGGGCGGTGGCGGTGGCGGTGCTGCCCCCGCCCCCGGCCCCGCCCCGGCGTCCCCCGCGTAGGACGCCAGGAGGTTGGCTGCTGCGGCGGCGGCGGGGTTGGCGCCTGCGGCTACGGCGGCCAGGACGCCGGAGGCGGCGGCCGAGTTGAGGCCCAGGCTGAGCGAGTTGGTGTTGTAGCCGTAGCTGGCCAACGTGTTGAGCGCCGTGCTGATGGCCAGCAGGTCGGTGCCCGAGAAGGCGGGCAGCGCGGCGGGGAAGGCGCCCACGCCCGCCAGCCCCGCGGGGCCTAGCAGACCCGAGGCGGCGGCGGCAGAGGCGGCGGCCGCGGCGGGGAGCACGTCGGCCGGGCTGGCGTAGGGCGAGCCGGTGGGGTTGGAGTTGGCCACGGGCCCCGCCACGTTGGCGTAGCTGATGTTGAGGCAGCTGCTGCTCTGCGGGTCTTCCTGTACCTTCTGCACGATGGCGCTCACGGCCTTGTGCACCTGCTCCGGCTCGCCGCTCACGGTCACCACGCGCTCTTGCAGGTTGATGCCCTCGGGCTTCTGCGACAGCTGCACCCACGCGCCGGACTGTTCCATCACCGCCTTCACGGTCGCTCCTCCCTTACCGATGATCAGTCCTGCCGTGCTGTTGGGGACGATGAGCTTGGCCTGCGTGGGGGGAGAAAGAGACAGAGTCTGCGCGGGGGAGAACGGGGCGCGCAGCCGTCTCAAATCACTTCTGCGGGTTTTTTGTTTGTTTGTTTTTTGTTTTGTCTTTCCTCTAGGGTCCATCAGCAGGCCCACTGCGGTACTCTGATGAACGCCATGACAGCCTTACTAGTTCCTAAAAGAAAATTTGGAAATACTTGGCGGGGCGTGGTGTGCTACATGCAGAAGGATGTCAAATTTGAGGTCAGCCTGAGCTCGCTCTCTCTCTCTCTCTCTCTCTCTCTCTCTGTATGTATGTATATATTTATACACACACACATATATAACAATATACATATACATAAGCAAGACCCTGTCTCAGGGAAAACTTTGTCAGGAACAGTCCCTCAGAAAACCTGGCCCTTATCTCTGGGACCTGAAATGTCTCTACGGTTTATGAATAATGGCCTGTCTGCTTACTGGAAGCCCATCTTGTGACTGTCCCAAGCCTGCACCATTCCTCCCAACTTCTGCCTGTGTGAGCTCTGGCTCTGAGTCCCCCACCTCCCAGTACCTCTCTCAAAACTCCAAATCTTACTTTACACAATTCTCTCTCCTCCTCTTTCCTTCCATTTCTCCCCTCTCTCAGCCCAGGCTGGCTTCAGGCTGAGGCTGGAAGATTGTAAGTTCAAGACCAGACTGCACAACACAATGAGTTCTGAGCTAGCCTGGCCTACACTGTAAGACTTAATTTTTTTAAAAAAAGCTCCAAACCAAAAATAGTCTGGGGAATCACTCTGGACCATAGCTTTATTGCTTTGTGGAGTCTGGGTGTGAACTGTGATAACATCATTACTTTCTAGTACTGGGATATCGAACTGGAGTTGGAGGCAGCTGATAGATGCCAGGCGGGTGCCAGGAACTGAACCCAAGTCCTTCAGAACAGAGACGAGCTCTGAAGAGCCAACTGTCTGGGCCGAAGGAGCTATGTTTGAATTTCCAGCACTTACGTAAAAAGCCAGACATAGCTATATGTGCTGTAATCCTAGCACTGAGGCCGACTGACAGACCCCAGGAGCTTTCTGGACAGTCGTCCTAGCCTCTGAGCTGCTGGCTTTGGTAAGACATCCTAAAGTCAGTGAAACGGAGAGCAATGGGGGGAGGGGGGGGTACCACTTTTTCTGCTATGGCCTTCGCATGCTTCTCACCTCACATCAAAGGAAAAGTAGATTAGTGGCTGCCAGAGATGGGAGATAGGACTTGGGGTGACTGCTAGCAGGAATAGTAGAAATATCCTAGAATTCAATGGTAGCTCTGGCTGGCCACAGAATCTTCTACTTTAAAAAATATTGATATTTTATGTGTGTGGGTATTTTGCTTTCATGTATATATGAGTACCATGTGCATGCCCTGGTGCCTGCAGAGGTCAGAAGGCGGCATCAGATCCCCTAGGACTGTTGTCACAGATGACTGTGAATAGCCATGTGGGTGCCGGGAATCAAACCTGGGTCCTCTAGAAGAGCAGCCACTGCTCTTAACTGTTCAGCCATCTGTCCAGCCCTTTAGGTTTGTTTTGTTTGAAAAGGCGTGGTTTCATATAGTCCAGGCTGTCCTGGAACTCACTATGTCGCTAAGGATTTCTGATCCTCCTGCCTCCACTTCCTGAGTTCTGGGATTGCAGGTTTACACCACCACACCCTGCTTGATTTTATATTCTACGACGTAAGCATTTCTAAAGTGTCCAGAACAGGAAAATCTGTAGACACAGACTAGTGATGGCTTAGGGAGAAGGAGAGGAATTAGCTGGGGAAGGGATTGGGGGCAACGGCTAAGGGGATCAAGGTTTCTTTGGAGGGGCAGTGGATTTGTCACTGAGCCTAAGGAGCTGAGCCACCCCTGGGACCCACATGGTGGAAGAAGAGAACCAACGCCAGTACAAGCACACACACTTTTTCCCCTGATGAGTGTAGAAAAATGTTTTGAAGGATTTCTTTTGGAAGCCAGGGATGGCAGATGACTGTAATCCTAACATTCAGGAACTTCAGTGGTTGGCTCATGAGTTCAAGGGTAGCCTGGGCTACATAGTGAAACCTCATCTCAAAAGAAAATAAAATGAAACAAAACTTAATGAGCACAAATAAAAATTTAAAAAAAGAAAGAAACAAACAAACAGAAAAATAACTTGGACCTCTGGGAGCTGTCAGAGACTGAGCTACCAAGCAAACAGCATACACGGGCTGGACTGAGGCCCTAGCACATATGTAGTTCAGTCTCCATGTGGGTCCCCAATGTAGCCTGCCCATGGAATCCATTCCCCAACAGGGCTGCCTTGTTTGGCCTCAGTGGGAGAGGATGTGCCTAATCTTGCCGAGACTTGATGCAACAAGGTCGGGGATACCTGAGGGGGGGGGACCCTCTCAGAGGAAAAGGGGATGGAGGATGGGGGTAGAGACTCTGAGGGGGGAGCCCCAGAGAGGAGGTGGCATTTTGGATGTAAATAAATAAGTAAATAAAAAATAAATCATTGTAACTGGGCATGATGACACACGTGTTTATAATGCCAGGACTTGGGAGGCGGAGGAATGTGGATCTCTAAGAGTTCACGGCCAGCCTGGTCTACAATAGCGATACTCTGTGTTTAAAATAAATTCTGTGCACACACTAAAGCCTCTGGGCTGCACATGTCCCTGATTTGCCTGGTAGTGGGCACTCTAGCCAGGGCTTCACGCATGCTAGGCGGATGCTCTCCCACTGAGCTACACCCCTAGCCTTCCTCTTTACTCTTACAAGGTAGTGTCTCCCTAATTTGGACAACACGCTATGTAGATGGCGCTGAGACTCCCGAGTAACAGGAATTACAGGCATGGGTCAGCAGCCCTGGCTAACTGCAGATGTGAGTAAATTGTCACTGTGCAAACCATATTTCTACGTGTCATGGTTAGTGCGATCCATATTCCTATGGTTACATCTTATCATCAGCTGGAACCATGGTTTCTGCTTTAATTTCTCCTGTCAAATTCATGCCTTGGCTTTCTCTGATGCCAGGTAAACCCTTTCTTCCCTAAATTGTTTTTGGTCAATGTTTTATCCCAGAAATAGAATCCTGAGCAAAACCTGAGTGAAACCAGTAAGTCATTTAAAAACATATTTGAACCTTTTATAAGGTTTTTCATTTACTGTGGGTCACAGTGGAAGGGCAGTGACCACAGTCAAACCTGGGCCGATGAGATGAGATGCATCCACAGGAACGAAGCCTGAAAGCCCAAGCCCGAGTTAGATCTCCATAACCCACGTGGTAGGAAGAAAACCGATACCTTAAGTTGTTCCCTGACTGCTACCTTTGGCCATGGTATATGCGTGCATACATACAAGTAAATAAATGTGAGAAAGGATATTTAAAAAGGAGAGGAGCCAGATCTCAAAATAACAATCTATGCTCACAGAAGAACCGATTTGAGCTTTGTTTTTCGAGACAGGGTTTCTCTGTGTAACCCTGGCTGTCCTGGCCCTCACTTTGTAGACCAGGCTGGCCTCAGAAATCTGCCTGCCTCTGCTGCCTGAGTGCTGGGACTATAGGGGTCTTACTACTTGAGATTCTCCTGCCTCAGCCTTCCAGGTGATGGGATTACAGGTGTGTAGCTTATGTGCCTAGAACCTTGGAGTCGCAGAGCACAGCCCTGGAAGCAGTTGAGAGGCCAGAGGAACTCCATTGTCTGCCTTGGGGATTTATAAGCTCATGGAAAATTCCAAAGCAGAACTATCAAGGACAGTCAGCCTGGCGGTGGCAGCCAGCACTTGCCAGGAATTTTCTAAAGTTTTTGTATAGCAGGTAGCACAGTGGCTCATGCCTGTAACCTAGGGCTTTCAGAGCTAAGACAGGAGGGTAGCCTTGGGATTGAGGCCACCTGGAGCTACGTGGAGGATTCCAGGTCAGCCTGGGCTACAGAGCGAGACCTTGTGTCAAACAAAATAGAATAAAATAAAAAGAATAAACTAAGAACGGGATCCACCTTCGAAAGCCAACAGCTTCCAGAGGGCTATAGCTTCTTTTGTTGAGATGCCTGCAAGATGTGGAAACAGTTTGTGCTCCCTAGGAGAAGAATTGGATGAGGCTGATCAAGGGCTGTCCTGTCTGTGTTAAAATACTGGTCCTTCAGAGAGCCACTGCCCTTACTGCCTACATCTTGAAAACATTTGGATGTCGATGCTGTACCTTAAGAAAAAAAAGAAAAGGAGGCAAACATGCCTAAACACAGCAAATCCAAAGAAGAAAAGTGGATGGCCGTCCGGATTAAGATAAGTCCTGTAGGGGTTGGAGAGATGGCTCAGCGGTTAAGAGCACTGACTGCTCTTCCAGAGGTCCTGAGTTTAATTCCCAGCAACCACATGGTGGCTCACAACCATCTGAAGTGGGATCTGATGCCCTCTTCTGGTGTGTCTGAAGACAGCGACAGTGTTCTCACATAAAATAAAAATAAATCTTTTTTTTTTTTAAAGACAAGTCCTGTAATAGCCAATGAGGAGGCTCAATGGGTTAAGACACTTACTGCTCTAAGGTTGACGTCATCCTTGAAACCCTTGGTAGTGGGAGAAAACGCTGGAGCTTGTCTGAGGTAGCATATCAATGGGTTGATTTTGAGCTTAGCATGCACAAAGCTCTGGGACAGATTTCCAGCGCCTCATAGACAGGATATGGGGCTGCAGATCTGTAATCTCAGCACTTAGGAGATGGGTAGTGTTAGCACTGGCTACCTCATGAATCTGAGGCCAACCTTAACTCCAACCCCCCCCCCCCAAACAAAAATGCCCTAGGTCCAAAGATAAGAGAGAGAAAAAAATAAAAAAGGTTTGCGAAATGACTCATTTAATTAAAGTACCAAGGACAGGTTGAATTGCTAGCATCTTGGCAAAAGCCAGGCAGGTGTGGGCACCGTGAGTAATCACAGCACTGAGGAGGCAGAGACTGGGCATCCTCAGGGCAAGGTGGCTAGTTAGATTGGCCAATTCAGCAAAAGACCCCACCTCTACAAATAAAGTGGAGAAAGACCGAGGAAGACACCTGGCATTATCCTTGAACATCCCCATATATACCTGTGCACACATGCTGTGCACCTGTACACATACAAACCCTCATTCATATATACAAGCGTACACGCACACATATGCACACATGCATGTGCGTGCCAAAGGAAAAAAAAAGGGAAAGAAAGCCACATATGATAGCTCATGCCTTTAATCCCAGCACACAGAAGCCTGTGGCAGGTGGATCACTGTGACTTCAAGGCCAGTTTTGGATATAGTACAGACCCTGTCTCAAAACCAAAATCCAGAACAGCGGACATTGTGTTTCTGAGGGGGAGAGAAGAGTCTTGCTATGTAGTCCAGGATAGCCTGAAATGTTCTCCATCCTCCTGCCTCCAACACCCCATGCTGGATTACAATATACCACTATGCCCGGTGCGTGTTTGAACTGTCTATGCACTAGGCATCCAAGCTAAATACTTTTTGCAAACACTACTGAACTAACCACCATCCACGAATCTATACCATGAGATATATTTACAAATGAGAAAAACCAGGCAACGAGCAATCACAATCTTGTCACTGCTCAAGGCCAAAAGGTAGGAAGAAAGAGCAGAAGATCCAGCTGAAATGTGACTCCACAGCTAGGGCCTCCTGCCACACACTCTCACTTTTTTGAATGAAGCCTTGGAATGATAAGATAAAGAATAATAGATCCTGGTTCTGGGTGTAGGGCCTAAATGGTACTGACCCCATTTCCCACGCAACGTCCACATTCTATGAACCCTCACTCCTTTGTGGTCACACCAAAGCGGAGGGAAGGGGCCACGTACAGTCTCTCTGACCTGCGTGGAATCTACGCCCGATGGGTGTGCAGGCATTTTGGAGAGGCCTGGCTGGGCTCTAGGAGCACAGCCTCTTCAGCACCAAGGACAGCAGCCGCGCGCACCAAGCCTCAAAGCTGTACCGGTTTTTTGGTGGGGAGCAGTTATATGGAACGCGTTCCTCCAGGGCTCTCCACCCATCGTGTCCCCAAAAGTTTGGGGGAATTCAGGTTTATGGTCTCCTCAATGCCAGGGCTTAAGATTCTCAGCTTAGTACCAAGCCTTTGCTTTCTAGTCTGGCTCTTTTAGACGCCCTGCTAGCCCGCACAGGACTTTTCTCCTTTGTGTCCAGAGCTCATATATATTTGGGAGTGAATAGGGAACCGGAAGAGCTTGTAACCATCCCTGCGTTCCTCTCTCCCCGCAACCTCCAGTGGATCGGGACCTCAACAACAAAACAAACCAAAAACCCTAACCAAACCAAAAAACCCAAGACCGCCAAATCCAGGGACTTTCCCTAAGAGCCCACCTGTCCCAGGCGCAACATTGTCATGGCAACCAAAGAGGCTCGGGAAGCCATTGGTCCGTTCTCTGCCACGCCCCCTTACACCACTGCTTTCTGGTAACTAAGGCAACCGAGAAGCAGCCTTCCCTTCTCCATCCTTTCTAGACAGGGTTGGATAAAATGGGGACCAGCCTCTCTTTCTCCACGCAAAACACTTATCTCTATCCCCATAATGGGTATTAGGGAGGAGGGAGATAAAAAGTCTGCTTCTAAAATTCTGGAGGGGTTGGGCTGTCAGTGAAATCACTTCCGGTGAACACAGGAAGTAGGAGGCAGGTTGCTTTGAGAGATAAGAGTGAAAAGGAAAGGAGGTAGGGCACCTCCGGAAGGATGGATGAATGGGAGGGTGCCAGTCTTGGTCTCCAGTTCTTCTGAATCCAGCCCACTACCAGCAGTGTGGAGCCCTTTCTAGACTATTAGAGCTGATTTTCGAATATCAACCACTTGCAGGCATTTGCCGAAAGAATCACAACTCTCACAGAACCTCACCAGCTTTACAGAAACCCACTGTCAGTTCCCAGCTGACCTGCTTGGCTCTGTCGGGGTTCATCGTGGTTTGGGGTTGAAGGATGTTGACCACCTCAGGCTTGGTCATCGCTTGAGGGATTTCTCGGACCTTTTCTGCGATAAAGCTGTGGACAGCATTCAAGGCCTCTGCCGTGCCCTGTACTAGGCATACCCGTTCTGTAGTTCCTGTTAAGGAAGGGACAGAGGGCACACATCAGACAGCAATGGAGACATTCCTGACAGACTGGCTCCATTTCATGGAATGGAAAGGCCAAGGTCTGGGCCAGCTGATGTGGGTGACTGGCCCATGCTGGGTAGCTAGCTCAGAGAATGAATGGAATCCCTGTTTTATAATCTGTACTTTATCTCCCTCCCGGAGAACAACCCGGGGGTGGGGGGGTGGAAGAATGATGCTTAAGTGCCCACAGCAGCCCTGGGCACGGGAGGTAGGGCTCAGCTGCCTCTTCCCAGTTCTTATGGGCTCCCCCTGGTTGCTG
This sequence comes from Mus musculus, assembly GCF_000001635.26. Taxonomy (NCBI): domain Eukaryota; kingdom Metazoa; phylum Chordata; class Mammalia; order Rodentia; family Muridae; genus Mus; species Mus musculus. The sequence continues at coordinate 18,950,141 of NC_000073.6, read as the reverse complement.
TGGTAACCATTCACTCGCTGCTCACCCCCCTTCCAGAAGCAGAGAGCTTAGGCCCGAAACGGTTGCCACAGTAACTGGAACCCCCTTATCGGTCTGGCTGGCCGGGTCCTCAGCCCACCCCCAGGGGGATGAGGGATGAGGCTAGGTTGCTATGGCAACCACTGAAAGCCTACAGCGCCTGGCCTCTGGGCTTTTGGAGAGGATGGGGGAAAGGTGGGGGGATGGGGGAGGCAGAAGAGAGGCCAGAGTGCAAGCCTAGAGCCACCAGATGGAGGGCTGGGTGTGGGGGAGGGCAGGGGTGTGGCTAGGGAAAGAGCAGGCTAGGTCAAAGGCAACTCTTAAAAAATAGGGGCCAAGAGACTAGAAATGGAGGGTGGGGTTGCCAGCTGCCCTTTCTGGAGCTCTTCCAGGTACTGGCGGCAGGTCTGACCTGGCATTCTCTGTATGTGTGTATTGGGGAAGGGGATAAGAGTAGCTGGGTGATGCTGAAATATATGCACCAGAGGGAAAAGATGATGGGTGACATTTCAATCTGTGTGTGTACCTGTGAGGCTGCCTTCAGGGAGCTGTGAGAGTATCTCTGTGTACTTGGGCAGGGTTGGAGAGATGACCATTCTGGGTGTGTGTCTAAGAGAAAGTCCAGAAGAGATTGCAATAGAAACACACTGTGTCCTGGATTATGGTTTAGCCCCTGCCTAGAATCCCCCAGCGAGGGTAAGTCTAGGGGTGTGGCTCAGTGGTAGAGCACTTGTCTAAAATACCCAGTGAGGGGCTGGGGGCGTGGCTCAGTGGTAGGGCACCTGTCTAGAATACCCAGTGAGGGGCTGGGGGCGTGGCTCAGTGGTAGAGCACCTGTCTAGAATACCCAGTGAGGGGCTGGGAGCGTGACTTAGAAGTAGACTCCTAAAACCAACACTTGCCCAGAATCTCCCAATAGGGGTTATGGGTATAACTCAGTCAGGTACTTGCTTAGTTTGTATTAGTTCCTGGATTCAACCCCCAGCAACACACACACCAAAACAGGTAATATAATACAACGACTGGAGTAACAAGGCTTGAAGTGGGAAGACATTATTAGCATGTAAGCAACAGAGGCTGTGCAGTGACTGAACCCTGTCCACTGGCAGTGTGGGTTTGCATCTGTGGGAGCAAGACATAAGGACAGCGCACCCCTCTAAGTGTTCCCAGGCTGCCTGGGTGATCAGCATGTGGTGTAAAAATATTAGCGTGTATAAACACACACACACGCACACACACACATGTACACACACAGAGGACTCAGTCACCATCCTTTTACTGGCTTGATGAGGACACAGACAGACATAAATGTCTGTATGAGGCTGCTCAGATGGCATGTGCACATTTCCAAGCGTATACACTTTAGAGACAAAGAACCCTCAATTGCACCTGACCTGTGTGTGAATATGAGAGCCTTGGTGTACCTGGGCCTCTTTAACGTGATGTGTGAGCACCTCTGTCCCCGGGAGGGACTCAGCTTGTATGGTCAGCTCCCTGGGTCTGTAAAAGGTTTTGAATGTGTGCCAGGTCCTGTGCCTGTGTGTCTGGGACACTTAGTGCTGAGTGTCTTTGTCTGTGGAGCACTTCAGAGCGGTGTGCCAGGTGTACAACCCTGGCCTGCCCTTGTTATCTCTCAGTCTGGCCCTTTGACGACACTGTCATGGGTCTGGGGTGTCCCTGTCTGTTGGCCAACCGTGATGCTGACAGCTCCTGCCCTTGCCCTCGGCAACATGGTCCTCACTTTTATGTCCCACTCCACCCAAGAACAATAGCTCGGTCTGGGCCAAGGGTGAGTCAGCTGTAGGCTGCCTCTGTCTGGGTGTAAATAGGAAAGGGTGTGGATCAGGCTAGGAATGAGGGTGGGGATGGTGGTGGGGGAGAAGGGCAACCCAGAGGATAGCATGGGAGAAGTGGCCAGGGTCGCCATTTCTGTAGGGCTTCCTTCTAACTCAGGAAGCCTGTGCATACCCACCCCCATGTAGTTCTTTCCCTGGGGTCCAGAAGAGCTTGGTAAGGGGACCCTGTTAAATCCTTAAGAAGTGACCTGTAATAACAGCCGGGGGTTACATAACGCTCAACGCTGGGCACTGTTCTGAGGACTTGGTTTCAGTTTGTTCGCTGACACAGGAGATAGGCCATGGCTCAGCTGCCTTGATGTCCAGCTAAGGACACGGAGAACTCTGGTCTTGTCCCAGATCACCCATGGTACAGAATCATCAGAGACAGTGTGTGTGTGTGTGTGTGTGTATGTGTGGTTCAGGGGACAACCTCACCTGTTGGTCTTTGTCTTTCACTTCATTTGAGGTAGGGTGTCTTTTTCCCCAGTACACAGTAGGACAGACGTAAGTCTCCCACAAACACTTGGAGATTCTCCTCTACCTGCCTCCCCATGTAGTCACAGCAGTGTTAGGATTACATACCCTACCACACCCGGCTGCCATGGGGTCTAGGATTCGAACTCAGGTACCCATATTTGCAAGTTTCTGCCATTTTGTTTTTGCTTTGAAGCAATGTCTTGCTAGGTAGCCTAGATTGGTCTTGAACCTGCTACCCCCCTGCCCCAGCTTACCAAATATTTTGATGACACATATACACCACCATACCTAGTGTGGGTTCTGCCTTCTAAATCTCAGTTCATTCAGTGTTAAATTTGAGACTGAGTTATTAGCCCTATGCATGTGTGGGTGTATGAGTTCACGTGTGTACGTGCGCACACGTGAATGAACAACCATGGGGGGGCATGCACAGCAAAGCCTTTGCTTTTACTTTTTATTTTATTTTATCTTTTTAAATGTGCTTGGCTTAGACTTGTTTTTGAGTGCCTGTGTGCGTGCGTGTGTGTGTGAGTGTGTGTACCAGAAGAGAGAGAGAGTGTGTGTGTATGTGTGTGTGTGTGTACCAGAAGAGAGTGCATATGCCCTGGAACTGGAGTTGCAGGTGTGTGTCTATGAGTTATCTGATGTGGGTGCTGGGAATCGAACTCAAGTCCTCTGAAAGAGCAGCAAGTGGTTTTAACTGCTCAGCCACCTCCCCAGCCCTGAAGCTTTGCTTTTGAAGATTTGTTTATTTTCACTGTAAGCGTGTGAGTGTTTGCCTGGATGGAGGCCAGAAGGGGCTGTTGGATCCCATGGGACTGGAGCTGAGAGATGGTTGTAAGTTACCATGTGGGGGGCTGGGAACTGAACCTGGTTCTTCTGGACAAACAGCCAGTGCTCTTGGTCACTCAGCCACCTCTCCAGCTTTGAGACTTTGCTTTGAAAGTTAAGAAAGAATATGAATAAAGTCATTAGGTAGATGCTTAAGAGTTTGCACTTTGGTGCAGCTATGTTATAAATCAATAACAATTATGAAGATCGCCATACACACACTTGTGTTTTGCCTATGGGAGTCAGGCCCAGAGCTTTTTACACATGCCCCAGCTCTGGTGGCATTTTAGCTTTATGAGGTAAGTGATCAGGAGTGTTTGTGGCTTGCGTCAGTACTTACTGCTTTTCAGTTCTTCACTTAATCATGAAAGATCCGGAAGGATTGAACCTGAGCTTTTGGGCTTCATTACCAAGATAAGGCACTTTTTTTGCATGCTCTGACTCCTTCTCTCTGGGGTTAAAGGCTGGGTAGGTTTAGCTTTGTGAAACAGACAAGTGCATGTACGGAAACCTTAGCTCAACATTGGTTCTTTGGTTTTTGTTACTGGGGACTGAGCCCTTGCATATGCTGGGCAAGTGCCTTTACCACTGAGCCACACAGTGGGGGATTCTAGGCAGGGGCTCTACCACTGAGCCACACCCCCAGCCCCTCACTGGGGGATTCTAGGCAGGGGCTCTACCACTGAGCCATGCCCCCAGCCCCTCACTGGGGGATTCTAGGCAGGGACTCTACCACTGAGCCACACCCCGAGCCCCTCACTGGGGGATTCTAGGCAGGGGCTCTACCACTGAGCCACACCCCCAGCCCCTCACTGGGGGATTCTAGGCAGGGGCTCTACCACTGAGCCACACCCCCAGCCCCTCACTGGGGGATTCTAGGCAGGGGCTCTATCACTGAGCCACGCCCCCAGCCCCTCACTGGGGAATTCTAGGCAGGGGCTCTACCACTGAGCCACACCCCCAGCCCCTCACTGGGGGATTCTAGGCAGGGGCTCTATCACTGAGCCACGCCCCCAGCCCCTCACTGGGGAATTCTAGGCAGGGGCTCTATCACTGAGCCACACCCCCAGCCCCTCACTGGGGGATTCTAGGCAGGGGCTCTATCACTAAGCCATGCCCCCAGCCCCTCACTGGGGATTCTAGGCAGGGGCTCTACCACTGAGCCAAACCCCCAGCCCCTCACTGGGGGATTCTAGGCAGGGGCTCTACCACTGAGCCCCAGCCCCAGCCCCTCACTGTGGGATTCTAGGCAGGGGCTCTACCACTGAGCCACACCCCAGCCTCTCACTGGGGGATTCTAGGCAGGGGCTCTGTCACTGAGCCATGCCCCCAGCCCTCACTGGGGGATTCTAGGCAGGGGCTCTACCACTGAGCCACGCCCCCAGCCCTTCACTGGGGGAATTCTAAGTTAGGCAAATAAATACTCTGGCTCTAAGCCATGCTCTGCCCCCCTCCTTTAATTCAGGGTCTTGCTAAGTTACTAGAGCAGGCCTTCAACCTGTGATCCCTCCAAGTCCAGCCTTCTGAGTCTTTGGGAACACAGGCCCACACCATGATGCCTAGCCAAGGCCTGATACTGTCACTTAGTTTCTCTGCTGTCCTTTCTCTTCTGTTTTCAACATGTCAGCCTCACCTTCCAGCAAACCATGTCCCAGCTTTTGTTGTGTGGCTCGAGCCCCTTCTTTACCCTTCCTTAGCTCACCTTCTGGTCACCGTTGTAGGCTTCCCCTCTGGGCAACTCTGTCCTCTCTAGTCTGGGTCAAACACTTTGTCTCAGCTCCCATCTTTCTCTGACCTTCCTATTCTAGCCCTGGGCATTCTGGGTCATCGTCAGTGACTCTGGGTCTCTCTTCTTAGCTTGAGATCCATGAGAACAAATCGACTTCTCTTATTGCTATGTTCACGTCTGTCCAACTGGGGACATAGAGAATGAATGTGTGTTGGGTGACTTAATGAAAGGTCATCAATCAGGGGCCCAAGGAAATACACCTCACAGACATGCAGCCATAACAACTGTGTGATCTGGAGTTCTAGGGATGGATGTAGGGTCGGGTTAGAAGAAGCCACACCCCATGTCCCTGACTGAGGCACCAGGTTCTCTAAGTCCTGCATGGTCCATGTCAGGAGAAGGTTGTCTGGCTGTGAGATGCACAGAGAAGTGGCTCACATTGGTTTGCTCATGGACATGATATGTGGTAGTGTAAGAGCATCAAAGACTGTGGGTGTCCCAGTAGCCTGGCCCTGGGTGAGGCACTGAGCTGGGGAGAGGGAATGTCACCCTCTCATAGCACAGAATGTGATGCAGAGGCAAGGAGCTAAGTGTCCTCAGACAGATGTCCTGGGCAGAGAGGTCTCACCCACACGGTGTGGGCTAGAATGGGAAAGAGGAAACTGGGCCAGGATGGCCGAGAAAAGGAGGTGGGGCGCCTGGGTTACTAGATTTTTCTCTAAACTCTTGGTCAAAGCAGCTTAGTGAGATGAGAGGCAGGGAGGGAAGAGTGTAGGACAGGGAAAGAGGGGAGGAGGGCAGAAAAAGAAGGGAGGAGGGCAGGGAGGGAAGGGAGAGGGCAGGGAAAGAGGGAAGGGAGGAGGGCAGGGAAGGAAGGTAGAGGGCAGAAAAATAGAGGAGGGCAGGGAAAGAGGGGAGGAAGGCAGAAAAAGAGGGAAGGGAGGAGGGCAGGGAAAGAGGGGAGGAGGGAAGAGGGAAGAGGGAGGAGACAGGGGTGTGGAGAGGGAAAAGGAGAGAGAAGAGAGGGAAAGAGAGGGAAAAGTAGAAGAGGGGGAGAAGGAGAGAGAAGGAATAGGATAAAAGGGAGAGAAGAGAGAGGGAGGAGGGAGGAAAGAGAAGGGAAGGGAAGATGGGGAAGAAAAAATAGAGGGGTGACAAGAAGGTGAGGAAAGGATAGAGACAAAGAGAGGAGGGAGGACTGCAAGAGTGAGGAGGAGGGGGAGGAAGGGGGAAAGGAGGTAGGGAAGAGAAAGAAAGGGAGGATTGAGGAGAGAGGGAAGAAGGGAATGAGAGGAAAGAGAGCGAGAGAGAGTGAGAGCGAGAGAGAGAGAGAGAGAGAGAGAGAGAGAGAGAGAGAGAGAATCCAAACCCTGTGCTACATCTCTGGTATCTGACCTAAAATTTTTTTTAAAAATCCAAGAGGATTAAGGATGCTGTAGCCCCAGTGGTGGACTGTGTGCTGGACGCAGTTCTGGCGCCTGGCCGGGATTCCTAGAGGCCAAAGCTCAGGCTTTGCTCTTGGGAGTGAGAGAGTTGAAAGGCTCTTAGAGCAGAGAGTAGTTTAAACACGTGTGGTTGGGGGCTGAGGATGTAGCTCAGTGGTAGAGGAGTACCTAGCATACAAGAAGCCAAAGCCTGTAATGCTAACGTGTTGGATGTGGAAGCAGGAGAAGCAGGAGGAGTTCAAGGTCATCCTTGGCTATATGGTACATACGAGGCTAGCCTGTGCTTCATAAGACTTTATCCAAAAAAAAAAAAAAAACCCGAAGGAGATGGAGTCTAGGAGGAGACAGAGAATGGGTTGGGCTGAGCTGAATAAGAAAGGAAAAGTCGTGGGAAGCTGAGACTTTTCCAAGAGAGATACCTAAAGGGAAGCAGAGACAAGTGAACAGAGGCAGAAGCCAAAGAGGGGAGCAAACACCTGCAATGGCTTGTCCCCCCTCCTTGACCCCAGGGCCGACGTTAAATTGGGTCAAATGAAGTTCTGAGACAAGGGTGGTGGTGGGAAGCAGGGGGTAGATGGGAGGACAGAAAGGGATGGCAGACAGAAGGACAGACAGATGGACTGAATGAGAGCCTCAGAAGACAGGAGATGCAGATACCCAGACAAGTCCCTAGAGACAAGAGCAGAGAGAGGCAGAAGGGCACAAAAGATGGGCCGGGCAGAAACAGCTGTGTAAGAAGCATCAGGCAGGACACAGTGGCTCGCGTCTGTGAACCCAGCACTGGGAGGCAGGGGAAGAACTGGAAACTACAGGCAAGAATGGGCTACAGGGTGAGATCATCTCTCTTTCGAAATGCCCCCAAGAAAACAGAGCGGGCATGGGGCACGCATCTGTAACCCCAGCACTTGGGAGGCGGAGGCAGAATGACGAGTTCAAGATCACTCTCAGCTACGTGAAGCCCTAACTCAAAGGGGGAAAAAATGAAAGAAAAATATTTTTAAATGCCCCTTCTCCCAAATAACTCAGAGCAGAGTATATTGGATGCAAGTTAGATTAATACATCCAAATGGACAGAGGGGTGTGAGTAATTCAGAGGGCTGCCCCCACCCAGCCCTGACACCTGCCATCCTCCCCCCCACCCTGGCTGCTCCAACTGACTGTCCGGAGGCAGCAGGTGTGTGGGAAGGAACACAACTGCCTGGCATAATGCAAATGATTCCATGAATATGCAGCAGCTCATTGTCTGGCCCTGCCCCCACCCCCATCTGCTCAGGCCAGGCCCCTTGGGCAGCAGGCAGCTCAAGCTCTTTAAGGGGAGAGAAAGTAGCCCTCCTCCATCACTCTAACTGTCCCTAACACAATCCTTCTTCACACCCAGGGCTCAGGAAAGAGGAAAGGAGAAGAGAGAAGTCCAGCTCAGGGACCTGGCCGGTCTGAGGCTTACCTGGGTAGAAGTCTTTGGACTTAGACAGCTTGATGGTGGCTCCTGTCTCCTTCTGGAGCTGCACGATGGTCTGGCCACCTTTGCCGATGATTGAGCCGGCGGCGTAGCTGGGGATGAGCACCTTCAGGAAGTACTCGCCTTCCTCTGCAGGGCATACAGGGTGGGAGGGAATGAGCGAGGGAGGGGTCCCACTTTAGGAAGGCTTGTTACTATGGCAACAGCAGTTAGAAAGATAGCATAAGACCATCTTCATTCATTCACTTCTTTTTCTTTCCCCTTTTGTAACAAAGTATCACTATGTAGCTCTGCAGGTCTGGAACACACTCTATAGAGGATGCTCATCTCGATCACAAATAACCATCTGCCCCAATATCCCTGGTGATGGGACCAAAGGTGTACATCACCATACCTGACTTATATTCTTTCTATCTATCTATCTATCTATCTATCTATCTATCTATCTATCTATCTGAGGCAGGCTCTCACATAGCCCATGCTAGCTTCAAGTTATATAGCTGAGGATGTCTCCATCTCCCAATGCTGGAATCACAGGAATTCCTAACCATGCTTCCTTTGTTGTTGTTTTTAATGTGGTGCCAGGGATGGAACCCAGGATTTCATGCTTGCTAGGCAAGCACTCTAGTCAGCTAAGCCGAATCCCCAGGATTGATTGGTTGGTTCATTCATTCATTCATTCATTCAACAAACAACTACTGTGTACATCCTTGCCATTAGCGTGGGGGAAACAGCCATGAAGGAAACAGCAAAAGCATCTCTTCATTTTGTGTGCAAATAAGGCCATGAGAATTTGAGGAACCTAAGCTAGAGCTCAGACAATGACATTCTTTTAGAAAGGAGCCATGCTATAGTTCATGCAAGATGGGAGGAAGCAGAATAGTATGAGAGCAAAAAGAAGCAGGAAAAGGGGTGGGGAGGGGCAGAGGAATGTGAGGCCAGATGTGAGGGCCAGGAAAGGCCAACACCTTTGTTTACTATTTTAGGTACTGGGTATTGAACCAAGGCTTTCTTGCAAATACTTTATCAGCAAACTACACCCCAGCCCCTCCCTGGGGGATTCTAGGCAGGGGCTCTACCACTGAGCCACTCCCCCACCCCCTCCCTGGGGGATTCTAGGCAGGGGCTCTACCACTGAGCCACGCCCCCAGCCCCTCACTGAGGGATTCTAGGCAGGGGCTCTACCACTGAGCCACTCCCCCAGCCCCTCACTAGGGATTCTCAGGAGGGGCTTTACCCAGGCCCTTTTCTTAATTTAGGGACAGAATCTCACAAGGTTGCCCAAGGCTGGCTTTGACTCACTCTGTATCCCAAGCACTCATTGAACTTGGGGATTCTCTTGCCTCATCCTTCAGAGCATGTGAGGTGGCATGCCTCTCTCTCTGGCCATCAGGCCCAGCTCTGAGTAGGCATATTTATTCACCATTCATCTGCAGCACCTGATAAACACTTGATTCCACCAGAAATTCTTTACAGACATTGGTTGTTTTAATTTTCACACTGTTCGTTCAAAGAAACCCATTCTACAGATGAAGAAATAAGACTAAGGAATCATCTCAGAGTCACCGAGCTGACAGAGTACAGAGCTGAAATGTGGCCTCAGCCTTGCTCTGGAGGTCATATCCTGGGCTACTGTCATTGAGGTATGGAGGAGGAGCTGAGCCACCTTGGCAGGAGTGAAGGTCTCCGAGTGGGATGGTATGTGAGCTGTTGAGAAAGTCAAGGAGACAGCGTGTGTGTTAGTGAGGGGGAAGGAAGAAGGAGAGAAGGCGGTGGTGATGGTGGACTGGTGAGGCTTGTGGACCACAGGGATGCCTTTGACTCTTACTCCAAGTGGGAACTAGGGATCGATGGGGTGTGAACTAATTTAAGATTTGGGAATATTTCTCTGGAGCCAGCAAGATGGTTCAGTGGTGCAAGGAGTCTACGGCCAAGCCTGACATGACGTGACTTCAGTTCAATACCCAGGACACACATTGCAGAAGGAGAGAACAGACTCCTGTCAGCTGTTCTCTGATCTGTAAAAGTGTGCCATGGCACATGTGTGTGCATGTGAATTCACACACAGATACAAAAATAAGCTAAAACACTACATTTGTTTCGAGACAGGGTCTCTCTATTATGTAGCCCTGGCTGTCCTGTAACTCACTATATAGACCAGGCTCATAGACATCTATCTCCCAAGTGCTGGGATTAAAGTGTGTACCACCATACCCACCTTTATGAAATATTTTTAAGTGGCTTGTTTTTTTCATTTTTGTTGTGGTTGTTGTTTTGTTTTCTTTAAAGAATGTTCTTCTAGGCTGGGGATACAACTGAGTGTTTGCCCAGAATTCATAAAGCCCTGCGTTCCATCCTTGATGCCATATAAATAAAGTATGATGGTGCGCATCTGCAATCCCAGCACTTGGGGGACAGAGGCAGGAGTTCAGGGTTATGTTCAGCTACACAGTGAGTCTGAGGCTAGCCTGCTCTATATGAGACTCAATCTCAAAAACAAGACAAGACTATTCCCTGATGTCCGTGACAGGAGCAGAATGTAGGGCAAAGGTGAAAAAGACAGGCGTTAGAAGCACAAGGTGGGGGACAGTGGGCAAGGGCTGGATTGGAGATTTTCCCTGCGTGCACGGTTGGGGGCTGCATCCATGTATGCAGGCATGTTTGCATATGGGTGGAGGCCAGAGGACAAGATGGGATGTCATTGGCTTTCGAGACAGAATCTCTTATTGGTTTGGAACTCACTGACTGGGCTAGGCTTTACTCAGACGAGACAACTTGTAGAATTCAGTTCTCACCTTCTGCTTGCTGTGTGAATCCCAAGGATTGAACTCAAGTCATCAGGCTTGACAGCAAGCATCTATACCTGCTGAGCCATCCTGCTGACCCCTGGGCATTATTTCTTATAGACCAATGTCCTCGGTAATGCAGTCATGCGGACACCACTTAGCTAATGCATTCTTGAGGTATATCTTTAAGGTCACTCCTAAACAAATTGTTAGCCCCAGGTGTTCCCAGGATGGAAACTCTGCAAGCTTCTCTCAAGGCCTTTAGTGATGTGGATCGGTTACTTGGTCTCACTTCCTCATCGCCTGTGGGCTTGAGATTCACTGTCCTTTTATTTCTTCAAATACTCCCTGTCCCGACCCACGTCAGGGCCCCGGCTGATGCTCTTGGCCTGGCATTTCCTCTCTATCGCCTCTTTTCAGGAGCTCCACCTATCCTGAAAACCTTTCCTGGAATGCTGAAGACTGAAGAGCCCCCTCCCCCACACCTAGCTTAATCTATCCGGAGCAATTTATCACATAGGGCCAATATGGACCGCATCAGCAGAGAGCACATCTGTGTCCCTTACACCATGTGACACTGCACATTAGGCTTGGGACAAAGTGGGAAAAGAAAGGGTGTTGGGCCATCCTGCTTCCCAAGGCTTAAGGGCTTTTCTTGTCCCCCAGAAATTTCAACTTTTCCTTTCAGATGTTGTACTGGCTGGTTTTGTGTGTCAACCTGACACAAGCTGAAGTTATCACAGAGAAAGGAGCATCCGTTGAGAAAATGCCTCCATGAGATCCAGCTGTAAGGCATTTTCTCAATTAGTGATCAAAGGGGGAGGGCCCAGCCCATTGTGAATGGTGCCATCCCTGGGCGGGTGGTCCTGGGTTCTATAAAAAAGTAAACTGAGCAAGCCAGGAGAAGCAAGCCAGTAAATAGCACCCCTCCATGTCCTGTGTATCAGCTCCTGCCTCCAAGTTCCAACTGCCCTGTAAGAGTTCCAGTCCTGATTTTCTTTGGTGATGAACAGCAGTTTGGAGGTGTAAGCTGAATAAACCCTTTCCTCCCCAACTTGCTTCTTGGTCATGATGTTTTGTGCAGGAATACAAACCCTGACTAAGACAGATAGAGTATATCTATTTTTACCATCAAACACAGAATCCCCAACTGGCAGCATGGTGAACAAAGCTGCCTCCCAGAGCAGATAGAAAAATGTTATTTGTAGTTTGGGAGGTGTGGCTAAGTGGTGGAGACCCTGCCTAGAATTCCCCAGTAAGGAGCTGGGGGCGTGGCTCAGTGGTGGAGACCCTGCCTAGAATCTCCCAGTGAGGGGTTGGGGGTGTGGCTCAGTAGTAGAGCCCCTGCCTAGAATCCCCCAGTAAGGAGCTGGGGGTGTGGCTCAGTGGTAGAACCCCTGCCTAGAATCTCCCAGTGAGGGGTTGGGGGTGTGGCTCAGTGGTAGAGCCCCTGCCTAGAATCCCCCAGTGAGGGGCTGGGGGCGTGGCTCAGTGGTAGAGCCCTGCCTAGAATCTCTCAGTGAAGGGTTGGGAGTGTGGCTCAGTAGTAGAGCCCCTGCCTAGAATCCCCCAGTAAGGAGCTGGGGGCGTGGCTCAGTGGTAGAACCCCTGCCTAGAATCTCCCAGTGAGGGGTTGGGGGTGTGGCTCAGTGGTAGAGCCCCTGCCTAGAATCCCCCAGTAAGGAGCTGGGGGTGTGGCTCAGTGGTAGAACCCCTGCCTAGAATCTCCCAGTGAGGGGTTGGGGGTGTGGCTCAGTGGTAGAGCCCCTGCCTAGATTCCCCCAGTTAGGGGCTGGGGGCGTGGCTCAGGGGTAGAGCCCCTGCCTACTGTGTTCCAGGTCCTTAGCTCCTCCCCTAGCACGTCATAAACTAAACAAAGTTGATCTGGATGGGTAGATGTTCTCCCCACCTCAGCACAGGCCCTTCAGAGTGAGGGTTCTGGGTCCCTAATATGTTTTATAGGGTAGTGCGGGGCACAGTGGCTGGACCTGTCCTTCTAAGCACTAAGAGGAAGTCAAGAATAAAAGGGTTTTATTGAGCCCACAGCAATCCTCTTAAAATGGCCTAATCAGACCATTAAGCCTATTAGGTAATTAACCTCCCCTGACTCCCCCAGGGAGTCTTCTCATCCATCATGTGGACCCCTGCTCAATTCACTTTCCTTCTTTCCCCACCCCCCTCTTTGTTGATGCAGCTTAGCCATGTATCCTAGGCTGTCCTCAAATTTATAATCTTCCTGCCTCAGTCATTCAAGTGTTGGAATGACAGGCTACACCATGACAACTATGCTTCCTCGCTTCCTTTCTGAGGCTCAAAATTATCTATTGTCTCTGAAAGCGGGGGACATCCACACCTCATTCCCTCTGCCCTGTGTCCCCTCAGGCTCTAGCTGGGGAGTTCCGTATGGAGCAGGCAGACAATCCCAAATGTAGTGCCAATCTTATTACTGGAGCAGAGCGGTGGTGGCACACACTCTTAATCCCAGCACTCGGGAGGCAGAGGCAGGTGGATCTCTGAGTTTGAGGCCAGCCTGGTCTACAGAGTGAGTTCCAGGACAGTCAGGGCTACACAGAGAAACCCTGTCTTGAAAAACAACAATAAAACCAAACAAACAAACGAAAGGAAGAAAAAAAAGTAAAAGGAAAAAGAAAGGGAAAGAAAGAAAATAAAATCTGTATGGCTTTGGATATGTTGTCCTACTTCTTTGGGACTTAATATCCTAACGGTAAAATTGGAGAAACAGTTGCACTGACTTCTAAGGGATATAATCATTCAACGATAAACTGGAAAGTAGCTCGAATATTCTGTGAACATAGCATTTATACATGCCATATGTCACTGTGATCACCACAATCCATCGTTTGTTTATGAGACTGGCTGTTCTGGAACTCACTATGTAAACCAGCTGGTGTCCAACTCACAGAGATTGCCTCTGCCCCTCTGCCCCTCTGCCCCTCTGCCTCTCTGCCTCTGCCTCGACTGCTGGGATCAAAGATGAGCACCACCAATTGCACTGGGACTTGTTTTTGTTCTTTTCTTTGTTTTGAGACAAGTTGTCTTTATCTAGTTCAGGGAGGGCTTGAACTCCTGATCTCCCTGCCTTAGCCTCTGAAGAGCTTGTAGTAAAATGCAGCTCAGTGCCCGGCACTTAAAGGGTGCTCTGGGCTTGGTGAGTGGAAACAGTGCTTAAGGTTTGGGCATTCTGTTGGGAGGTAGGAGAAAGAGGGGAACTCTATGTCCCTCATTATCTAGTCCCTGGGCTGCCCAATGCTGTGCCCTACTTTATGGAAGAGGAACATTCTCTTTGAACTGTCTTTTTAGCCCACCTTCTGTGTGAATGTATGTGTGTAGCACATGTGTAGGTCAGAGAATAATTTGTGGTAGCCAGTTCTTTCCTTCTACTTAAATCATCACACATGGTAGTAAGTGTCTTACTAGCTGAGCAATCTCACCTGTTCTTCTTCTTTTTTTTTTTTTTTTTCATTTTTGTGGTACTATTGATTGGATTGAACTCAGAGCCTCCTATATATTAGACAAGTGCTCTACCACTGAGCCACACTCCAGCCCCTCACTGGGGGATTCTAGGCAGGGGCTCTACCACTGAGCCACACCCCCAGACCCCAGAATGGGTATATTTGAAGCAAGTACTCTATCAGAGAGCTACATTTCCAGCTTTCTTTTTAGCTTCTGATTTTGAGCTAAGATCTAAGTTACCCAGAATGACCTTCAGCTCAAGATCCTCTTTGCCTCAGTGTCCAGAATGCCTGGAATTATAGGCCAGCATTGCATTCTCTCATCCTGTCTAGAGAAGGCCTTGTGACATGAAGGCAACCCTGTGCTTGAGCTCCTGTCTGGAATCTCTTCCTTTGTAAAGTGTTGTTATTGTATTTTGTTCACTTCCCCTGGTGTGTGTGTGTGTGTGTGTGTGTGTGTGTGTGTGTGTGACACTCATGGATGTCATCGAGTGAGTGTGGAGGTCAGAGAAAAACTCTGGAGAGTTGATTCTCTCCTTTCTACTGTGCAGGTCCTGGAGAGTGAATTCAGGTCATCAGACTTGATAGGAAGTATTTTTTAACCTGTTGTTTCATCTTGCTAGCTTTCTTTAGCTTTCTTTACTGCCACGTACTTCATTTCTGCCCTACTACGTGCTCCTGAATCATGACATCTTTCCTTCTCTTTTTCTTCTTCCTTCTCTTTCTGCAACAAGCCCTCCCTGAACACCTGCTCAGTGACCATGCTTGCATTAGATGGTGGGAATATAGTCCAGTCCACACAGTATCTTTCCCCCTAAACTACTTTTAAGACACATTACACATTTATTTAAAGGGGGGAAATTCTGGGTTGGTGAGGTGGCTCAAAAAATTTCAAGCCAGGCATGACTGTGCATGTCCTGTATCCTAGCACTCGGGAAGCTGAAGTATTTGGAATGTCCAGCCCTGCCTGAATTGCAGAGTTTCTGTTGAAAAACAACAACAACAACAAAAACAAAAAGCAAACAAACAAACATCCAAAGAAACCTGGACTGTGGAGATGTGCAGTGGGTAAGGGTGCTTGTCTCCAAGTCTGATCACGGGAGTTCGAACCCTTGATCTTCCTCAGAGTGGAAGAAGAGAACCAACTTCTCAAGATGTTCTTTGATCTCTATCGTGCACCACGGCATGGGTGTGCACGTGCACATTTGAACACACACACACAGACACACACACACACAGACACACACACACACATACACAGAGTGAACAACTAATTAACTAAATTTAATTAAAACAAACAACTGTGGTGGAAAGGAGACAGAAACCACAACAGGGCACACCTCTAATCCCAGCACTAGTGAGGCATCAGCAGGAGGATCAGGAGTTTAAAGCAAGCCTGGACTACAGAAAGAGCGATAGGACAGGACAGCCTACCCAATGTGAGTGAGGCTGTTTCTAAGAAGAAATGCAAGAGACAAAAACCCCAAAGAAAGCAAAAGACAGTGAGCTTCTCTGAGTTGTAGACTCTGATTATTGGGGCTGGGGATGTAGCTCAATGGTAGTTTGCTTCTCTAGCATGCATAATGTCCTAAGTTTTGGTCCCTAGGACTACATAGCCTGGGCATGGTCGCACACACTTGTAATGTCAGCTTTTGGGAATTGGAGGCAGGAGGATCAGGAGCAAGGTCATGCCAGGCCACTTACAGAGCACAAGGAGAATGTAGGCTACGTAAGACCCTGTTTTAAAAACATATTTATCTATGTATTATGTATGTATATATGTATGTATGTAGCATCTGTCCATCCATTCATCTGTCCATCCATCCATCCTTGTATCCTCCATGTATGATATGAAATCAAAAGGATCATTGGTATTAGGGAAAGAAGGGAGGAGCAAGGGAAGGTAACCGAGGGGAAGCATGAACAAAGTACCATGATTTACTTACAAAAATGTCACGATGAGGGGCCTGCAAGATGCTTTGGCATGTAAAGGCATCTGCCACCAAGCCTACACCTTGAGTTTGACCTCTG